>NC_081420.1:92031485-92338985 GCF_949786415.1 Peromyscus eremicus | reverse complement strand
CTGTAGCCCTTATAAGAATTAGAGCTTATGTGTGTTTCGTCTGTTTTCCAATGCTGCCCATCATCCTTTGAAAATATATGTGTGTAAGATATTGTGATGGGGAGATAGACAATACTTTCCCAAGGGTAAGGTATTTAGTT
Source organism: Peromyscus eremicus (assembly GCF_949786415.1). Taxonomy (NCBI): domain Eukaryota; kingdom Metazoa; phylum Chordata; class Mammalia; order Rodentia; family Cricetidae; genus Peromyscus; species Peromyscus eremicus. The sequence goes on along the minus strand of NC_081420.1, from coordinate 92,338,845 downwards.
AGGGTAGACTAGTTGCTATAATAGATAACACAACAAAATTTATTTCTTGCTCTGTTGACATTCAAATATAGGTATTGCTGTTAAACAGTTGGGATCTCCTACAGTGGAAGACTTGGGGGCTCAGGCTCCTCCCACATTATGTATGACTCTGTTATTCCCCTTGTCATCAAAGTCATCTCAGTTCACCCAAAAGATGGGAAGGAAAAATCACCAGGGTGATGTCATCATCATAGAGGTTTCCTCGGTCACCACCCTATCGTTCATTGGCCCGAACATGGGCATATAGCACATCCTACAGTGAAGGACGCTCGGCAACACATCTCTATTGATATGCCATAAGAACAAGGATGAAGGTATTAAGCACATAGCTGTCTCTGATGTGGTTACTGTTCAGGAAAAGGGGAAAGGACACTTGTGTCCTGTGATTACTGCTTGGAGAAAGGAGACAGAACACCCAGCTCTGTGCAGTTCATTAGAAAACAGCCTGGGAGGACGAGACCACATTTAGGTGAGCAAGTCTCTGCTTCATCGAATGTCTTCCACCACCTTTCCTTATTGAACTATATAATCTGTATCCTTTCCATGAGCTTTGCTAGAGTGTAAGTGTAGAGTGTAAGTTATCTAGGACTGCCTAAAAGGAGGCTAGGATAGGACTCTGCTCAGTAAGAAGGCTCCTGTTGATGCCTCCACAAGATGTCAGTCTAGACGGGTTCTAAGAGCTACCAGCCTTTTCTATTTTTCCCTCCCCTTTTTCCACCTCACCCCATCCCCTGCCAGTTCAGATCCATCAGCAGCCATTGTCCTCAGAACTCCTCCAACCTATTTAGTTGTTGTTGTTGTTTCTAATTGCATTTAGTTATTTCTCTGTGTGAGGGTGATCTTGCAGAATGCATGTGTGGAGACCAGAGGACAACTTACAGGAGCTGGTTCTCACCTTTCACCATGTGGATCCAGGAGACCAAACTCAGGTCGTCAAGCTTGGCAGCAAGCATGTTTACCCAGTGAGCCATCTCATCAGCTCCTGATTTGGTTTGGGGTTAGGGACAAGGATAGCAGTAGCAACTGTGGTGGAGCCCACTAATTCACCTTCCCAGGCACCCTGTGTAAACACTGTGCTCTATAGCATTCCTTCCCAACAATCCTACAAGGGAGATATTATCAATACACCCATTTTCAGGTGGAAAAACTGAGGTTCAACTCAACAAAGTGAGTAGCTTGCCCATGTGCACAGGTGACGGGAAAGATTTGAACACTGGCAACAGTCTACTTGGACCTTCAATGTGAACATCTCTGCTATGGGTTTATTGTTCTGAGTTTAGAACAAAAAGCTTCCTAGCCCAGCTAACAACCCCTTCCTGATCTGATAGACGAGTCCCTGTGCAAATGTTCATTTTGACAAGAAGAATGTGCACACAAGTGTGCATAAGACATGAGTACAACGTGAATTTCCTCCTATCAGTCATGATAGCATGTCCCCTTGTGACCAAGACCACTTGTCTCGGGACCTTGACCTAGAAATAATTATCCATCTGGGTGTTGGCGATGTAGAAGTGAGAAGGACAGAATGATCATGGGCCTCTCTTAAATTCTATTCAGTGGTGGAGATAGGTAAAACTGAAGTCAGAATCTGATTATTGCTTATAGTCATGAAGACAGACGCATGAGGTCTTGGAATATAGTAATGCTGGGGATGTTTTAATGAAGAGAAGGTCCCTTTTAGGGAATGCATATTTAAACCCATGGGTATAAGCTGTGCAGGAAGGAAAGCAGCCCCATAAATCTGAGGGAGAAATCTATCCCAGACAGAAGGAAGAGCAAACAAAAAGGCCCTATGTAGGGATGGGCTTGGCTTGTTTAAGGAACAGAGACTAAGTCTGCGGAGGGGGCGGCATACAGGCCAAAACAGCAGTGACTACAGTAGGCTTGGAGAGGAAGCTAGAGCTGGATCACGTGGTTCCAGGGACGTTAGAGAGGCCTTGGGCTCACTGTGCTGCACTGGAAAACAGTGCTGAGTGGTCTGGAACTAGGAATAAGGAATGATCTGATTTACTTTTTCATAAGATCATTCTTGTTGGTCTTTGACGTGCCAACGTGATCTCCCTCAAAGCTCCCTTCTACTTGTGTGTGAAGGCAAGGGGAGTGCATCTCATTAACATCCCAAAGAGAATTTGGTTGGAAAACTGTGCTCACAGCAGGGACAGCAAGCTTGTGCTGCAGACCACGTCAACACTGTCCAGCTACCAGGCCCTGTCACTCCGTAGGTCCTGTGTACCCAGGACACTGGAATTGAGCATTTTCCAAAGCTCCAACTGGGACTAAATTTGGCATCTGGTGTTGGGGCAAGACAAACTCTGTTTGCATATGCTGTAAATAGGAGTGCACATTTGATGTCTGGGTTGGCATTAAAAATGTAAGCATATAATTTAAAAACTTAGGCCTTTATTCTTTTAAAGACTTTTAAAATTTATTTAGTGGGTGTGTTTGTGTTCCTATGCAAATTAATGTGCACCATATAAGCAGGTGCCCTCAGAGACCAGAGGTCATTGGGACCCACATTACAGGTGGTTGTTAGTCACCTGATGTGAGTGCTGGGAAGCAAACTTGCATTCTCTGCAAGAGAAGAGCCATTTCTCCAGCTCTACACATCTATTTTTTAAAATCCTCCTGAAGTGTGTAGATTTTTTTTTATGGCCCTAATATGTTTTTCCTTGACACAGAAGATCCCACTGCAAACTTGGCAACACACAAGGCTCTCTTTCTAATTGAGTCATTTGTGCAGGTGCGCTGTCCTGGGCTGCACAATCCCACCCTCTAACAAATGCAAACTGACATTGCTTCTGTAAGAAGGGTGCTGGGAGACAAAGCCCTAGCAAGAGCTGAGGCTTGCAAAAACATGTGAAGGACACGATTTTAACAAGGGCTTTCTGAGCTAAGTTTGGAGGGAGAGGAAAAGGAAGGGATTGGGAAGCGATGATGCAACTCGGCCAGATGACAGCAGAAAGCGGAAGTCCTCTCTCCTCACCCTGCTTCCACCTTGTCCCACGAGGAACAAGAGCGTGGGGCTGGCAGGGATCACGCTCACAGTGGAAAGACAATGTAAGCACTAACTTTGGAATACAAGCACAGGGCTCCTGTATGTAATTAGGGGAGTGGAAACCCAGTTCACTACTGGGACAGCAGTGTAAAGAAAGACTAAAGTCTGAAGATATGGCCATGGGGAGTCACATAAGAGGACTATCTTCATCCCACTCCAGTGTCAAAATTATAAGGGCGTGTGGAACAACACTTCCTTTGATTGATGTGTCCCCTGACCCTACTTTGACATAGAAGACCCCACTGTCAACTTTTCAATAGCAAGGGCCTCTTTCGAGCTGAATTATCTTTGCAGGTGTGGTGTTCTGGACAAACTAGAACACTGAATGATTTAAAACTCAGAACTTTAAATTATGGCAAAGAATGGAGAATTTTTTTCCCAAGTACCATTCAGCCCCAGAGAAATATTTGCAGAATGAACTCAGCTCAAGGCTGCTATTTTGGAATGATTTTAGCTGGTAAATGACTGAATTCCAGGGAACTGTTACTCAAGGGTCAGGGTGGAATCCAGAATGTAGACTAGTCCCTGACTAGGATCTTTATCAAATTCGAGACTCTTCAAGCTTGAGGTGTATCGAATTCAGTCCATGTTCCCATACATCCTTCCTCAACCCCCTCCTAAGTGTTTATCTAATCTACAGGTAGAGAGACTTTTTTGTACTTACATATGGTCCTTCTGCCTCCACTGTTTGAAATACCCTGTTGCTTCCTTTGGGGCCTAGAAGACTGAGCAAACACATTAAAATGGCCTAAAAGTATTGCCTGCTAGGTCCTTCCATCCCTTGATACTTCCTGGTCACTGAAGTTGCAGACTTCAGCTCCAGTTCATAAAGAGGTCCTCTTTGGTTACACCCAATACCCTTATTAACACCCATTGCTCGGCTCATTGCATCACCCATGCACATCTCCAGAACAGAAGCTGCAAGTGGGCAGGAAGCTGGCTGCTCTGCTCTGCATTTTAAGAATTTGATGAGTCGATCATGTGGCATAGGCTTATAATCCCAGGGCTGTAGAGACAGACATGGGCTGATCTGGTAAGCCGGCCTAGCTGAGCCCGTGAGTTTCAGGCCAGTGAGTGACTTTGTCTCAAAATCAACCAGTCAACCAACAAATCGACAGTGCTTAGAAGAATTGACAGCAGAGGTTGGTGTGCATACATGTGCACACACATCTGTACCTATACCTTCACATACATGGAAACACACACAAAGAAGAATGGATGATGGAACACTGACATGCATTGGCCATTTGTTAGCCACCGGACAGTGTCCTGGGTGTTACAGATCTTGAAAACTCTCACTTGTCAGGGTCTTAGGAATTGAGAAACTGAGGTATCAACCAATTAAATCAATATGCCTAAATCCAGGCAGTTTCCAAACGGCATCTGAACCCAGGTGATTCCAGAGCTCACTTCCTTGACCTTTTAGTTAGTGGTTATCAAAGTGGGGGTCCTAGGCCAGGCACCATCAACCTTGCCTGTGCTGGATCTAGCCCATCAGGAACTGGAGGTTAGGACCCACTTGGAGGTGTCCCCCACTTGGCTTCCTGCTGCTCCTGCTGCGGAAGCTCCCTTGTGCTTGAGAACTATGGCTTCCATCTGAATTTCATCTTGTCTGAGTGCCCCATGCCAGGCTCTTAACACAGCTTAAATGTGGAAAGGAGGAAGGGAGAGAGGGAGGAAGAATGCAGGCCAGCAAGCCTTCTTCCGAGGAGTATTCTGAAATCAGTAGCTGGGGGGTTGCTGTGGCTTGAGCATACTTTAATCTCCAAATTGCAAAAACATTAACATTATTGATTGATCAGACATCAATCCAACGAAATTTAATTAAATTAGAATGTGTCACTGAGCAGACCCGGCTGCGTCATGCATAAATCTCAGGTAATAAGTTGACAAAGAGATGGCAGCCATGGATGTCCAGACCTGGCTGGATTCAGCCTCCGCCATTTTCTCATCCTGGGCGTGCAGAGATGGAGGGATGCTGCAGGTAAAATGGGGTGAGCCTCTGATTTATGTTGCCCACAGAGGAGTCCTAGGCAGCTGCAGAATCCAAAGAGTATCTATCAGTGTGGTGTGATTTACTGTTGCCCGGGGCTGGCCAAATGCCACTGGGGGAAGGCCCGTGCCTCAGGCCAACCCCTGGCTAAAATGCTGACTATGCTTAGATGTCCTGGATGAGAGGATTAGCACTTGGGGTGTCCTCCCAGCAAATGTGTCCTCTGGAGGAAGCCGAGTCCTTGGAGGGAGGGAGTCCAGCACTTGTTTGGCCTGTCTGCCCGCCTCAGGAATGTATTTTGGTGTCAGTGAGAGGCTGCACCTGCTGTCCCAGAAACAGGTCTGGAGCGGCCCCAGCGGGCTCCAGCCTCAAGGCAAACATATCCTTAACTTGTGGGGCCCAGTTTCCCTCAGGCAGGCCACGGATGTGGGGCCTTGAGGAGCCTGCAGAGCATTCTGGGAAGGTACAGATAATGGGAAGGCCCCTATGCACAGAGAGATTTGAATTTGTGGAGGTATGAGAAAGGAGCTGTCTGAGGACAAGATAATCTAGATGGCAAGGGAAATCCAGAGGAGTGAATGTTCCCTAGGGCACTAAAAATCACATCAGGCATTGTTCTGGGTCATGGTGGCTGGAGGGAGGAGACCCCTAATCTCATCTCCTGAACTCAGCACTGAGGCCTTCCTTGAGTAGCCTCTCACAATCACAGGCTCCAATTTCCTGTTTCAGAGCCATCTTGTGACAAGAAAGCATTCTGGATAGCCCAGAGTCTGCCTCCTGCGAGCAGACTTTTAGTCCCTATTTGCTGCTGTGCCCCAGGCTTGCCCCTAAGCTGAGCAGGACACAGACTTGCTTAGTTAACACCATGTCCACGGCTACTGTTTTCATGTCCTAATGGTTGGATAATTGTAACAGAAATATTCTAGACCACAAAGTCCCAAATTTCTTTAGAGGAAAAAGAAAATCTGGTCCCAACGTGAAGACCATGGGCCCAGAATTCAGAACAGTCTGTTGAGAAATCCTTTTCCCAGTTATGTGCTGTGTGACCTTTAGGTGAGTAAGCTCACCTCTCTGAGGATGAAGTTTTTCCTCTTTACTTCTCAGAACTTTATGTAGATGCAGTAAGTTACAATGTTTAAAATACGCACATTTATATATGGGATTTCATTTCAACTCACAAACTGCTTCAGAGCACAGGCTCCATTTACCGCGATCACACGGATACAAATTGCCTTGAATTTTGGAGTTTGAGTAATGGAGTGACTAGACCTCAACCCGGGTTGCAGATATGAAATCTGCCTCTTTCCCTTCCCTCCCCAGGTCCAGGCTCTGTAAGGACACTTGGAGAGAAAGCCAGCCTGTCACAAGACCCATGCCGGCATTCTTCCGGGATGTGTTTGCTTCCAGAAGGTGAATGGGATTCCAGGAGGTCATGTGAGCTGGGGAGACAAGAAGACTGTTTCTGAGGAAGTAGGAGGTTCCTTGAAATGTCCTTTTCCTGTGTCCTCTGAACCCCAAAGCTTGCTCTGGTTGGATCCTTGCCAGCATAGACGCCTATCCCTTTCCTGGCAGAACAAGGTGGGGCTGAGAGGGTCAGGCCATGGTGCCGGATCCCCTGGAACTCAAAGGGTCCTACCAACCAGGATTGTGTCTGGAGAAATGGGACCAGGGCTTTTCATTCTGCTGTGGCTGGCGAAAAGGTTCTAGAAGCTGAGGGCGTTACCCTAGGCCCAGCATGAGTTCCTAGAATACAAGTCTGTATTTTCAAATGTAAGCACAAAACTACTTGCGGTAATAGCAGACAACGTTAGTGAACTCAGGTTTCATTTAATTTTCACAGCAAGCCCATGAAGTAGTAATGCATTTCCCTCTGTTTGTCAGCTGAAAGGCTTGAGATTGAAAAGGGTGGGTGATGTGCTGGATGTTTATAGGGAGATGTGGAGAGTCAGAACTTCACTTCAGATGCGGTGCTTGGATACCAGGATTGGCCACTGTGTTGATAGGGGAAGAGATGGTGCCTGGACGGAGGGATGGCATGGTTATATAGGATGTGTGTGTGTGTGTGTGTGTGTGTGTGTGTGTGTGTGTGTGTGTGTGTTTTCTATACCATGGTCACTCTTCAGATGCCTGGCACAACTCATATTCTTCATGACTGGGAAAGAACAAGAGATCACATCTAAAGGACCAAGGACTGTCACTAGTTGTCACTAAGTTGGTTAAGTGAGTGGGTGGATGAGTATGGATATCTGGATAAGAATGTTCCTCAGTGTGCAGGAGACAGTAGGAGGTCCCTAAGTGGAAGCTATCCTAATTTTCATAAGCATCCCTTTTTCTCCTATTCTGCTCATCACCATCATCCTCTTGGAAGTGTCAATGCCTGTCATTTTATAGCTCTAAATGTGTTGGACTTTTCTGGTTGACCTTTCCCTTGCTGCTGATCCCTGGAGGCCAGCTCAGGAAGAGGCAGTGACAGGGTAGGTAGGGAACTCAAAGAAGCCATTTTGCGTGGATCTCTATCCAAGAACCTGCAAATATATCCCCCAAATCTGACAGGTCCTAAAAGATCCACATAGACCACACAGAGTAAAAGATCCATGTAGACCACACAGAGTAAAAGATCCACATAGACCACACAGAGCTAGGCAGAACTGCCAGCATGTCTCACTCCATAATGACAAACAACTGAGACATGGGGATACTGTAGAGTTGACCTAGAATAGCTGACATATGACTAAGTCAACAATATTATATTCTAGGTGACCCCTTTTCCTCCTTATTGTGTAAACTTGTGTTTATCATTAAAGGCAAAAAGTCCTAAAAGATGGTATGAGCAAAATCATTGACTTAATGAAATGTTTTTACCGAGTACAGACATAAGTTCTTTCTTAGATGTAGGACAAAGCGCAGCTTCTTTACTGAAAAAGAACTCTTTGCCATCCTCTCTTGCTCTACCCAACTCAGAGGTTTCTGAGGAAATGTCTCAACTCCTCTCCTTTTCCGGGGTTGTGATGTCTTTTATACAGTTTCCATATATGAGCATCTGGGTCGAGTTTTTCAGGAACAGATAGATGATGAAGCTCCCAGAATGCCCTAAGTGAGCTCAAAGGCTGATGATGCAGAGGAGAACTAACCTATAACTTGATAAAGTGACCAACTTCCGGTAGAGACCCAGCAATGGCACTCCCCAGTGCCACTCTCTGAATCTACCCAAGCAGCATGGAAACACATGGTCATGGATAGGCATGTGGATCAATTGATAGAGTGCTTGCCTGGCATGCAGGAAGCCCTGGGTTCCATCTCCCCACATCACTGAAACTTAGCATAGTGGCACATACCTGAAACTCTAGTACTCAGGAGGTGGAGGCAGGAGGATCAGGGATTTAAGGTCATCTTTGGCAACATGTCAAGTTCAAGGCCAGCATGGACTACATGAGACCTTTCCTAAACATTTCCATGCAAAGACTTGTGAATGCAGTTCAGAGGGACATCATTCATTAAAGTAAAAAAAAAAAGTGGCAATCACTGAAATGTATATTAGCTTATGATGGGATGTTGTGGCTGGAATGGGAAATGGCCCCCATCGGCTCAGGTCTTGAACTACTGGATACTTAGTCGGTGATACAGTCAGGAGAAGTTATGGAACGTTAAGAAGGTGGATCCTTATTGAAGGAAGTGAATCACTAGTGGGTGGGTTTTGAGAGTTTATAGCATCATCCCACTTCCTGTTCACACTCTTTGCTGTGTGCAGATAAAATGTGAACATCCGGTTTCTGTACCTGTCACCATGCCATGCCTTCCCGGTCTTCATGAACTGTCCCTCCAGAGCCGTCAGCTAAAATACACCCTTCGTGCCTTAAACTGCTTTTGGCCACAGCGACAGAAAAGCAATTCATATGTGGAATAGCCAAAATGTATTACATTCTACAACAGTATAAAACTTCACAACAGAAGACGAGATAGTGATATGTACTGGGTCACAGGTGAGAATCAAAAGCATGCTGAGTGGAAGAAAGCAGTGATGAGCACATGATACATGAGCTCATTTTGTAAAGTGTCCAGAAAAAATAGGCCTGTGGAGACAGGAAGTAAACCAGTACTTGCCAGGACTTTGGGATATGGGAAGAAATAGGCAGTGCCTGTTAATGACTATGGAGTTGCCTTTTAGGGCAGCAGAGATGTTCTAAAATTAGAAGAGGATGATAGTTGCACAACTCTATAAAAATACTAATGCTCATTAAATATCACACTTTAAATGGGTGAGATACACACACACACACACACACACACACACACACACACACACACACACATACACACGGAAAACACTTGCCCTGGTGAGGCAATGGGCTGTTAGAAGTGTTAGTTCCAGGCCTGGAAAGTGTCAGCCAGCCAGTGTGTAAGCAGGTGTGTGCTAAAGATTGGTCCTGCCAGAAGTACTGAACTTAGTTTCTACTCTAATGGGATGTGTATTCTAATGGACAGCATGGTCTGTAATTATGCAAAACTCCACAGTGAAGGTCTTTGCAGAATCCAGTGAGAAATGAGGGGCTTTGGCATCATGGCCACATTTCTTGATGGGGTTTAAAGAAAGAAGCAGAGTTACAGATAGAGAATGCCTTCCCTACAACCCTTTCATCCGTGCCTTTCACTCACAACAATGGACCACACTGCCCCATCTTGAGAGGAAAACCCCATGGATGTTCACATCATTTCTATAGGAGGAAGAGATCCTTATTTCTTTTTATAGAAGGTGACAATGATAACCGCATGACACCCTCCTCCTGATAACTTAGGATTAGTGCTGAAAGGAAGGCACCACCCCTGCCTCTGGCCAGCTAGGAAGGACACACATCCTCTTGTGGAGTACTTTTGCTCTGCTTCAAATGGCCACTGGATATTCTGTCTGCAAGGACTTGGGAAACCCAAAGGACACATGGCCTTGGTCACAATGTCAGACAAATAACTAGGAAAGAACCGGCTACCAGTCTCCTTTATCCAAGATGAGTAGAGCACGCAGTGCCTCACCCCAAAGTATGGGCACAATGAAGTGGTCTGTGGGGAAGGCACAGGGTGAGCCTACCTTTATGACATTATTGATTGATCATCCCCCTGCAGCTGAGCAGCATGCCCAGACAGACAAAAAAAGTGTTTAACCATAGCACAGGCCCTACCCACTAAAATAGATTTTACACTTAAAAACACAGTTGATGGGGGAGGGCTTTAATGACATTGTTAAGTTTTAAATAAAAAGAAATCAGATTTTTTTTGGGGGGGAAGAGAAATCATCCCATCCATGTTGCTCTTTGTGGGGTTCTCCTGCTAACATTTCCAGACCTGAGAGACATGAGCACATCATGTTGAGGGTGTCTACTTGGGAAGCAATCCACTGAGATAGTTTGGTTAGTAAAGCAGTGTAGGCCCCTGACTATGAGGGGAGGGGGAAAAAGTGAGATGCCCACAGCCATCAAGTGGGAGATGGAGAAGCAGATGGAAAGGGTGGACTCTGGGCTAGCAGTTTGTGATCTTTAAGGTAGCTCTCAGAGGCTGTCCCCTTATAGAAATCGCTCCAGATGACACCAAAGACAATTGCCCCACAGGAAACATGGCTGGGCTTTGTGTTACCCCTACCTGCTTTACATTATTGTTATTTCCAAAACAGGTAGTCGCTTTTGTTAGAGGCAGGGATGATTAAGCTGTGTCAGGCATCTATACTGGGGGAGAGGGACAACTGCCCTTATTCGTCTTTGCTGCTCACTTGCTGACATTTAGACTCACCTAGGTGACACACCTGTGGATGCTTCCACAAAGACTTAACTAAAGAGTCAAGACGCTTCCTGGATGTGGGTGGTGATACCACCCCACTGGGCTACGGTTCTGGACTGAATTTTAAAAGTGGGCAGAGCCAACCACCAGCATTCATTTTTCCCCATTTCCTCCCTGTGGACACCATGTGAGCAGCTGCCTCATGCCCCTCAGCACCACGCCTTCCCTACTGTGATGGACTGTATCCTCAAGCCACGAGTCCAAATCATCTTTAAGTTGGTTCTGTTGGCCATTTTGTCACAGCAACGAGAGAAGGAGCTAATGCAGAGTCGCAGCTGAGAGAGAAGAAATGGGCACACGTACAGAGGTGGAGGAGGAGCCGCTTTAGTCAGAGGGGAGGGGGGCTGTTCTTGGGTGTGTTGTCTGTCTGACAGACCACACTTACATCTGATCCTCATGAAAATCAGGGGAGACTGAGATATGAGTGTGGAGAAGTGGACATGTGTTGAAATAAATGGCTCAAATCACAAGGCTGGAATGTCTGTCTCCTTTTTTATTTGTTTTATTTTGTGAGAGTCTATGCTGCTTCTTGTTATTTATTCCTTTTTTTTGGTGAAAGAGGAAAGTCCCGAGTACAGTCACGACCCACTGGTGCTCTTTGGAGGCATGATAGGGCTGACTACCATCAAAAAAATCAAGAATACAATTCCTCTACACCCTTGTATAGGACATGTTCTTAGCATGACTGAATGTCAGGAGATATCTCAAAGCAACCCAAGGCCATAGCCAAATGTCAATCCATATCTTATCAATGAAACATGCTTAGATTCATCCCATAGATATCAAAGTCCCTACCGTGTTTTCTAGTTACCATGATAGAATCAATGATGGTGACATTATTAATGATGTAACATAAATAATACAGTATAGACAAGAGGGTCACTGCACATCTAAATTGGAGTCTTTGTAGACCTCTTCTCCGTGATGGTATGCAAGCTAGCTGCGTCCCTCCTGTGCCTTCCTGACACTCAAGGGATTTTAAAAAGAAGCTAACACGTATCAAGAGCCTTGATTCTGCCAGTTTTGATACTAGGTACTGCTTAGAAGTACTAGCTCTTTTGAGGTCCCAGACTCAAAGAGGCCATGAGTATGTGAATTCTTGTTACCCATGCTGTAGACTCATTCCCAAGATGGCCCCAGTAATCCTGGGTGATTTCCTCCCATGAAGTAGGGTCAGAACCCCTGGATAGAATGGAACATTATTCATGTGCATCCCTCCATATAACAATAGTGAAGGTATTTTGTTGATGTAACTAAGTCCCCTATTCAGTCTGGAAAGAACTCCAAGTGGTCTTAGTTTAATCAGGTGAGAGAATTTGGGTTTTCTCCCACTCCCAAGATGCAAACAAGGGTTTTTTTTTTTCTCATGCTGGCCTTGGAGAAACAAATGTCTATGATCGCTGAAGATGGACTCAAGTGGAATCCACCAATAACCAAGAAAGCCTGGCAAGAGACCTTGAGCCTAAAAGGAGAGACCCCACTGGCTGTAAATTTTCCTGCCAGATTCTGAGCAGAGGATCCAAGTGACCTGTATCCAGGCTCCTGACCTACAGAGGTTATGAGTTAAACCATGGGTACTGCTTCAAGATGCTCTGTGGATAGTGCTTTGATACACAGCAATAGAGCAGTGACAAATAAGTTCAGCTTTAAGTTCTCTGTAATAAAAAGAATAATACAATCAAGCAATAAGTATTTGTGAGAATAAAGCACAGTATTTAAGAGTCTGAGCACAGATCGGTATTGGTCTCCAAGTCCTCCTCTTCCTCCTTTTAAATCCCTTCCCCCCAGTTTGCTTTGTTGATGTATAATTCACATAAGGTTTCATCCTTTTGAAGTATACAATCATAGTTTCCCCTCCCTCTACTCTTCCTAATACGTCCTCCATCTCTCCTCCCATGCAGATCCACTCCCTTTCTGTCTCTCATTGGAAAACAAACAGGCTTCTAAGGGATAATAATAAAGTAAAACATAACAAAATAAAATATAATAAGATAAAACAAAAACTAACGCATTGGAACTAGACAGAACAAACAGAAGGAAAAGAGCCCAAGAGAAGACACAAGAACCAGAGACCCACTCAGTCACACACTCAGGAATCCCATAAAAACACTAAACTGGATGGGGTTTCCAGCACAACAATTAGGGTGTTTGGCCATCCCATCACCAGAGTAGGTCAGTTCGAGCTGTATCTCGACCATTGCCAGCAGTCTATTGTGGGGGTATCTTTATGGATTTCTGTGGGCCTCTCTAGCACTTTGCTTCTTCCTATTCTCATGTGGTCTTCATTTACCATGGTCTCCTATTCCTTGTTCTCCCTCTCTGTTGTTGATCCAGCTGGGATCTCCTGCTCCCCCAAGCTCTCTTTCCCTCGACCCTTGCCCTTCACTACCCCCACTCATGTCCAAGCTGTTCATGTAGATCTCATTCCATTTCTCTGTCATTGGGCGATCCCTGTGTCTTTCTTGGGGTCCTGTTTTCCAGGTAGCCTCCCTGGTGATGTGAGTAGCAGTCCAGTCATCCTTGTTCCACATCTAGTATCCTCCTATGAGTGAGTACATGCCATGTTTGTTTTTCTGAGTCTAGGTTACCTCACTCAGGATGATTTTTTCTAGATCCATCCATTTGTCTGCAAACCTCATGATGTCATTGTTTTTCTCTGCAGAGTAGTATTCCATTGTGTATATGTACCACATTTTGTTTATCCATTCTTCAGTTGAAGGGCATCTAGGTTGTTTCCATGTTCTGGCTATTACAAACAATGCTGATATGAACATAGCTGAACAAGTGCTCTTGTGGTGTGGTTGAGCATTCCTGGGTATATGCCAACTACTGAGGGATCTGGATGCAGAGATCCATGGATAGGCCCCGGGTAGATCTCTGGGAGTCCAATTAGCGAGAATGAGGAGGGTTTATATGAGCGAGAATTGTTGAGACCAAGGTTGGATAAAGCACAGGGACAAATAGCCAAATGAATGGAAACACATGAACTATGAATCAATGGCTGAGGGGTCACCAACTGGATCAGGCCCTCTGAGTGGGTGAGACAGTTGATTGGCCTGATCTGTTTGGGAGGCATCCAGGCAGTGGCACCGGGTCCTGTGCTCATTGCATGAGTCGGCTGTTTGAAACCTGGGGCCTATGCAGGGTCGCTTGGCTCGGCCTGGGAGGAGGGGACTGGACCTACCTGGACTGAGTCTACCAGGTTGATCTCAGTCTTTGGGGAAAGCTTTGCCCTGGAGGAGATGGGAATGGGGGGTGGGCTGGGGGGAAGGTGAGGGGGGCGGGAGGGGGGAGAACAAGGGAATCCATGGCTGATATGTAGAACTGAATTGTATTGCAAAATAAAAATTAAAAAAAAAAACAAAACACTAAACTGGAAGCTATAATATATACATAGAGGATCTTGGGTAGACCTGTGCAGGGCCTGTACATGCTGCTTCTGTCTCTGTGAGTTCATCTGACCTTTGATCCTCTTCTGCAGGGTTGCCTGAGCTCTGATGGGAGTGATTTGATGAAGACATCCTATTTAGAGATGAGTGCTCCAAGATCTCTCACTCTCTTTATAGTGTCTGATGCAACTCTACTTTTATTTCTTTCAGCATGGTCTTGTTGTCTTTGACCCATGATTTCTTCTTCAGGATGAGAGGGTGGGAGGAGAGGCTTCACCGCTAGGATTCTACGACCATTGTGAGAAACCCAAGAGGACCAAGGCGCTCCAAGTGTATACCATGTTAGGAGGAAGGACAGATATGACTATGGTAGGAGGGGGGTGACAATACGACAGTGAGGGAGCAGCTGGGAAAACACACAGTGGAGAGCTGTTGCCATCATCTTTTAAGGAACCTCAGGCAACAGAACTGATTACCTCTTTGCCTTAATGCCTCCTCAGTAAGATCTTTTGAGATACAATTTCCTGTGATGAGAGCCACAGAGCTGACCCTCCACCCACCTACCTCCTCTGGCCATCTTAAAGGTTTTAGATGCTATATTGTAGGAATTTGGGTGTTTTCTTCATGTGGGTGATGAGCCATACCTCAAGGACATCAAGCACTTCTGACAAGGCCAACCGAAGTCTCCAGAACACTCCAGGGAAAGACGAACATGGACACTAGTGATGGTGCAGAAGACCTAGAGAGGGAACTGCTGTAATTACCTTAATTTGAACTTGGCAGTGGCCACAGCTGTCAAGGACACTCCTCTTCTTCAGGACAAGGTGCCACTGGATCATTTTAATGACCACGAGGGCTCATTGTAGCTCACGGCACTTGAATAACACCACTTCAAGAGCCACAGAGGTGTGGATCTGCAGAGAGGACCAGGCTGCTTGGGCACAGAAATGGGGGTGGCTTTCATCTTCCAGGGTCAGTTGGATGTAGGCTACTCAAAGTGAAGTGCCCAGCCCTGAGGGCTTAGTTTTCATATTTTCTTCCAGAAAACGATCTTGCAAGCCTATATTTCCATAGGTCTGGCGTTGGGGGAAGCGTAGCATTTATAGAAATCCTGTGCTTGCTTGCCCACCTGAGACTAAGCTTACATCCTACTCTGGTGCCCCCTTAACCTCCAGCTCTCTACTTTTTTTTGCATGCTATTATTATAGGAGGGTGTGTGTATGTGTGTGTGTGTGTGTGTGTGTGTGTGTGTGTGTGTGTGAGAGAGAGAGAGAGAGAGAGAGAGAGAGAGAGAGAGAGAGAGAGAGAGAGAGGGTCTCATGTCCAGGTTGGCCTACAACTCTCTACATAGCCAAGGATGATCTTGAACTTCTGATCTTTCTGCTTCTACTTCAGGAGTAGTGGGATTGCAGGTATGTGCCATCACACCTAGTTGTATGTGATGCTGGGGTGGAACCTGGGGTTTCATACATGGGAGATGAGCATGGTATTAACTGAGATGCATCCATAGCCCCAGCACAGGAGATTTTGCAATTTTCCTGAAATTCATTGTAGATTGAAGCTACTCATTAAAAAAATACTCATAAGCATTAGTTATTAGTCCTCTTTTATAGATAAAAAGTGTAAAGCTAAAATGAGAACTTGCCTAAGGTCTTTGTACTACTAAGTAACAGAGTCAAAATTTCAAAACTTGTCTGTGATAAATTATTCCTGCTTCTTCTCGGGAGGCAGAGCCAGGCAGACCTCTGTGAGTTCAAGGCCAGTCTGGTTTAGATAGCAAGATCCAGGACAGGCACCAAAGCTACACAGAGAAACCCTGTCTCAAAAAAAAAAAAAAAAAATCCTGCTTCTTTCTTCACTGTCCTATAGTTTCTAAGGTCCACTTAGAATCTCAGGTTACTTTGAGATATGCTTTTTTCTTTTCTTTTCTTTTCTTTTCTTTTCTTTTCTTTTCTTTTCTTTTCTTTTCTTTTCTTTTCTTTTAAACACACAGTACAGTACCCATGCTTTACAAGCTTGCAAAGAAGGCCTTTCATTTCCTCATTTGCAGTAAGAGAAAGAGGCCATGCCATCAGAAGTCTAGGAAACCACTTGAGATCACAGGGCCCTAAGCAATGAAACAGACCTGGGAGCCTGTGGGTTATCCCAAAACCTGCACTGTACTTGGGCCTCACTGCTGGTCTCCATCTGAGAGAACAGAATCAGCATCTTCAGTCACAGTCACGCATGGTGCGATGAGTCTTGGAGGTGGCAGTAATGGGGCCCTTCCCAGAATCCAATTCGCCTCTCTTTATACCAAATCTTGGCACATACCATCCCA
Source organism: Peromyscus eremicus (assembly GCF_949786415.1). Lineage (NCBI taxonomy): Eukaryota > Metazoa > Chordata > Mammalia > Rodentia > Cricetidae > Peromyscus > Peromyscus eremicus. Next base: position 92,322,226 of record NC_081420.1, on the reverse strand, counting down.
ATGAGCTAATGTAGCATCCTGGATTACCTGTATGCCACTCGAGTGCTCCATCCTAGCATCCTTATTTATATACAAGAGCTGTTATCCCTGTGTCTCTTGAAACCATGCCAACATACATCCTTTGTTACATCCTTTCATAGGGTTTGTCATTCCAGTGCTGTACCACTGTGGTCCTGCGTGAGTACCTGGGAGTGCCATCTCTGTGGGCTGCACACAACCCAGGTGGATCTGTGAAGTAGCCACCCAGTATCCTATCCTAGCATGGCTAAGGGGGGCAAACAGCACATCTATGTACCACCCTAGTACTCTTGTGTGCCACCCCAGTGTGACCAGATACCATCCCGGAGCTCCTGGATAGCACCTAGTGTGCCGTCACAGTAAACCTACACTCTGTCCCAGTACATCACAATGCTGTCCCTGTGTGGGCTCTGTGAACTCAGTAACCATAGTTTTCTGGCTATGTACTGACATATGGGTAGTTTCAAATGTTGGAAGGGGCACTGGCTTTAAGATTTGCCTCTTCGCTTAGTGTGTTTCTGTGGTTCTGAAGTGTTCAATAGGCTTGGCCAGAGAGAGAGAGACCACTATTAAAGGTCCGGGACCAGCTTGCTCTGACATTGGGAATCCTTGCTCTCTCCCTGAGCAGAACCAACTTATGGAACTGGAAAGAGGAAGAAGCCAGTGATTTTTTGTCACAATACAGAGGGCCTCGGAAACCCGCTGACCCCTACACAGACTTGCCATTTCCATAAAATACAGAAAGGAAGCAAACAGACTGACTAAGCGCTAAGGTCTGAGCTGCTACTGTGCCTACAGATTTAGCTCCATTGCCCACTGGTGCTTTTTGATCTCATTTTAAGACAAGAAAACTGACAGACGAGAAGTTGCCACTTGACTTCAACCCCAGGACCAATGAGAAAAGATGTCAGGCTGGAATTTGCACCTATAATCCTACACTACCTGTAACATGTGTGGAGGGGTCCATGACTCTGACACTGCCTGCTGGTCCCCTATGGGAGGTCATCAAGAAAGTCAGTCTGTTCTTTGGTTTCAGCTCCAAGGTGGAAGATTAACAGACGTAGGGGCTCTCCCCCAAACACGCCTTGACTACTTTGCTTATTCTGTCTGAGACAACACTGCTCACAGGCTCTGTTCTGTCTCTGTTCTGTAAGTTGGAGTATCCACACAGCACAGGGAGGCTGTTGAAACCCTTTGCCCCAAAGAAGGGACAGCACAGATGCCCCAATTAGTAACATGTTGTCGGGTTCAATTCTTTTCCAGCTGAAATTGAGCAGGCAGAATTCCCTGCTGAGGTAAAAGATATTTAAAAAAAAAAAAAAAAGAGAGAGAACTCTTTTACAAAACATATTTTTAATTGGCTTGGATTTTTAAAAAAAGCTAACTCCAAGTATAAACTGGCATGACCCAGATTGTGATGAGGAGGAGGAGGAAGGAAGGGAGGAGGCACTCTCCAGAGCCTGAGGTCAAGAGTGTGGCCATGTTATGTGGGAGGAAAACAGTATCCTTTAGAATTGGGCTTCCCACCCACCTGGCATTAAGATGGGTCTTCTGAGAATTTTTACTATGGGAGAGACCAGGTGGGCTGGGGGTTGGATGTCTGGCGTGGCATCTCAGAGCTGGGATCAAATAAGAGTGACCTAGAAGTGTGGGGGCAGGTCAGGACACCATGGACCATAGCCTGTGTCTCAGTTTGAGATGGACTTGAAAGCCAGGCAGATCATCTAACCTTCTGGAATGTTGTCTGCATAGAAATTATTATTTTTTTATTTATTTAAAAATATGTCTTAATCTGTTCTAACCAATGGACAAGAAGATGTGAGGGGTGAGGTAACATCCTTATCAGAAGGACAGACTGAGGGAGGCTTAAGGTCCTTAATAAGATAAAAAGAGTAGGTAGGGCTGTAGAAGCAAAGTAGACACAACCCCAAAGCCAGCATAGCAGAAAGGGACTCTGAGGGTACTTAGCACATGCTCATAGGCAGGGATATGTAAAGGAACTAGAGCAGTGTGAACCCTACCTACGTGTTCTTTACCACCAAGGACCACTTCATCCTATCACCTCATCTTCATCGTCATCAACATCAATCATAGCTCCTAAGTACCAACCAATTCCCATTTTTGATTTCTTTCATTTCCAGCAATTACCCTACAAAGAAAGCACTGCCACAATCCCATTTTGTCAATAAGGAAAGCTAGCCTGGCCCAGGGACTTCCCCAGGGTCACCAGGCCACCAATACTGACAACTGGATTCTATAGGCTGGCTGTTGACCACAATGAATGCTGCTCCTTTTGTGCATGTCTCCTCTCAGGTTTTGTTTCTCCTAAATCCCTACAGTCTCGCGCATCCACCCATCCACCCACTCAAGCTCGTCCATCTATCCACTCACCTATAAATCCAGTTACTTATCTATTCAACCATTGATGGATCACCCCTCTGTCTATCCATACACTTAAGCACCTGTCTGCTGCTCATATATTCATCTGCCTATTCATCTATCCATCCATGTAATCACCCACCAGTCTGTCTGTTCATTCATTCATGGATTGTCCGTTTGCCCATCCATCTATCCTTTTGTCCATCTATTCATTCATCTACCATCAGTCTATCTAGTCATCCATTTAATGACCCACACATTCTTTTGCTCACCCATCCATCGACTCAGCTACTCAGTCATCCATGGACCATTCATTTATCCATCCATGTATGAGTTACTCATACACACATTTTGATGACACTCTGAATCCCCCTGAGAAATGTCTATCAGGGTAGGAGAGATAATCTCAGGGAGATGTCAACTCAACTGCAGTGAACATAGCCACCACTAAGGCATCATAGATCTTCTTAAAGGCAGGCAAGTTAAATGGGGTGTAATCTTGGAGGTCAGCCTGGAGTTAGGAAGACAGAGGGTGGATGATGAAGGCAGAGAATTCTGATCATGAGATGGGGTAGAGAGGAGAGCAAAAAGAGGGAGATGTGAAAAGTATTTGTTACTGCAGAGGGCTGGATAACTTGACAAGATCCTGTATTACTTGGCTGGTTGGTTTTGAGCAGAATTTGTCCTGGTTAATACCCACCCATCCTCCCAACAAAAGGAGACTCTGGTCATATGACAGTTTCATTTCCCCTGGGACATTCTTGGCATTTTCTTCTTCTCCTTTCTCCCCTCTATCTGGGGGTTCATTTCCTTCCACGGAGGAAGTACAGTGTGCCAGGCTTTGGCTTGTCTCCAGGGCTCCAGGAGAAGTCCCAATGCTCCCTCCGCCTCCAACCTCTGAGCGGATGGAGAGATTGGAAATCAGCGACTTGCTCTCTTCGAAAGTCTAAGCTGCCTGCTGGATGCCAAGTGATGCTATCAATTGATTAACACACAGCCTGCCAGCTTCCTGCATGATAAGACCAGCCCCATGCAGCAGGGAAGGCTGGAGTCCATTAGGAATGAGGAGCTCATCACCTCCAGCACTACCTACCCCTTCCTGTGTGCCACCTCACATTCTGAGCCCATTGCTGCATAGTGCAATGTGGAGCATGCCTACGCCATGTCCCTGGGGTTGTAGCCACAGGAGGGAACCACCAAGCTGTCAGCTTCCTGCAGAGCACAGCTGCCAATGCCTGTGCAACGGGAAAGGATGTGGGGGTTGGGGAGCTGGTACCTCCCCACAGCAGATACCAGAACAGTGACATCCTTCTTTCCTCCCTTCTTTATTTCTTCCTTCCTTCCTTCTCTCCTATGTCCTCTCTTTTATCCTGTCCCTTCTTCTGTTTCTTTCTCCCACTTCCCCTTCCTCCATCTTTCCTGGACCTCCACACTTCAACACAGACACACCAAGCTGAGAAGAAGATATTGGGAAAAGAAAGGGCAGATAAGGGCGAGAGAAGTGACTTGCAGGTTAAAAGCACTTGGTGCTCTTTCAGAGGACCTGGATTCAACTCCCAGAATCTACATGGCAACCTGCAACCATTTGCAACTCCAGTTCCAAAGGATCTGATGCCCTTTTCTGGCCTCTGTGGGCACTGGGCAACACATGTGGTGCACATACCTACATGTATACAAAACACTCACAAGCATGAAATAAAAGTAAACACACCCACAAAGAGAAAAGACAAGTAGCAAGCAATGGGAGAGGAGGGGAAAGCAAGGGGATAAAAAAGAAGCCTCATCCATCTCTGGTCGGAGCCATGACTCACTGAATGTGAAAGGCTAAGATCAAGGGGCATGCAGCACATGAAAGCAAGGTACAGACCGTAGGAGCTCCTCTTCCCAAGTGACCTGGAGAAGGAAGAAAGCATTTGCTCTGTTCTAGGGAGGTAGGAACAGATGGGACACTCCAGCCAGAAGAACTCAAAGAAGGTTGAGCTGGTTGGATAGGGTGAAGCAGAAAGCCAGGCAGCCTGGACAAGCAGGAAGAGCTTGAGAATCTGCAGGCGAACTTGGTTCCTATCTTCTGAGCCTTGCTATATGATGATGGGGCAGGCCGATGATGCCATTATCTTTATGTCCTCCTGGACTGACTCCCAGGCAGAAAATATCTCTCACAGGACTGTGAACCTTGCAAGGTACCCCCTCAAAGTCAAGGGATCTGTGGGTCCTTCCTGCACCATTTTTACCCCCAAAGGGCCAGTGCAACTGAGAGAAGCTTCTGATTCAGTGTCAGGCCAAAAAGAAGTAAGATGGAGGGAGTTCAGGGATGGCTGGCAGGGGACATCTGGATGAATTAGTCAATTAACAGAGGCAACTGCTGCTGGAAAATGAATGGAATGTTCATATGCTAATGGGATGGACTCTAAATCAGTGAGATCACTTGGATTCTTGCAAATAGAAATGGACCACTACACATAGTGGAGAAGAACCATGGAAAGACATCTGCAGAATGTTCTCATGCACCTCACTGTGAGAGAATCTCTCAAAGCAGTGATAAAGCTTATTATGGAGGGTCTTACATGTCTCGGTGACAACCGCTGCTCTCCTGCTCCCTCAGAACCTTTCCCATCCAAACAGGGCTCACCTTTCATTGTGTTTAGAAGAAGTGCCACAAGGAGCCAGAAAGGCCATTCTGTTGGCCCTGTCATTCAAAATAATGAGCTAGGGAGTAAGAACAGTGAAGTCACATGAAATGAAGAGAATACTTGTCTCCAAAAGATCTTATCTTTTGAAGGCTTTGAAGATGGTCCTGTCATTATCCTGGTCATTTAAATATGCTCTGAAAAGTTTCAGTATCATCTGAATAAATACAGATACAGAATACCTGTGTATCAGAACCCAAAGCAGCCATAAATATTCTACTCATTGACTGATACCACTTCTGCTGGCTTCCAGTACCAAAGTTAAATGTACATGGACACTATGGAATAAAGGGGAATGGCAAGATTTTCTGCAATGCACAGTGCTTTGTAGGCAAACACCAAGTCCGTGGACACCCAACAAAGTTAAAGACCTCACTTGGCATGAGGACTTGTCAGTGCCTTTAATGTGGTAATCCACACTGAATGCGATGAACCTGGTTCATCATGAAATACTCCTACAATCTGCCTGACCACTTGCCATCCTCAGCTTGCAGGAGAATCTTCAATATCTGCACACAGATAAATCCTATTGTTCCTCACCCTGAGTGGCCTAAGCCTGCCTAAGACATGGGTTTTATCACAGATCAACTTTGTCCCTACTCATGGGTCACCTGATGAGCCCCCTCTGCCTCCCACAATGTGTATTTTGAGTAGAACAGATTGCAAGAAGTCTATCCCAAATGTGATACAGCTAGATCCAGTGATTTTTTTTTTCCACTTAGTGGTGACAAGGATGGAAGTGGGAAGCTGAAATTTTCTCACTTTTTTGAAAGAACATCTATTAAAATCTCCCCCAAACATGGCTGCTTATGCTTCCACCAAGACCTTTTAAGTAGGGGCCTTGCATTTGCAGATGTTCTGGCTTTTCATGCTAAGAGCAGGTCTAGTGGTGAATCAGAACAAACAACACAGCTTGCACAACTCTTCTTCTCTGAATTCAGCATTAGGTGGAGAAGGCAGAAAACTAGGGAATGGTTGCTTGAGAGATGCATCCACTGGAAAGTGGCCGATGTAATCTTCTTGGATGTTGGGAGTGTCCTATATCTCAATCTGAGTAGAGGGTGCAAGAATATATGTGAATGTTTAAAAGAAACATAATCATCGAAAAAATTAGTTGGTAAAGTGCTTCATGTGAAAACATGAAGACTCAAATGTATGTTTGTATGTAGGTATGTAACAACCATGTAAAAAATATGGGTGCGGTGACACGTGCCTGTAATCTAAGCATTGGAGAGGCAGAACCAGAAGGATTCCTTGAGTTTGATGACCAACTAGTCTTGTTGAATCAATAAGCTCCAGATTCAGTGAGATAACCATTCTTAAAATAAGGTGAGGAACTATTGATGGAGTCAATTAATGTCAACCTCTGGCTTCCACCCCTCCACATACACATACCTACACACACATACAGCACATGTATACATACACACCATCACTGAGTTATTATATATTTTTAAATGAGAACTTAACTACATTGTTTAGTCTCAATTAGAAATAAAAAAGAACTGGAATGACCCAAACAAGGCATGCTCCTTGTTTGTCACAACTCAGAAATATTTTTTTAATGAAGACAATGAACTGGAAGTAGCCCTTTAATCCACTTAGACGCACTCACAAAATATGGATGATTCTTGGGACTTCCTTTGGGAGGGAGATCCTATTTTATAATCCAGACTACAATATGTCCACATGAAAGAAGGCAGAGAATGAGATGGTTTGCTCTCCATACAGAGCTAATGATTCTGAGACTCGGGAGACTGAATCTTGGACAAGGCCCATGATGGGGCGGGGTTCCAAAGCACCTCGTTTCATGGATAATTTCCATGGGCTCTAAGAAACCTCCTATTGCTTGTGATGAAAGATGGGCTTTCCTCTTTGCATATGGATGAAATTTCCCGTCTGCATAGAAAATGAGTCCTTTCGACGCTGGGGACAAGGGCGAGTTCATAATGCTTGAATCCAAAAGATACCAGGAAATTAGACAACCTGTCAGTCCATGTATCCGATAGGGACTTGACTGAAAATCAGTGGGGGGAAGTGTTTGCATAGAGAATGAAAACGTTGAAATCTTGGGCCTTAAAATGCCTGTCCGTAGGGCTGGAGAGATGACACAGTGGGTCAGAGGCCTAGCTGTACAAGCATGAGGGACTGATTTTTTGATCCCCAGAACCCATGTCAAACGTTGGGTGTGGTCTCTCATATCTGTAACCATAGCACTGTGGTGGGGGAGGGGTCGAGACAGGATGATTGCTGGAGCTTTCTGGTCACCAGTCTAGCTCCAGCTTGAGTGAGACCTGTGTCAACGGAGTAAGGCAGAGTGATAGAGCAGGATGCCCATGTCTTCCTCTGGCTTCTGTGCGGGCATATAGACATACATCATGCATATGTCTGTTCCTGTTAGAAGATGGCATGGAGGGAAATACCAGTGTCTCTCCCTTAGCCCCCTTTCCCTTAATATTCATCCTGAGCTGGGTTCTAGGTGAGACTGGGATTAGAAGGCATGGTCCTGACACTTGATCATCTGGGTAAAGGTGGACATCCTTTGGAACTACAGAATCTTGTATGTCAAAGAGAAGATGTAGTTCAAGATTGTATTGATTCTTGTGCTTGCCCTTATGGTTACCTTGGCAAACAAGGAGCAAGGTGGACCAGACACCAGGAGTACAGGTGTGCTCCTAACATTATGATAGGCACATATGTTTTTATTACTATTATAGCCATTACTAGTTAGAGAGATTGAAGAAGGCACTCTTCAAATTTGGTAGACTTCAAGGGGCCAATCCTTCTCAACTATGTTCAAATTAACTTACCCTGATTTTGCTCTGGCTGGGGCATCTCTGAACTGCATGCTTCTGAAATAGACCTTCCATTTTATATTTCCCAGGTCTCCTACCAGTTGACCAATATTCTGTTGAACATCATAGAAGAGGCAAGACTAAGACACAATCATCAGTTTACTCATCCATCCATCCACCCATTTGTCCTTTCAGCTATGAACTTATCAATCCTATCCATTCATTCATTCCATTAATTGATCCATCCACTCATTCACCCAACCACCTACCCTTCAACCAACCCATCTTTCCTGTCCTATCTATCCACCACCCATCTATTCCTCTACACACCTGCTCATGTCTTCATTCATCCCACCTACCCATTTATCCATCCTTTTATCTAGCTACCATGCATCCACCCACCTAGTTACCCATCCATCTACTGATGAACACCATCTCCACACACACACCCATCCATACATCTTACATAAAATAAATGTGTTATTCATCAGCTCCTGCAATAAGAGCTAAGACTATGAAGTTGAGTAATAGGTAAGACTTTCATTAGAGAATTTAAAGTCCAGAGGGAGAAGAGAATCTCCTATGAGGGGGTGTATCCACCTCAACTTGTGACCAAGAGGCCACATGAAAGGACAAACATCTCCATATAAAGAAATAGTTTATCAGAAGAGCCCAAACAGCCAAAGGGGTGGCAGTGAAAAGCCAGGAGTTCAATGCTTTGGTAAGGTAGAAGATGAAGGTGGAGAATCTTCAGTAGCATGCTTTCACATGTCTACATCTGTGCACAGATCAGTCAAGATACCCAGGCAACGTTTTTTAGTTGAAATCCCATGCATAAAAGTAGGTAGAGTAGATAGTTTGAAAAGATAAAAGTGTCACAGGTGAACCAGTAAGGACCCCTAAATGCCACATGGTGGTGATGCCATATGGGGGAGCTGCCTTGATTTTGCATTGCATTCATATACCCTAGATAGACACTGACACAGCATGAAACCTCGCTTACACTTCCCTGGTGAGTCAGACATTCAGACAAGGCAGAAATAAAGACACTCTCTGAAAGACCAAAACTTTCTGTACCTCAGGGATCTCAAGATCTCAGTGAGCTGGTCTAGCATCACAGGAATGAGCTTCAGAGGACCTCCTCAGCTTCCAACTCATCCCTGAGCTCTGAGATTCCCTAGTTTTAATTGGATAAATAAAAGTGTGCTCAGACCATGCAACTCACTGCAGCCATTAAAAAGAACAAGGCAGAACTATGTATTCATAGTGACATGAACAGATAGCTCAGAATATGGTGAAGCAAGGCCAGAAATGTATGCATACATTTATTATAATGTAAAATTGGGAAATATATATGCCACTGTGTTGGGGAGGGTAGGATGATTAGAAAGGACTTCCAGTAGCCCAGTTCTGAGCATCGAGACACATGGGGATATATTTGTTTCTTAACCAGAACAAAATGGTGATGATACTGAGGTGGCAGTGACATAGATCTGATATTTTTAACTGTCCAGATTTGTTCCTGAGCTGTCATGCCCCAGCAGTGGCTTCTGTGACAAGTGAAAGGATAGAGAAGGAGCTGAATTTTACTAAGGATGTTGGATTGAATTATCAGGCTAAGAGTCCAAATCGTGAGCCCGAAAGAAACTACAAGGTACATGTTGGAGGACTCTTGTTAAGAGGCAGAGCCAGTGGTGGTGGGGATTTATAGATGGACTGTGCTGCAAGCACCCAAATCCAGGGAAGGTGAGAAGGAGAAGAGAAATCAGGGTGGGGAAGGGAGGTAGTTAGGGGTAGGATGGCACATTGGAATCTCCCAGGCTGATGTTGCATGTATGGGGATGGCTGTGAATTCTGAGCAGGCTCAGTAGATACTAATAAAAGCATCCAAGAGCACTAGTCACAAAACGGATCTCTCTCACGGACTGAATACGGTCTGGACTGATCAGACAGCTCAGCTCCAGGAGCCTGTAATGAGGGTGTCATAGCTGAGTATAAAATGAACCAGACATAGACGTGAGGATAGGTCCCTTGGTCTCACAAATAAGCAAGAGTGGTTCTTCTTGGTAGGGTGTGGTTACTCACTTGCTGCAGGCCCTTGTGCGGGGCCAGGGGGACTGCACAGGAAATGGGCAGGGAACCTGCTTTCCATTCCAGCCCCAATTAGTTCTGAGGTTGTCCATTGCCCTGTTTCTCTCTAGTGACATCCATCAACAACAACCCTAAGTAGGTAGTCAGTTTCTCATCCCTGGCACCTCAGCCTCCAAGCCAGCCGCAAATGAGTCTGAATGTTCATACTCCAGGCTGTGCTCAATGTCTGATGGCTAGCAGGTAACAAAATAAAAGATGTTCTGCTCTGGATGTGGAAATTAGGCCAGCTGATGAACAATTTTTCTTGAGAGGATTTACTTACCTAAAGCCAATAAAGCAGATCTCATCAAATCAGGAGGATGCCTGCTCTTCTGGAGCTCCGGGAGGGAGCTGGATGCAGAAACAGGAAATGGGAGGCTGAGCAGCTCTTTCTGTGAGAGCAGCGAGGAAAGCATCCCCTGGAGCCAGCCTGACCCTGAGTACAACAACCCCTCCACCTAGCCAGAACTTGTTTTACAAAGCCAGGAGCAAGAGGAAAGACTAGGATACCAGCTCAAGGGACTAATTCGCTAATGAAATTCCAAACTCATGAGGCCAGGGAGAGGGCTCAGTAAGTCAAGTGCTTGCCATACACAAGTGAGTACCCGAGTTTGATCCCCAGCACCCACATAAAATCAAACTTGAAATCCCAGCACTGGGGGCAGAGACAGCGGGATTGTGAGATTTGCTGGCCAGTTGCCCTGGCCTAATTGGCTAGCCTCAGGTTCCAAGGTGAACTGATAGCTCTGGTATCCACACTCATGTGTATACACATGCACCTGCACACAACACACACACACACACACACACACACACACACACACACACAGAGAGAGAGAGAGAGAGAGAGAGAGAGAGAGAGAGAGAGAGAGAGAGAGAGAGAGAGACCCTCTTTGGAAGTACCCCACAGTAGCCCTGTGAGCTGGAGGGATTCAGACATGCACCAAATGATTGGGTGGTGACAGTGTGTCTAGCCTATCAGCCCCAGCAAACTTCCTGTGAGCAGATGAGAAGAACGTGCTTCACTGCATGGTTCCTAGACTCACTTAAGGGCTGGGATGACAGGGCATAAACAAACCACCCACACTTTGCAAAAACAAAGGTAACACCAAAACTCTGAATTATAAGTGGTCTCCGCCTATCAAAATTCACATAAACAGTTCAATGGCCCAAACAACAACAACAAAAAAGTAAATAAGACTGGCTTAGACTCCATCTTTGCATGCTCCATTACATTCACCTGTCTTTCTTCCAGCCCCTCAGTCACCAAGTCTAGCAAAAGACAGAAAGGTATTCCTTTGCCTCAGGTACAAACACAGTGGACGTGCACAGGCAACATACTTGCCACCAAGCACGCATGGCAGCTTGATGAGCTCCCATTCTCAGTCCCAACGTGCCAACAGCCGAGGCTTGCACCAGTCAACAGAGGTTTGTGAACTGGACTCTGTTCATACAAGCACACATCAGCAGGGAGAATAAGCTAGCTAATGCCATGTCCAAGACAGTGGCTTTCCCAAACAACTGATGAAGAAGTCAGGTACAAAGGAAAATATTCCATATGATTCCTTTCATGACCCACCCCCCAACCCTAATACTGGCTAGGTACTGCACTCTATTGCTAAGCTACATGCTAAGCCCTTTTGCCTTTTATTTTCAGAGAGGGTCTCACTAAGTAGCCTGGGCTGGAATTGAACTTACTCTGTAGCTCATGTGGGGCTTGAGAATATGCTATCCTACTTCATTCTCCAGTGTAGCTGTGATGAGATGCCCATGTTACCAGGCCTAGTGATGATTCCATACACACAGGATACAAAAGCTGGCACAACTATTCTTTGGTGTTAGATGTTAGCATTGAGATTATACTGGGTGAGTGGGGTTATATACAGCTGGTTATGATGCATGTCTTGACTTTTATATTTTACTTTAATAAGACTACTTGAAAATACCTTTAAAAGGATGGAGCTAATGCCATCAGCTTGCTTTGTGCTGATACACATTTTCTGTGGCAACTCTGTTTTCAGATTGACCTGGAAGGACATCAGTACTTCCTGTGATAGTGAACTCTAAGGAAAGACCTTCACTCCCTCGTCTCTAATCCTTCCTGGGTGGCCACTAATAAAACGAGAATGTTCTTTCCTAAGATCCATAATTCCTGGTTGGAACTGAGATTCTTTGCAAACTGGGCTCATTGAAAAGACCCAAGAATTATGGTTCTTGGGTCATTTTCATGGTGACAGAAATGCTAAACCTCTGCTCTGTGCTTTCCAAAGTCCTCCATCATGTTTAGCCTGGCCAGGAACCCAGAGCTGTTGAACACGGTTGGATTAGTTTTCTATTGCTGCCATAACAGATGGCCACAGATGTAATGGCTGAACACAGAGCAGGTTTACTAGGTCGTAGTCTTGGAGGTCAGAAATTCAGTGTGGGTCTCATTGACCTAAAACCAAGGTGTTAGTGATTGGTGTACCTTTTGGGGAGGCCCAGGGGAGAAATGAACCTGTGCATTTGAGCTGTTGGCAAAAAAAAAAAAAAGAAAAAGAAAAGAAAAAATCCGCTCTGTGGGCTCTTCCAGCAAGGGTCCCTGTTTCTTTGCTGGCTATCAGCACAGTTTGATCTCAGCTACTTGAAGAGTCTCTCGTGTCCTTGCACACACATGTCTCCTGTACCTCAGCACTTGTCACAGAACATCCATTCTGCTGAAATTCCAGCTTCTGGACCATATTTGTAAAGTTCTCCACTTTGAATGACTCTGGTGAAAAGATTGGGTTAACTCGGATAGTCTGGCATCACCTCCTGCCCTGAGATCTATTCTCCCCTCAAGGGCTTGCATTCTGTGATATACTTCCTCCAGTGGGGCTCCACCTCCTAAAAGTTCCACAGTGCTTGGACCAAGCGTTCAAGCATGAAGTCAGATGTGGTCATCTGGGACTTTTGATGAAGAACAAATAATGCACCTTTTCTCCAAGCCCTCAAAAAAAAAAAAAAAATCCCAGGTTTTTGAAGCTCTTATGCCAGGAACCAGGCTGAGGGACCAAATTTGTGTGTACTGCAGTGCTTCTTTGTCCTATGGTGTGACACAGTTACAGGTGTTAGAGACACAGACACTGGCAACATGTGTAATGGAGAGCCATTACTCTGGAGTGCCTGTGATCACTGATCCTTGTTCCTAATTTCTAAGATACATCTAAGAGACTGCAGCTCAGCTGACACAGTGCCAGCCTAGGATGCAGGAGACCCTGAGTTTGGTCCACAATGCTGTGAAAACCATGGTGGTAGCACAAAAGATTGTAATCCTAGTACTCTAGAAGTGGAAGAGCAAGAGTTCAAGGTCAGTCTCATCCTCAACCAGTTCCTGGCCAACCTGGGCTACATGAGACCCTGTGTCAAAGAAGTTAAAAAACTACCCCAGTCTTTGACACTTAAACTTCTCCAGATTTGTTCACCCTGAAGAAAGTAAGGACTAAAACACAGAAAAGACTTCTCCAAAGAGCAGACTCCATCTCAACATTGGTTCATTCATTCATTCAACAAACACGGAGTGCTACTACAAATCAGGCTAGATTCTAGTCACGATGGACAAAGTGAAGAGCGATGCAGAAAAGCCTCTGTATTATTGGAGTTTCTATTTCAACAAGATAGATGTGATCCACAAATAAATGAGTCACTAAAGCAAGTGGGTTGATAGGTAGCTTCTAAAAATGGATCTGAAGCATTCCCGTTGGGTTCTTCCTGAGTTAGGTTATAAGATAGGCACCATCTTGGTTACCATATTTCTTTTAGCCATCTTGGCTGCATGTGAAACAAATACAGAGATAAAGTATATAACTACAACTAAGTTCATAATCTATGAAAAAAGTCAAAGATAATTGGTTTGATTTTAAAGCTACTATGTCCATGAGTATTTGTTACATGGCAGTAGCTAACTACTACATGGGTTATGACAGATGGGAATGTTTCAGAAAAAAAATATAGCAAGGAAAGAAGGCTAGAGAATTACAGATTGGAATTGGGCCACAATTTGGAAAGGGTCATTGAAGGAAGTTTCATATGATGCCCTAACATACCCAGGACTCTAGGCAGCTATAATTTCTGAATAGGGTGGGGTTTTCTGGCATGGACCAATGTAATCATCAGGCTTGAAGCTGTCACATGTGGTGGGTCAGTTTCAAAGACACAACCCAAATTCCTTGGCTTCATTACTCTCCCTGCGTGATAGTCCCCGGACTGTGTTATCACAGCTGCTACTAGAAATGCTCCTAGTTTTATTAGCAGAGTGGTTTCTTGCTTTAGGGGTCTCTAACATACCTTCCAGCCTAGCCAGCGTGTGTATGAGTGGAGAATCCCATATGGATTCAGTTTACACTTCACATAGAGAAACCATTCTCTTTCTAAAGGTAGATGGTGGGTGTAGAGATGCTTCACATGGGCGCCTTCTTGGTAAACGATGGTGCTAGGAAAATAAACAGAGTCAGAAAGGAGCAATAGACCAGCAGGCCTTCCCCCTGACAGCCAGAATGCTACACTATGCAGAGTCTTCTATACATAAAAGTGTAGCTTGATCTCTCCTAATCTCCATCCATGATAAATCGCTCTGATAGTGATTTCTTTTTTTCCCCTGCAAGTTACAATTTAAGGTTCTCTGCAGGAACAGTGGGGCTGAGAATACTGGTCAATGTAATTCTTGGCCTTGGTGAAGACAGAAAACATAAGTGAGTATAATGATTTAAACAATCAGGTAAAAGTTTCAGAATAATAATATAGATAACAACAACAATAGCAAAATATCTTTTCTCCACCTCCCAACTCTCCTAAGTTATTTAATGCCTCCACCAACATGCAGGGTGCCAGTGACAACCTTTGAAGGAGTCTAAATTCTGGCATATAAATTCTCTCTCCTTTTCACAAAGGAAGTTTTCAGAACAGGCAAAGAACTAATTGAACTTACATGCCTCTGAATCCCATGTTTAAAGTAAACAGTCATAGAACAAAAAGGTTCATTATGAGATCTTGTTGCTGCTGTGGGTAGTGGCTACACCCTAGAGGACCCACCCTCGGAAATGTGAAATTTCTCTCTTGGCCCCAGTAGGGTAAAACTAGCATACATAGATGCTGCCTTCTCTGCCCTCAACTTCCCTACATGTCTCCCCTGTACCTGCTACCTGTCAGTGCCTCCAGAGGACGCTGCAGTGGGGCCAGGTAAGGTAGAAGAGGCACTGAGGAGCCGAGAGCCATCATCCTGTGAGCAGTGTGACCCACTAGCTGACAGGTGTGCTTTGGAGTGGCTGGTCCTCCCTCTGTTCCATAGACTCTGAAATTACATAGAACTAGACATGTCTCTGGACCCCCGACTACACAAGGGTAGACCAGTAGCCCACAGCTCATGGCAGCTTCTTTGTGCCTTCTCAAGGCAGCTTCTCGGGGCCCCAACATCCTGCTAACCCAAGTCCTTCTTTCTCTGCCTCTGCAAACTAGCCAGTTGGTCTCCTCATGAGCCTGGGTACAGTCAGACTTGAAATGGACCCACAAGTCTGACTTATTCACCTCTAGGTTGGAGATTCTTTGAGATTGCTTCCTGGGACTTAAGTCAGCCTCATGGCTGACTCTTACTAGACAGAGTAACAAACATCTGAAGATGCAGACTGAGATTCCTGTGGAAGCATTGAGACCCTCCTCCTCCTCCCCTGAGGCATATGCCTCTCACGTGGTAGAGGGATTAGCACCTAAACTCTTCCAGAAGGCTGCCTGGAGAATCTCATCTGATGACTTACCATGTTGGATACCAAAGTTCCTTTCTTCGTTCACTTATCATCCATGTCCCCATGATTCTGGGCTGACTTCTTTCTATGACCTAACCCCTAGGACTGCCATCAGCAACGTTCCTCAATGGGGCTTTCAGATAGCTGAAATGTGTTCTCCCACTTCTCAGGAGGCCAGAGACCCTAAAAGTCAGCAGGGTGGTGCTTCCTCCACAGGCCCCGAGAAGCCATGCCTCACAGCTGCCCCATGTCTTGGTAGTTAGTGTTCCCTCATTTTTCCATGACAGTCTAACTCCTGCCCTCATCCCTCTCCTGTTGTGTGTGTTCCGTGGAGCTATAGAGCTCATCTATATTGGCCACCTTTGTGTCGCTGTGACAAAATGCCTGGCAGAAGCAACTTAAGGATGGTTTCAGAGGGACTTCCTGTCCATCCCGATGGGGACAGTGTGGCTAGAAAGCTTAGATCATGGCAGTGGGAGCATGTGGTAGAGACTGTCCGTATCATAGAAGACCAGAAAGCAGAGAGCCATGCAGAAACCAGGGATGTGGACAACCTTCAAAGGCCCACCCCCTACCATCCACTTCTACTTACCAAGTTTCACATCCTAAAGGGTCCACAGTGTCCACATAGAGTGCTACCAGCTAACAATTGACCCTTCAAATATAAGCCTATAATGGCAATTCAGATATAAGCCACACTACCATCCAGGTCTAGTGCGACCTCCCCTTGGATAATGAGTCTATAGAGACCCAATTCACACAAGGTCACATCTATAAGTGACAGCAGCTCCTTCAGCTTTTCCACCGGATGACTTCATGTTACCCCCAAACGCACTAGGTCACATTGTATTCAAAGCCTGTTACCTTTTCCTGGTTGGGAAATTCCCACTATACAAACCTCTCTGAGACACCCTGGCCCCCTAATTTCAGTATGAGCAGGGACATTACACTGAATGTCAAAATCACATCAAACAACTGAACTTACTTCCACCAGAAAAATTTGATTATTTCTCTTTGATTTACATGGTGTTATTCTCCCTCTCTCCTGTAAATGCTGACTTTGAAATCCCCTTTGGCTCCAGACAATCAGAAGCAGGCTGTGTTCTCATTGGGAAGGAGAACTTTCATTGTATTTGATACTGTATTTCTCTCTCCTTGATTTGAATGCTATATTGGAAGACTGAAATATTTATTTGTAACACTGTAACCACCTCCCCAACTCTTTGAAGGGTGTTTCTTTTTTTTTTTTTTTTTTTCTTTTTTTTTTATTGTTTTACATATGTTGAACCAAATTTGCCTTTTTGGGATGAAGCCCACTTGGTCTTGATGCATAATCTTCTTATTGCTTCCCTAAATTTGGTTTGCAACTATTTTGTTGAGAATTTTTACATCTCTGTCCATCAAAGAAGTTCATCTGTTCATCTGTAGCTTTCTTTTTCTGTTATGTCTTTGCTTGGTTTGGCAAACTGTTTTAATCCTGTTGACTAATTAGTTAACTGCTTGTCACTTTGCAGGTCCTGTTTAGGATGAATATGATTTGGAGAAATTATGTTTGTCATCTGAGGCAAGGGAAGGTGCCACACAGATGCCAGAGTGGTGCCCACCCAGTGGCCCCCCTGGGGTCAAGGATTTTAACTGATCCAGCCAAAGTTTTTGAGCACAACATGTGGTGAGTTTTTTTCCCCAACATTTATTTATTTATTTGGGAAGCATGTGCGCCGTAGAGTACAGATGGAGGCCAGAGGACAACTTTCAGGGATCCTTTCTCCTCATCCACCATGTAGGTTCTGAGGATCCAACTCGGATCAGGCTTAGCGGCAAGAACCTCCACCCACTGAACCTTATCGCTGGCCCAATTTTTACTTTTAAATTTGATACTGTATATGTTTGTTAGATGTATTTTTCTCATTATGACAAAGGAAGGATTTTATTGTATGTTTTTTGTTTTCTGAGTTGGAGTCCCTCTTTGTAGCCCTGGAACTCTCTATGTAGATCATGCTGGCCTCAAACTCAGAGATCCACCTGCCTCTGCCTTCTGAGAGCTTAGACTACAGGCATGCATCACCACACTCGTCGAGGAAGGATTTTTTTTTAAGTTGATAATCTAATGTAGGTTGTAGAAATCCAAAAGCCTGGGTCACATGTTGCTGATTCTGAACTTCTTTGCAAATGGACCATGGAAGTTCTGAAGGGTGTTTCTTAATCTGCTTCTTCTGGAGGACTTCTGAGAAGTGGCTGTGAGGTATTATTCTCAGGTAAACTCACTTCTTTCAAACATTTAATTAAATTTATCATTTTCTTAGTCATTCAGAGGATAACTCAGAATAATTTCTACCACTTCAGTCTTTACCTCAAATATTACTGTTCCTCCAGCTAGCTTCTCTACCAAGAGCCCATCAACTATTAAAACAATAATTTCAAAACCTGTAAGCCATGCATGCCCAACTTTTTGACACTATGGCATTGTGAGCACGCTCCTTCTATCCTTCACTTGAAGAACTGGAGGGTTGTAAGGATATGGCTCAGCAGCAGAGTGTCTGCCTAGCAAGTACATGGTCCTGGGTTCCCTCCCTACGACCACAACGAAGGAATGGGTGATGAAGAGGAAGAGAGAGAGGGAGAAGGAAGACGGAGATGGAGAGAGGAGGAGAGGCACGAGGAAGAGGAAGAAAGAAGAGGAGAGAAGGAAGAGGAGGGGGAGAAGAAATCCATCAGCTCAGTTAGTATTTCCTGGGGTTCTCAGTAAGGAATTAACTGAAAATAGACTCGATAAAATGCCAGAAATTCTGTCTGTTTTGAGGAGGGGGTTACATGGACAGGGCTTGCTATGTAAATTCATCAAAGGGTCCTGTTAAATGTCACACATCTTCTCAGGCCTCCACAATGCTGATAGGGAAGCTGCTTTTCCTTCTTCAAGAAGTTGAGTCACCATCTAATGTTTGTGCATCCTCCATTCATCCATTATGCATCTCCCTCCTCTTTTTCTCCCCCATTCTCTTCCTCTCCTTTCCTCTTCTCTTTCTCCTCCTCTGTGGTACTAGATATGGAACCTAGGGCCTTACACTTACGAGGCAAACACTACCATGGAACTGATGTGAAGGTGTGACCAGCTTAGCTTGGTGTCCAACACATGCTCATGCATCACTTACAACGTGTTTCACAGAAGCATCCCCAGTGCTTTGTTAAGTCTACCATTTATGATTGCTAGGCAGCCCCCCCTTGTTTATATTCTAAGCATTCACTCAATGATTTTTTTATTGAGTATCTACAATGTTCCAGAAGCTACACTAAGCAGCTAAATTCCCTCATTAAATCCATGATATATCACACAGCCAGAAAGTCACTGGAATCTAGATGAGCTACAAATTTTATTAAAAAGAACTAACATTTTCCAAGAGCATTTTTTAAAAATTTGATAATAAAAAGTGTTTACTGTGAAATTAAAACAAAAATAATTCTTAAGGACTGAAGATCCAAGCCAATGTAATCCCCCAGCTGAAAATCTTTTCTATCTCTGTCCTGAGATGTGTCCCCCACTGCTGTGATAGCAGTGGCCCTGCTGTCTTCTCTGGGTCATGGCATGTGATGCTGGGGATGAATTATCCAATTCTGCTCCCATCATGCATTTCTCTCTGTCCTTGCCCAAAGAGGAACTGCTTCTGTCTGCTCTTCTTGTATAAGGAAAATCACATGACTGCCTCTGCTTCCCTTTTTACTTTGGTCACCAGGAAGCTTCTGGTCAAATGTGTGGCCCAATCAAAGAACTGTTTGGTCAGCAGTTTAGCCTTGGGGGTCACATGCTCATTTCACCTTCTTTTTAAAATAGGCAATCCATTTAGAACGTGCACTCTATCGTTGCCTTCTTACTGTTTAGTCAACTCTTAGCCATTGTTTTATTTAAATGTTCCCTAAACCAGTCATGGAGTTAGGCCAAGTATTTATAAGTAAATGAAATAATGAAATCGATCCTTTCTGTCTCTAACATGTTAGCCAGTTTGATGCAGGATTTCAGCAAATCTTTCTCTTATTGAAAAGTCTTACCTCATCCACTAAAGTTCTATTATAGGTGACCTATCCAAGGATGACATCTGGAGTTAGTCATCCAGATGGCATTTCTTACCTTCTTTTTGGGACACCCAACTTACCAATACCACTATAGCCTGAATTAAGTACATTAACTCGACAAGGCAGACCAATGCCAATGCTCCTGTTACAATTCCTCCTTTATATTTTCCTCTTAGTACTTTCTACCTGGTACCTTTTCCCTGTCCTAGTTCACCACCAGCCTGACACAGTACGGGAAGTCATCCAAAGAGAGACCGAATCCAGTTCAGCCATTCACAATTGCACAATTTAGACAATTATTAGCTTCTTTGAGCCTCTGCCTTCTTGTAGAAAAATAACAAGGACTTTACCTTCTAGAGTTATTTTGAGGATTAAATCAGAACCATACACAATAGCTTTATATCTGCCATAAAGGATTTATCTAATCATTCTCAGTTGAGTGACAGGGAAAGATGGATAGATGGAGGATGGACAGATGAATGGATGAATGGATAGAAGGAAGATGAATGGAAAGGTGAGTGATAATAGATAGATGAAGGATCACATGGATGGATGGATGATTGGATGGACAGATTAGTGGATGAATGGATGAATAGATGAGAAAATGGGTAATGGATAAATGAGCTTGATAGATAATCAATGGGTAAACAATAGGTACATAGATAAATGAAGAATGGGTAAATGAATGGATAGTTAAGTGGATGATATATAAAGAGGATGGATGTACTATCAATGGATAGAAAATGGATGGACAGATGGTGGAAGAAAAGACAGATGGATGAGGGATGAACATAGAATAAGGAAATAACCAGACAGGGAATGGCTTATGTTCTCTGTGTTGTCTTGTCAAAATGGGCCTTTACCACACCTCCCTTCTCTGGCTACAGGGCTATGACTACACACACAAACACACCAACACACACACACACCAACACACACACACACACACACACACACACACACACACACACACACACACAGAGTGTGGAAGTACTAGCCTGTTTTCTGGGGGTGTCTGATTCTTTTCTAGGATTGTGTCTACAGCATGTCAGAATACAGATACACCCTCTGCTCAGAAAGAAGCTGTTTTATAGAATCATAATTTTAATTTTGGGTGTTCATGAGTGCGAGACTGCAGGGTTACATGGTGACAAAGGGCAGAGGACACCCTCAAGTATCTGTTCCCACCTCTTATCCCAAGACAAGGTCTATTATTTACTGTCATGTACACTGAGCCAGCTAGGCAAACTTTCAGGAATTCCCCATTCTCTGTCTCCCATCTTGCTGGATGGGCGACACGCACACACTGGCAGGTGTGGCTTTACATGGCTTCTGTGGATTCAAACTCAGGTTTGCACTTGTGTATCAAGCACTTTACTCACTAGGCCATTTCCCTAGGCCCCAAATCATTTCAAAAATTCAAAACTCAAGTAGTAGAGAAACAGAGGGTATACTCCATGACCCTCATGTCATAGTTAAAGATGTCATCCTGAAACTCACACTACCTATCTCTGTGCCTGAGTCTCCTACACAGTGAGAGAGCATCCTGGCAACAAGGGCTGGCCCACTGTGAGGAGATAGCTGGGAGAGACTTGTCTGTTTTGCAAAGCTGTTTGTCCTTGTCCCCCAGTCACGGGAGACAGGGGAAGTTGGTCAAAGGAGGAAGATTAAAATTCATAAAAAAGGCTCTGAAAAGGCACTGTTGTTCCTTGGGAAGGGTCCCCTTGATCACCAGCTAGTACGGAAGCTCTCGCTTCCTGTCTAAACTGTGGCACAATGACACGCACACTCCCAGTGTTCTGGGGCCTGAGACAGGATGAGCAGGCCTGAGAGATGCCCTATGTGGGGACATCTGGGTGTGGGGTCAAATTTCAAGCAGCCCTGTTACAAAGCAAGACTTGCAAAAGGGGATCTCTGGTGTCCCTGAGAGGGCTGGATGATCTGAGGTTTTGGACCCACAGAAGTAGCCAAAATTCACACAGGGTATCAGAGATAGACAGCAAGCACAGAAGGGCCGCTGCTGGGACGTGCGGGAACCAAGTGGAGGTGAATAATATCCGCACACCCAACCCAGAGAAGCACTGCTGGAAGAGGAAGGAAGAAGGGGTTGGGAAGATGGCTCAGTGGGTAAAAGGCTTGCCAGCAAGTGCAAGGATCCAAGTTCAGTCCCCCAGCACTCATGTGAAAAGGTGGGGGTACTGGTTCATGCTTGCAATTCCAGCACTGAGGAAGAGGAGATAGACACTCCTTGAGACTTACTGGTTAGACAATCTAGCCAAATGGGAAAGTTCCTGTCTCTAAACAGAAAGAGGTAGATGGAAACTGAGGGTTGCCCTAAGACCTCTACACTCATGCACACACATGTGCACCCACATATGTCAATATCCATATATATACAGAAAGAGAAGAGGGGAGAGAGAAGAGTAAAATGGGCAGGAGAGTCAAGCCCTTGGTGTGATGTAGGAATGACCTGCTGCACCTCATCCCTACCCACTGGAGGCAGGGAGGCTGCCATTTCTAGATCATCTTCTGTCTCTAGCTTCCTGTTGTGTTTGGCCAATCACATCTGGGGTGAGTGGGAGAGGAGGGTGAAATCTGAGAACCTCAGTTCCAGGCCACTCCCTGCAGGGTCCTTAAAGAGCAGTCTCCTGTCCATGTGTTATTCCCACTGTCTTCTCTCCCAGTTTCATCCCCTTCGTGCTCACATACAAGCAACAGTTTCCAGTTGTGGGTCCCAAAGGGTCGTGCTCCAGGGTGCCACACAGCATCTCTGCTCCCTCTTCCTCTTGTTCTTTGTATCATTTCTTAATTGACTGCTCCTTAGCAGCCTTCTGACATCGCCCTTTCAAGATGGAGCACAACTGAACCAGAGCCACAGGCCACCCTTTTAACCCTTGGTGTTGTTCCTCAGGATCTAGGTGAGGCTAGCTTCCAGGGCCCTCCACAGAGATCCAAGTCCTATACATAGGGGTGATATTTGCATATGTTCTATGCATGCCTGCCTCCCCCACAGGCCCAGAGCAAGGGGCCAGGCTACCATGGACTGAAACTTCGGAAGCAAGAGGCACAATAAACTTTCCCTAACTTTCCCTTCTGTTAAGATGGCTGTCTGGGGTATTTTGGAAAAGTAAATAACACAGTATGTAAATAAGGGTTTTTCAGAGACTTCAGAACTCTGAACCTATAGACATTTTTTTTTAAATTAATCTTTCCTATCTGCTTTGGTTTGGATGCATGGCTATCAAAAACTGCCAACTGGGATGGAGGGCTGCATATACTTAAAATAAGCTATATGTAGAACATACAACATGTAAGAATCCTCACATATAAAAAGCAAACTTCAATGAACTGGAAAACATGATAAACGAATGAAGGCAGATGTGATGTGCAGCTTGGTACACAGCACCTGGAGTAGGAAAGTCCTGGGGGCAGAACCTGGATTGCTGGCTGTCATGGGATAAAGTAGAGAAAACAGAAATGGGAGGGGCTGCTAATTGGGGCAGGGTTTCCTTTGGTGATGATGGGAATGTTCTGGAACGCATGAAGTTGATGCTAGTTAAGTGCCCCTGAATTGCTCACTGTTGAGTGGATGGGTTTATGGTCTATGCATTTCACTTAAAATAGATAAAAGTAAGTCAAATCCATGTGAGAGGCTGCACAGAGTCACATGAACACCTCTATCTGTGTTTCTCATGGTTTCTAGCCCAACACATGTGGTCACAGGACTCGGCTCACTGGGCTTTATGGCACCTTGGTGACACCTACTCGTAGGTTTGGTGGTAAGGAATGTAGACCCTGGTGTTCAACAACAGACAGGGTATGTCCTGAGATACAGATCATGGTGGTCACGAAGAGCCTGCACTGGAGAACAGGAGGAAGAAGTGGACAGGAAGCAGAAGGGAAGGAAATCAGTAACACATAGTCTCCTCCCACACCCACGCTGGATGAGGAGCCCTTCTGTCTCCCCTTCCCCAGCTTTGCCAGGGAGCTCAGTGTTTACACAGCTTGGCTGGCAGGCATGTTGGCAGGGGACTCAAGGCCCTGCTGGGGCTCTGAGCCTGACTCTGTGAGGCCTGTTCCTATCTGCCCACATCCTCCTGCACTCCTGGCTGGATGCAGGCAGGTCTGGGCCAGCGCAGGGCAGGAAAGACCTGGGGATCTTGGCCAATGCTGCTGTTTCGTTGGCCCGAGCATGTGATCCATTCTCAGTTGAGACCTAGGCTGGCATGGCTGTCTCCTGGCCCGCTGGTTTCTCTGGGGATGTGTGTTGTTTTGAGCTCAGGCTTTCTAAACACTCTACTTCCAGCCACAAAAGAGCCAAATACATCTCGTTCTTTGTGTTTTGATAAGGGAGTTTTAAATGTTTCTGTTTGGGGTGAGGTTTTGTTTTAGGCATGATCTGTAGCTTCTATTGAAACTCAGTTGGCTTAGAGCCATCCAGCCCCGGCTGGGTTCCAAATTGTGCCAACTCTCCTGCCTCAACCTCCCAGATGCTGGGGTCACAGACCTGAGCCAATATACCTAGTGGTGAGTGTCCTCTTGTCAGAGCCTCCTCTATACCTGCCAGGAGAAACCACTCAGCAAAAAGGTCATCACCCAGAATTTGGATAGTAAATAGAGGAAAGTTGGTGTGAGAACATCCCATGCAAATGGTCCAGGGAGTGCTGAGGTTAGGAGGAAGGACCAGGGACCTGGACAAGGGTCAGGTGAAGCCAGAGAGAGTTCTAGAAGCAGATTGGCAAGGCGTGTCTGCCACTCACCAGTTGTGTGAGCTTAAGAAAGCTGCCAGACTTTCCTATGCCTCAGTTTCTTTATCTGTAAAGTGGGCACAACACCTGTGTTCATGTTTCGTGTTGACTCTGAGTTCAACGCATGCAAAATAGTGCCTCTATCTCAATGAATATTAGCTATTGGTACTAGAAATACCTCTCATTTCCCCTTGGGACTTGCATGCCCATATTCGCAAAATAAGACCATGAGATCATTTGCAGGGAATCTAGAGAGGGAAGCCGTATAATTGCATGACATTATAGTTTAATGACATTCTCTAATTGGTTCCTGGAGGTGGGCATTGACTGCCACAGCCACCTCTCCAGCAGTCTCTGCTTCCATTTGAGGTGAAGTCACACAGGTGTGCTGGTTCACAGAGTTCCAGAATGTCATGTGTGGACTGAGAGGTTGCATGACCAAAGAGACACTGGAAAGGAGTTCTCAGTCCTGCTGCCATAACTGTAAGCCTTATGACCTAAAACATACAACAAGTGATGGCATCCTGGTGTGTGAGCTGAGCAGTCACCTAGGACTCTGCTCTCTTGAAATTTTAGTTATTTTTGAATACAAGGACACACTTGTACTGAGTCCTGGATGTGGATAGCTGATCATTCCTGCATATTGGTGTGACTCTCAAGATTCACCCCCTTCCAACAGTGTGTGTGTGTGTGTGTGTGTGCACATGAGTATATTCATGCATGTATGTTTGTGCATGTGCATATGTATGTATGTGAACAGTTAATATGTGTATGCGTATGAATGCACATGTATGCCCACGTACATGTCCATATGCATGCACGCATCAATGTGTTTATGTGCATGTGTGTGCATATGTTCCTGTGTCCGTTTAGTTGGGCCAGGGAGGACTGCTTTTGTGTTCTCTGTTGCTGTGCCTAAAGGGATGCCTCTGTTAGTACCCACTGTGGAGAAGCAGCACAGCTCATGAGGAGCAGCAAACTGGCCTGCCCACTCATGACATAGCCAACCCCACAGCAGCAGCATGGGGGAACAGAAGCAGCGGGCGCTGACTCATGAGAATCTTCCAGCACATAGCACAGGCAATGATTTCTCTCTGCCTTGCTTTGGTGTCTCTTGCAGATGATGTATGAATCACCTTATTTACCTTTTCCGTCCAAACCTTCTCCTTTATTATTTTTAATAATGCCATGCCAGCTCTGAGGAGGTGTTTCCTTTGCAAAAAGAAAAAAAAAGTGGGGAAGGAAAAAAATCATCCCCCAACTCTCCATCCTCATTACTGAGTGAACATGCTTTTCTATAGTGGTGTGGGGGGGGCATAAAATGAGTTGGTTCTAGGGAAGCCTTGGATCTGAATATAAACAGTAATAAATTCAGGTCTTGATTCCAGGGAAGAGCAGATTACCCAGTAACGTTTTCATCATCTTTAATGAGAATAAAAACACTGCTGCACTGAATACTTTTTAATTTAAAAATAAAGAAGCCTAAAGTACAGTGAAGTCAAGAGAGCTCGGCAGACAGAGGTTTAAAATGTGAGTGGATTGGGCTCCCAATGGCAGTCCTGATGCTTGTTCCACATGGGTGCATGCATGTGTGTGGGTGTGCATGCATGTGTGTGGGTGTGTGCATGCATGTGTGTGTGTGCATGCATGTGTGTGGGTGTGCATGCATGTGTGTGTGCATGCATGTGTGTGTGTGCATGCATGTGTGTGGGTGTGTGCATGCGTGTGTGTGTGTATGTGTGTGTGTGTGTGTGTGTGTGTGTGTGTGTGCCTGCACTGGTGAGCCTTCTATTGCCACTCAGTGTGTTCTCAGCACTTGGCATTCACTAGTTCACTAAACTGCAGAGTCTACAATGTCCCTGTGAGGCAAGTGTGTCCCAATTTAGAGTAGATGAAACAAGTTTGGAGAGGTTCGTTAGCTACCTGTGGTTGCACAGTTCCCTTCAGAGCCTACACTGCAACCCAGGCCTCCTGGCCTCAAGCTCCTGAGCATAAGTTACAAATACCCTTCTGGATTTGTATCCAGAAACATGACCTTGATTAGATGTGGCGAAAAAGCCACAGACTGACACACCTCAAGCCCTGATCTGTTATGAATGCAGATCTTAGGGGACCCAGAGACTTGAGATACAATCTCTCCAGCCTGTCACCAAATGTATAAATCTCTTCTCTAGATTCCCCTGCTTTAGACTCTTGGGATTATTGCCTGTGACAGGGAACTCACTACCTGTCAAGGAAAGCTCTTCCATACTCCCACGACTCCCTCAATGAAAGTGTCTGTTTTCAGCATGGGAGACAGATCCTTTTTTTCCGGTTCTTGGATCTTGCCTTCAGTACAGGTTTTCCTGTCCCCGTGGACTGGCTCACTCTTTGAACAGAACATCTTCCATCCCTTAGCTGTTTCTCCCACAAGCCAGTTAGTTTCTGGGCCATGCACAGCTATGGCCATCAGGCTACTGGCCTCTGGCTGGAGACAGACACTTCAGCTTCCCTCACTTGAACATGACTCTGGGGTTTAGGGCCATGTTCCTCAGCCCACAGAGTGCTGGGTAGGCTGTATGAGTTATTTTTCTCGTGGTTGTGATAAAATACCCAACAAAAGCAGAGTAAAAGAGGAAAGATTTCTTTGGGGTTGCAGTGTGAGGGGTATAGTCCTTCGCGGAGGGGAAGTCGCCACGGCAGGAGTGTTAGGCAGCTCATCATATCGTTTATCCAGTCCGGAAACAGCTCCCTTCCTCCTTTTTATTCAGTCCTGGAAGCTAGCCCACACAGTAATACCACGTTTAGATGAGCATTCTCATCTCAGTTCGCCAGATCTAGAAACTTCTTTTTTTAATTTTTTTTTCATTTTTTATTAACAAATTTTCTATTCACTTTACACACCAACCATAGATGCCCCCTCTTCTCTCTTCCCACCCCCCAGACTTCCCCTCTAACCCACCCCTTTCCAAATCAAGGTCTCCCATGGGGAGTCAGCAGAGCCTGGCACACTCTCCCGGGTGCTCCTAGATCCCATCTGACTGAAAATTAACACCAGTCTTCACACCATTGCATGGGAGGGATGGGAGCAGTGGCTCCTGAGGTGGAAGGCAGCTTGAAATCCAGAACCCAGGACCTTCTCCAGGTGTCCCATTAGGGGAACAATAGGACATCCTCCATTCCCCACTGACCACCTGAGCCCCTTCTCCCGAGAAGAGCCTTGTGCCTGGCAATGAGGGGTTGTCCCTTCTAGGATCCGGAGATGAAAAAGACGCACAATTTATAAAAACAACTGCTTAATGGCTCCCAGATCATCCATATTTGAATATAAGGAAAATAACAGCAAAAACCCTATAGAGGAACAGATTGAACTAAGTCAGGTTTTGTGACAGAAAAAAAAAATGTGCGTTTTCTTGTATTCATTTAATTCTTCTGGCTGATCAGGACAAATGCCTGTCTTCCTAGGAGGGCGTTTCAAAGGCCAGAGCCGAGGGCTCTCCATGTGTGCCTGTTTTCACACACTCATGCGTCCAGGTGGTTACAGATGTTAGATGGAGGGTGACGTTCTACTACACAAGCTGGCTGCTCCCTGTGACCACAAAGGTATGTTGGCACAGAGGCCTGTATCTCACTTTTTCCACTAAGTACAAAGCCTCTGTAAGGGACCTTCATCAGTGTGTGTGTGTGTGTGTGTGTGTGTATGTATGTGTGTGTGTATGTGTGTGTGGTGCATGTGTGTGTGGTGCATGTGTGTGTGTGTGTGTGTGTGTGTGTGTGTGTGTGTGTGTGTGTGTAAGGTTATACCTTACACTAGACTGCATATAACAGCCTTTTAGCTGGGGCAATATCCCTATCCTGGTATCTTCAGTGGAATGCTTGCTATTGAAGATATCCCAGCTTAGAAAGGTACCACCTTGGACCAAGTTGAACACAGGTCATAGAGTTCAGGGCTCAGGGCTTCACAGTCTGGTTCTGCAACTGGCTAGCTGTGTGGCTGAGGGTGTATCACAAAGCCTGAGGGTCCAGCTTCCCGACAGAAAAATGAGAATAAAAAAGACAGTCACCACTCGTGAAGTGTTACTAGGCTTTAGTTCACTCCTGAAGTCTTTCACGGAGAATAGAATGTGTCCAGTGCAGTCCAGCTGCATTGGATGTTTCCTGGCCGTGGAATCCAATCTGTCTTTTACTGTCAATGAGATCTTGGAAGAGTTACTTAGTCCCCCCTATATCTCAGTTTCCAAATCTGTAAAACAGGGTGGTGTGATCACCTGTCTCATGAGCTAACTATGGGCATTAAATGAAAAGTCTCTAAAAATACTCAGCTTGTGTCATGGTTTAATGTGATGTGTTCTCCGAAGGCTTGTGGGTTAAAGTCTAGGTTCTTAGCTGGAACGGAGGCATGATGCTTTTTGAGGGCTCTGAATACTTTCACAGAAGGAAGTAGTCCAATGGGGGCATGTCCTTGAGGGCTGTATCCTGTCCTAGGACTCCCCCTCTCATTTTCATTTGCTCTCCTTCCCAGTCACCATGAGGATGAAGACCCTGCCCCTATCACCATGATGTCCTGCCTAAGCACACACAGCATGCAGCCAAGGAACCGTGAACTAACTCCCCTGAAACCCTAAGCCAAAATAAACATTTTCATGATTTTCCCTAGGCATTTTGTTCCAGCATTTAAAGCCCATGAATGTAGCCTAGAACCGGCTACTCAGGATGCCTTCAAAACACACTGTATTACTACCAGCCCAGCACAGCCTGTCCACCTCCACGGGACAAGCTGAATCCCAGGTAGCCAAGCTATCCTATGTGGGAAAACCTTGATCATTCTTGTCGTGCTGGAAGGCCCAGCCAAGTAAAAAGAACAATAAATCCTCATCAGATAAAATAATGGGATCAATAACACACATCTTTTCCCTTGTCCCTCACCAGGAAACTGGGACATTTGATATTTGTTCTCGGAGTCTAGACAAACCCATCTTCGCCTTTATGTTAGAGTTTGGTTTCTGAAATGTTTAACAGTTGTGTGTTGTTTTTTTTTTTTTTTTTTTTATAAATCACAGTCAGGCTTTCTGGCCCAGTTCTTAGGGCTTTTCACCTCATGAGGGCAAAAAGGCCTTCCAGCTCATTGGAGAAAGCAAGTGTGTTCTCCTCATCGATTCCTGGTGGTGTCTCTAGGTGAGACCTTGAACACACACTTGGTCACACTTCCCATTAGCTGTCATTCAAATACTGAGAGGATGTCTGTCACACAGGGATGATTAGTCTACCTTGCTTTGTGTGTAGGGGGAGGAGGGAGTATACAGATGAGGCTTCATAAATAGGAGTTTTCTAAAGATAAATTTTCCTTTAAAACAAAACAAAACAAAACAGTGACATAAACCTGGAATCCCATTACTTGTGAAGACAGATCTCTGAAATTCATGAGCATCAAGTTCAGTTAGACTTAATATCAAAAGGTAAAGGTGGATTCATGCCTCTAATCCCAACACTTGGGAGGCAGAGACACTCAGATCTGTGTAAGTTCCAGGCTGGTCTGGTCTTCACAGTGAGTTCCAGGCCAGCCAAGACTACCCAATGAAACTCTGTCTCAAATGAATGATTGAAATGAAGGAATGAATGAATAAACAAATAAACAAATGTGGGAAATGATCAAGAAAAGATACCAAGTACCAAATATGGACCTCTGGCTCCCACCGGCACACACCCATACTAACAAGGAAACACACACATCACCACACACAACACAACACACACATACTAAAATTGAAAGGGATCATGGAAAAGTACCTCCTTCCTTCTTATGTGAGGACCAAATGAGATGATGCTGGGGATGTCACTGCCTATCATGGAGGCCATGCTTAACACACAGCACCTGTCATTTGTCACCATAGACATTGTCATTCATTTAGACTTTTGGTGCTGACCCTGACCCATAGCCATTGTCTGTGATGGTGACTGGTGACATTTGTCAAGACATTTACAGCTCTGTTCCTCTCAGGCATGAGCCCAAATAGTCTCTTCTTTCTTATGTATTTGGTCCCAGCAATTTGAAGCTAATGAACACAGCTTAGACCGGGTTCATGAGATGTTTTCAGTACATATTAGCTAATAATGTTGAAGACACTTCTGCTCTTTCCTCACTTCCCTACCAACCTCATGAACATAGGGCCTCAGACATGCTAGGCAAGAGGTTTACCATTAACCTACATCCCCAGCCTTCTGGTTTTCTTTGAACGCAGTTGTACATAGGTAGGCAGTGTTGAGACCCATGAGCCAAGAGGCCTCCCAAGGCATTTCTTCTCTGAACCTCCTAATTTCTGTGAATGAAAGTTCCAGTTTCTTTTCTCTAGATCCATGAAACACTGCTCTTTTTAATTCACTGTCTGTTTTGGCCACTTGGCATCCACCAACACCAGCAAGGTCTTTGTCTATCACACTCCATTGCAGAATCTGAAACCACTAAGGGCTCTTTTCTCGTCTTAGTACCTTGGCTCTGAGCCTACCTGAGGCCAGGTTTCTCCACAGGATGAAAATCACAGAGACCAACCACTTCCACTCGGCTCTGCTCTCAAATTACCAAATAAGTGGTGAAGCTCTGTCACATCACTCCAGCTGCTTTGCAGGCTAAAGTAGGGGGATCATGAGTTCAAGGTCTACCTGGGCTGCAGAGTGAGTTCAAGGTCAACCTTGGAAACTCAGTGAGATCCTATCTCCAAAATAAAAAGTAAAAGAAGGTTGGGAGTGTGGCTCAGTGACAGAGTATTTGGTGGTAGCTAGTTGTGTGGCTTCTGTAGCCAGGTGGTGTGGCTTTAACTCTGTAACAGCTCTGATCACCTGCCTCACTCTAGGAAAGTTTCCTGGCCTCTGTATCCTCATTTATGCAATAGTGATAAAAGTACATTATATAGTTTGGTTATTTTTATAACCAAACACAACATACACACACACACACACACACACACACACACACACACACACACCCCAAAATGTAAAACAAAACAAAAAACTAAGGACAATTCTCAAATCATAGTCAGTAATTTCTAAGGCTTAACTAATATTATTAGTCATATTTATATCTGAGGACTCTGTTTAAAGATAGATCCATAGAGTGAGATAATAGCAGTGTTTATAACACCTTCTAGTTTATTATACTTTCCAAAGTTCCTCATGCCTCTCATCTTGGTTGACTGTTACAACTTCCATCTCGAGGCCACCATGATTCTCTCCTTGACCACCTGAGGACAAGAAAAGTTCATTGCTTGCCTAGTGTTCCACAGCACAGAGTAGCATCCCTGGATTTGCGAGACCTAGATACAGCCATGTGACTTCCCTGGGAACATCAAAGGCAGAAGAAGTCCCATGAGATGAGGTCTAAAGCAAGCAGGCTTAGCATGTTTGTGCAGACACAGAGGCTAGATTAACCCTACCCAAGACAGAGAGAAAACAGCTGGGCCTGCCACCTGCCTTGTCTAAACAGAATGCCAAGGAGAGCTACATTCAAGAGCTACGAGCCCCACCTTTGAGGACAAGGGTGCCTGCTGCTCAGTCTCCTGTCTCTAAAAGTTGTTTCGCTGAAGCAGTCTCCCCTCCCCCACCCCCTCAATGTCTGCTGCAGTGGTGCAAAACCTAGCTCCTTATCACCTGTCACTGCTAACAATCCACTGGCCTTGGCGGTCAAGGAGGGACTATAGCTCTGGTGACCTGGCAAGAATCCAAGCCAGGCGACACTGCTCTTGGGTGCCCAGATTTCCTGTTTGTGGTTTGCCCTGCTGTGATTGTGCTGGCTCACACTTCCTGTCCTAACCCTTGGGCTCACATGACATGATGTTGAGTTCTTCCAGGACTGTGCTCACACCACAGATGGGAAAAGAAGCTAGTGCCTTGGACCATCCTAACAGCTCTCCTGTCCCAACCTGGCCTGGCCTGATAGTGCATTTTGCGTGCTCCTTATCTGTGCAGGCTGAGTTGAGAGGGAGGAGACTCAGGAGGCATGTGGGAGGTACCAGTCTAGCAGGCACGTGCACTCACACAGACAAGCCATTTCCAGGCCCTGACCACAGTTCGGAAGCCTGCCCATCAGAAGGGGCAGGATGGGGTGAAGGAGATAGCATGATGGGTGGTAAGAGTATGCTCTGGGTGGGGCCTGGGTAGCTCTCAGGCTGCACATATTTCCAAGAGCTGTGTGCTTTGGGGTACTGGGCACAAGACTGAATCTCAGCCAGACTCAGACCACACTCCAATGGACTTCTATCTCCCAGGAATTAAAGCTCAAGTCCTTTCGGTAGCCCAGGAGACACTTGAGTGTCCAGCCTGACTCCCTTGACAAGTGTTCATTCCATGTACCTTGCCACGCTGAGTTCTTTCCAGGTCTGAGAGCTACTCAGGCCACACTCTTCCTACCCATGGTGGCATCTCCTTCACCTCATCCTGCCCCCTCTGATGGGCAGGATTCTGAACTAGGCATCAGGGCCTGGAAATGGCTTCTCTCAGGCACTCCAGTCAGTCCCTCCAACACAGGGGCCACTCTGGGAGCTAAGTGAGAACACTGGCCTTGACAAGAGCAGAGCTGGTAGAAGCTCAGCCCTGATCTTGGGTGGTCCTGGGCCATGCTCTCCCCCGCGTCCCAGCTTGCTTCCAGACTTGAAGTGAGCATCTAACACCCAGGTCCCTAGCTCACAGGAAGATTACTCTGTGGCCTAAGGAACAAGAAGACCGCATTTGAAGAGGGAGCACGATGTGTCTGGGTCCCTGCTGAGCACCTCACCTATTGATCTCATTGAGTCCTTACAGAGCTCCTAGGAAGCAAGCACTGCTATCCTTGCCATAGTTTAGATAAGTAGGTGGAGGCTCGGAGTTTAAATAACTTACCCACCATCACTCTGTCAGCCACACAGGAGCCTCACTCCAGAGAACTCGGCTTTAACCCCTGAAGTTTGCTTCTCTCTAGGTCTCAACGAAATGATGACCTGAGAGTCACAGTACTAGAAAGTACTAAGACTTGGGCCAGGGGCTGAGAAATCTGGACTGCCAGAGGATCGCCTTGTGCTCAGGTGAGGGTGCAACCGAAGCCCAGGCTCCACAGACACTGTCCCTGTTTGCTTTTTGTTAATAAAATCATAAAATATCATTGGCTTTTAATGGGACCCCATGGGGGTTAATTACACGGTGGAGAACGGTCTTTGAGCTTAAACACTGTGGGTTTAATAGATGAACCTTCAGAGAAAAATATATAGCACATTGATCTTTAAAAAGGAAAAGTAAAGATCCCCAATGTAGATGAGGAAGGGAAAAGTCTACACTCAGCATTTAGCCCACCATTAATCCTCAGCAAACATTTCCTGCAGGATCTCTGGGTTCTTCCTGTTATGGACTCTGGAATTCCAGCCAGAGCAGCTTCCCAACCACCCTGAACCAGACCCTCCTCCCTTCTGAGTCTCCCAGAAAGAAAAATAACAAGGCCATCTTCTCATTCCTGGCAATCTTTCCCCATCAGCCACACACACACTATGCGTGAGTTGGCAAACTTTCCAGTACAAAAACCTGCTATGAAAGAGCTGGGAAGATGGCTTAGTTGCTAGTGTGACTGCTAGCCAGC
This sequence comes from Peromyscus eremicus, assembly GCF_949786415.1. Lineage (NCBI taxonomy): Eukaryota > Metazoa > Chordata > Mammalia > Rodentia > Cricetidae > Peromyscus > Peromyscus eremicus. The sequence goes on along the minus strand of NC_081420.1, from coordinate 92,288,074 downwards.
ATGAGAACCTGAGTTCGAATCTCAACACCCACATGAAAAGCTGGATATGGTGAGTGTGCTTGTAATTCCAGTGCCGGGGAGGCAGAGAAAGGAGGATCCCTGGAGCTTGCTGGCCAGCTGGCTACTAAGAGACCCTGTCTTAAAAAAAAAAAAAAAAAAAAAATAAGGCAGATGGCTACTGAGACTATTACTGAAGGTCTTTTTTTCCCCAGCATCTACAAGTATGCACTCCACAATCTCTTTAGCAATTAGCCATCTTTCCAACTCCTTCATTGCAAGTGTTTGTACTGGGAAGATTGCCAACTCATGCACAGACACATGCGTACATACACCTCCACACCAATGCACCTCCCCGCAAACAAACATATATACACCTATACACATATAGACACACACACACACACACACACACACACACACACACACACACACACACAAAAGAACCTGTAAAACTTGTGAATCTAAGACTCAGTTTTGCCAACACTATAATCGAGATAATACTACTGATTTCAGCAGAAGAGTTCATTTCAGATAGTTACAAAATAGAGTAAAATAACAGCCAGTGGTTTTCATTGCTTTGTTTGTGGGAGAAAAAGACACTGCAGGCAATTTAGTAAATATATCTCTATTTCACAATCCTATGTGAGAGGTGTTAGCACCGTCATCTTCATTTTCCATAAACAATGCTGGGCTCTGGGGAAATAAAGGCACATCTCTCCTACAGTGGTAGAAAGAGCTGTGGAAAACAGCACTTGCAAGGAAGTGGAGTCTGAGGAGAAGATGCCACTTCACCCTGCAGAGAGCCTGAGGGCTGCCTAGTGGGCTAGAAGAAGCATATGAGACTCAGGGAAGTTAAGGACACAGCTCAAGGACACACAGCTGCTTAGATACAGAGCTCAGATTAAGATCAGGGTGGTTTCTGCTCCATGCCACCGATCCTCCAAGGTTCTAGTGCTGTCTGTCCTGCTGAATCAGGCTCTCAGCTCCCTGTCATAGAAACCAGAATAGTGAAGTCTCAATTGAGCGTTTATGTTGGCTTGACCTGTGGACATGTCTGTGAGAGAAATGGTCTCAATTAAATTAGTTGACGTGGGAGGACTCAGTCTTATGTGGGCAACATCATTCCCTGGATAGGGCTTCCTAAACCATACAAGAGAGGAGAAAGCTTGTGGAGCACAAGCACAGAGCACATGTGAGTTCACTTCCGTCTGCTTTCTACCGTGGATGTGATGTAAGCAGCTGTCTCAGGCTCCCGTCACAAAAACTGCCCCATAGTGATGTACTAGAACCTGGAACTGTAAGACAAAATCAACCCATTTCTCCCCCAAGTTGCTTTTACTTGGGGTATGTTGTCACAGCCACAGAAATGAAACAAGGCCAATCCCTGGGGACAATACGTTGAGTTGTCCCAGAAGAAAGAAATGAGCCTGCCAAAGATGGAAGCCACTTCCTGCACACACCTCTAGAGGAGCAGATATAGAGCAACCTCTAACCACACACCCTGTGGAAGGAACCATGACCCAGAAGAACAACAAAACTCTAATAAACGGAAGCAGTCTGGTAGATACAGTGACTCTCTCGTGCCTGGTACCGGGCGGGGCACCAACAAGCGTTTGGACATTGCTCCTTGGGAGTCCATAGTCGAGCTGCGGAGGATCAGGCACACACAGTTCACATTCATGTATCAAAAGCCACACTGAAGTGTGTACTGTGTGCGCGATATCAGCTAAGAAGTCTGGGAGTGGGGACGGGCCTGGAGTTGATCTGGAGATGCCTCAAGGCTTACATGCTGGGGTTGTGGGCAAAAGTCATTTCATATAGCTGCATGCTATAACGCAGGCCAGGAACGATTAAAGCTCTACATGTTCTGTGCTTCTTGAAGGCACTTGCTTCCCAACTACCACACAGTTGGAGAATCTGAGAAGAGACATGACCCTGTGAGGATTGTGTTTGGATTTCCAAATTCCAAAAGGTGAGACAAGATGTCTTCTGCCCCCCAAATCTTCCCCAGCCCAAGAATAAGGTCAGAATCATGGGGAAAGAAGATGCAGGTATACTGACTAGTCATAGCATGGGATTGTAAAAGTGCTTCCTGAGAGACGTTTCTCCTGACATCTAGTCACTTCACCTTGGGTTCATTCATGGAATAATATTTCTTGATGGTAGACATTGTTACAGTGTTAATTAGAGCTCAGAGCTTTTTCTACTTGGCAACCTGGGATGACATCTCCCTGCCTCCCTTGCCTAGCCAAGGCTATTCTCACACGAATAGCCAGTCAAGGAGTGACTCCAGACTCTTAATTCCTTAAAGGAACTGTGTTACCCCTCCCCATGAAGACAGAGGCCTACAGAAGACTTTTCTCTACACAAGACCAGACTTAGTGATGGAAAAGATGATGTTGTTTCTGTGGAAATCTGAAAAGAACATTCATATCCACTAGTTGTTCCAATTTTCACAGCCATCTATAAGCATGAGTTTATCCATCCATCCATTCATCCTAGAAGGTTCAGTACCAAACACCCACTGTAGCCAGACACGTGGTGGAGTGGCACACCTCGAGTAGGATCTAAGTATTACTGAGTGCCCTGAGAGGTTACTGATGGCTTGTTAGTTATCGCTGGGTACCTAAACAGAAGTGGTTTCAGTGCCCCACGGCTACCTTTATCCTTAGATGATGAGGTCCCCATGTAAAACAGTACTGTATTTGCACAGAACCCGTGCACATTCTCTGACATATTTAAAATCACCTGTGTCTCACCTAACACCAAGTCAACGGCGCATGAATGGCTGTTTGGGGAGTCATGATGAGAAAAGGGTCTGTGTATGTCCAGTACAGATGCAATTATCTTTCTCTCGTTGTCAGTTGTCATCAGCACCAGCATCATCAGCATCAATCATCATTTATTATTACTATTGTATCCACAGTTGGTAGAAACTGGGACCACAGATCCCATGAGTCCAGGAAGTCTGACTATAAGTAAAGAATTACAAGCTAAGGTGAGCCACCTGTACCAGAGGTGACAAAGATGGAGCACAACATGCTCCACTGTGTAGGAGGAACAGAGATGAAGTAACTCAGGCAAGGTCCAAGGTCATAGAACCATCACCCAGTGAGGCCCATGAAGTCACTGAAGCCAATAATCACCTCAGTCAAGTGATTGTTTCCTTGGAGGAGCTTTGAAGAGTATATTATGGTTGACTTCTGTCTGTCTTGGCTAATACAGTTGTGAGGGTCGTGGGGTAGTCAGCATGTGATGACACGGAACTTCATGGTACTCGCATGTGTGCATTTCTCCTGGATCTAGCAGCCCCCTCCCCTGACACTCTGTCCCACTCAGGCCTTAGGGGATTTGGGAAACCTGCCAGACACTCCCTGGCATCCAGCTGTGCCCGTCAGCATCGTCCACTGTTTTTTTTCCCCTCTTCTACAAACCCTCTGATCTTCACTCAGGTCAATTTCAATGGGCAAGCAGGAGTCCTAAGCCTAGAAGAAGATCTAACCGTCTCAGCCCTTCAGCAAGGGACTTAATTTGCTGTCTTTGCTGGGGGCTCTGCTGTACCCTTTTGCTGGGATTTGCCTCCTCTCTCTCATAAGGATTACACCTTCCTCTGGGATTGGCTTGCTTTTTAGATGGGGATTTATTTGAGATTGGCAAATGAAATATATCTAGCCATTAGCCCGTTGCAATTATTCCTGTCTGGTCAGCCAAATGAGAGCTCAGCGGGGCATCCCAAAAGGTCCCAGTGGCCAGCTCTGATTCACCCAAGTCTTGGATGTTCCAGCCACAGCAGGATGGCAGGGACATAAATTCTTCCTGTGCCCCCACCATGGCTCTCACTTGGATGGCAGGCTTTGTTTTCAGATTCTAACTTCCTTGACAACTGAATGCTCATAGACACTTCTTCGGAAAGAAGAAAAAAAAAAAGCACCTTATTTCCCATTGACTAAATCTGGAACTCATTCTGTGATCATCCCGCGAGACGATATGTCATCACTTGCTTTCCCCCAAATTCTTTATCCCATTGGATATGGGAATTAGACAAGATTAAGTTCTTAGGCAGTATCAACTTATAGGGTGGGCAGATCCTGCACCGTCCAACTGTGTGAGGACATCGCGGCTATCTGCTTAAATGGAAGACAACCTGGTCACCATGCACACTGATACAGCCACCGAGGTCAGCTTTAAGTAGAACAGCATCAGGTTACTCTGAGGTGACAATTTCTAAATGAGAGCAAAACTGTGTAATAAGATTTTAAAAATTGGACCCATTCTTAGTTCCCTAGCTCCCCGGCCAGTGACAAAATATGCCATTAGTGGCCACAGCGTGATTCTGAAAATATACCTTCCTTACGATTTAACGCTTTTTTTTTTTTCCTGTGAGCTAAAAATTACAAAGCCCCGGATTTCATTGCTCTTGCGATCTATTCTTTTCCCCTGACTTCCTGTTTTCATGAAATTTTAATCAGGCACTTAAAATAAATAGCTATGCAGAGCTTTGCCGCCTCCTCCAATAGTGGATGGATGTTTGGGGTAAAGTGATAGTCTAGGACCTTAAGAACAGCGAATAGGACAGAAATTAAAACATGGCCAGGTCTGTGGCCACAAACCCGGAGGGGGCAGAGTGGTCCTCCAGGAGCCAACAAAGGTCTAATATATTGGTTTTGTGTTTTGTATGTTTTGTTTTGTTTTTCTCCTTCTTCCGATATTTACAGCAATTTGATCAACTCAGAAAGCAAGCAAAATAAAACACAATTAAAGCACATAAATTATTCCAGGTAAAGAAAGATTAAAAGGATGAAGACACTATGAGCTTCTCAAATCCCTTTAAAGTAGAGCTACAGGCCCTTCAGTGGGAGAAGCTCCTTAGAATGCAGGTGTTTCATGATATGTGTTCTGACTCTCTTCATTTAAACAGAAAGATGCTCAATTTTGAAGAAACAAAAAAAACTAACATTTTTTTTTCTACTTTTACCTTCTGGAATGATCACATCTGCAAATAATTTGTTTCAGGTATGGGTCACAAAAAATCCATTATATATAAGGATGAGTGGTCTTTCTAGCAATGTTTTCTGATTTTGTGGACTCGGAAAAAAGGAAGAACATGGCTGCCCACATTCATCTTCTGCACAGTTCTGGGAATCCTTCAAGAAGATTCTGAGAGACATGTGAGGAAAACAATAGCCTTGATTTGACCAATAAGAGGCTCTTAATTCATAGATAATAATGTATTAAACTTAAGTTAAATGAAATGGTGTGAGAGTTAAGAGCCTGCAATCATACTGCATCTTGGTATTGTCTCTGTTACTTTGAATGTGTGTAGATGTATACTGTGGTTATCCATAGATGTTATGTCTAGTTTCGTCTCCCTGACTCCGGAGGGTCAATAATTCACTTTAAACATTAGGCAATCGTACTGGTAAATTAGCGGAGAACTGGTGAAGGTTGTACAACTGGCTGCATCTCACACACACACACACACACACGCACGCACGCACGCACGCACGCACGCACGCACGCACACACACACTCAGGCAGGCAGACAGACAGACAGAGAGATATAGAGACAGGAGACAGAGATAGAGACAGATTGAGATTTAAGGAACCTTAATTTATAGCATTTAGCTGTGGCATATACATTCCTAGTATTAGCAATTTAAAGCTACTTTGATGTCATCAAACAGGCTTGGAAGGATCACATTTGACTCTTGTCACTTACATTACATGCACACAACAAACATGTATATAATAGCACAATGTACTGATGTGTTTGAAGTTGGAACTTCTGTGACACTTTAAAAACAGAAGTGATCTGATCATAGGCTTTCATAGCTTGACTTCTAGTGACCACTTTGCCTAATGACAACCTCCTAATTTTCAGAAAATTCACCAGTAGGTCTTTATGAACCAGGACAAGTTAACTCCACTGCTACAGGGATCCTGGCTTTAAAGAGCAGCTCAGTTGGAATGAGTTAGTGAACTTGCCTACTCCTTTCTTTTCCTTCTTTCTTCTCTCCTTTCACCTTTAAAAAAATATTGCTTTAGTTAGTGCGTGTATGTGTGTGCGCGCGTGTGTGTCTGTGTGTGTGCCCTTGAGCACTTGAATGCATGCATGTGCACCACATGCATTCAGGTTGTGGCCACGGAGGCCAGGAGAAGACACGAGACAACCTGGAATCGGAATTATAGGAAGCTATCTGATGTGGGTGCTGGAAATTGAGCCTTGGTCCTCTTGCAAAAGCAGCGAGCACTCTTAACACAGAGCTGTCTCTCTCTAACCCCATTCTTTCACAATTTTTACATAGACTCTCACTCTTTTATTTTCTCTAAACGTAGCTCTAAGCTGGCCTTTTATCTTTTTTGAGAGGAATTAAATAATGTTGAGAGTAGAGGAATGAACTTCCCAAACAAAAGGAGCCATTCAGCTGCTCAGCGTCCTGCGCTGGCAAAGCTTAGCCTTATTTCCCTTTCCGGCAGGTGCAGGGAGGAGTTCCGTTAGGGGAAAGGAAGAGGACAGAATCCCCACCCAGTTCATTTTCTAATGGCAACACTTAGTGACCTCGTAGGACAGGCTGTCTGGGATGCTTCTGCCATCCCAGATGGGTCCAATCACTTGGTCACTGTCATTGGCAGTGCCTTTCAGAGAAGCTGGGGGTTGGGAGTCTGTAACAAATCTTACAGTTTGGAGAACATGGTAAAGAGAGTTGGAAGAGCTGCCTGAGAGAGTCTGTCTGGTAAGATGGTGCTTGTAACATATTGTTTCAAGACCAGTAGAGTAGAAGGCAAGAGCTTCTAAATTGAAATGAAATCTGAGCCTCTTGGTCAAGTTGCCAGGGATCTCATACCCAAACAGTGTTCTCTGCCCTCCTTTAATTCCTTGGCCAGGTTCAACTACAAGCTCCCAGCAGTGTTTCGCCCCTTCTTTTGGGTGATTCCACTGAGCAGTGGTCTGATTTTCTGGCATGGCGTTCCTGGAGGAGGAAGCCAAGCTTCTGCGGTTGGATGCTTCTAGCTTCTGTGAACCACCCACACGCTCAACAGAGGCAGTCCCAGTGGCAAGGGAAATCATCTTGCTTTTGGTGGGAGTGGGGGTGGGGAGGGAGAGACAACAAGAACAAAAAAACACGAACAAAAAAAAAAAAACCCTTACTGCTTGGATAGGAACTGAGTAAAACCATCCAAGCCAAGCAAAACTGAGCAAAGCGGGGTTCTCTCTGCACACTGAAATCCATATTCATCACGAAGGGTCTTGGCAGAGCTACAGCTGGGCTTGGCTCTGGGTAACGTCAAACCGTATCTCAAATAGCCTGTTCCCCTAATAAAACACAGTTTGACTTAAGGCTTTGAGATATCCATTTGAAGGTAGGAAAAAGAAAGGGGGAGGCCTGCTGAGAGCCTGCGACTCTATCTGAGCTCTGGATGGATGCATGTGCTTCTGCACATTATTGATAGAGTGATCGCAGACTCTGAAACGGAAATTGGCCGTCTTTGGTTTCTTCATTTACAGCCACTAGTTAACTACTCAGAGGTTCTCAGAGATGTAGGGATTTCTCCACGTTGCCTGTTTTGCATGTCAGAGTCTCCCCCATCTCTGCTGAAGAATCCTGGATGCCAAGGAAAGGAAATCAAGCCATCAGGGGTTTCTAATTCTGTTTTTTACCTGTTCTTTTTTAATGAGCCAACCCAAGTTCCTCCCTCAGCTGAAGGCAAAACTTGAAGGATTCAGTGGATAGCTCCATCATGAGCACCCTGATGCAGACTAGGAATGGGTTGGAAAGGCTGGGTCTAGAATGAGAGATTCTAAGCTCTGGCTGGGCTCTTATATATTAGTGCCACCTTCTCCTGGGCAAATGCAGGTAGGAGTTTGAACCAGTCACTACACTTTCCTAGCTAGAAACTGGCAAATAGCTGTCCCAAACCTCACTTCCCTTGTGCATTAATATACAGGCAGACAGACAGAGATAGAAAACAGAAACTAGAAAGAAAGAAATTCCCCATGGGGGAACATTCAGGGAAACAGACTCCATGCACCATTTTAGCAACTTCTTGTGAGTCTGTAATTATTCCCAAATCAATGTTTTTAAAAGAAGCATTATAATAATAACCATGATAATTTAATAATCTCTCAGAGGGTACTCTGTAAAGGTTAAATGGAGGAAAATATGTATAAGTATCTAGTGGAGGGCTGACATTTTAAGAATGTTGGCTGAAGGCATCGATGGGGGCATGGAATCTAGGCACTGGTAAATGTTGTTTTAAGTTAATTTCAGAGCAGGGATGATGAATGTTGTGTTCTCCATGCACCAGGAGAAATACTTTCCTCTTAAAGAAAGAGCTAGAACCAATAAGAGAAGCCCCAGATGACAGGCTCAAGTGGGACCCAACCAAGTAAGTTAATAATGACACATATTGATGGAGTGCCCAACCTTGAAGACACCTCAAATCATTTTGTTTTAAAGTCCTTTCAATCTTTATGTTTCTTCTAGCTGGAGGACACATCTCAAGACTCACATTTCTCATATAAGGCAACTGAGACAGAAACATGAGTGGGCTGGGGAGGCTCTGCGGGTGAGGACTGGAGTTTGGATCTCCAGAACCCACATGAAAGATAGGAAGGCATGGAAGCACATCTGTCATTGCAGGTCTGGGGAGACTAAGGCGGGGAATCTCAGGACGAGATGGCTAGCCAGAGAAGCCAAAGCAATGAGCTCCAGGCTCATCAAGAGGCCCCGGGTCAGTCAAATAAGCAGAAAGTGAAGGAGGAAGAAACCTAATGCCAACATCTGCTTACATGCATCTACACACACACACACACACACACACACACACACACACACACACACACACTCACACACACACACACACACCAACACATACACACACACATACACACCAACACACACACACACACACCAACACACACACACACACACACGCACCAACACACATACACACACATACCAACACACACACACACCAACACAATACACATACACCAACACACACACACACACAAACATGTGCATAGCACACACCACATACATGCAAAAAATAAAAATAAAGGAAAAACAGAGTGTGTTTCCTGAAGACTTGTAAGTAGTCAAACCCCAGAGACCCATGCTCATCTCTAGTACCTCAGGGCCTTTTCCACTGCCCTATCCTATCTCACTGGGGACCAGGAAAGGCAATTTCAGGCTCAGAGCCCCACACTCAGCCAGCAGTAATAGCTCATGCCTCTAACCCCATTGTTCACGAGGCTGAATCAGGAAGATCATGGGTTAGAGGCACATAGCAATACCCTAGCTCAGAAAACAAACAAAAAATGTACAATGACGAGCTCAAGGAAGTGAAAAGAAACACGTATGACTACAAGTAGAGCATTCTTTAGCTAAACATTCAGAACCAGAGGCAGCTTGGACTGTTTTTGTTGTTATTGTTAACATTGATCATCAGGTATTTGAGAACAGGACCCCTGCCTAATCTGTAAACTATTTCATATCTCAGATGTACCTTATGCTTACACACACACACACACACACACACAAAAACCACTTTCAAGCAGTATTTTTAATGTGCCTGTGTTCTCACTATAACCTATCATTGTGAGGCCTGTTGTGAATTGTATGTGGGTAGCATCGTGTCCCACTCAAAAATTTTCGGTTGAAGAACTACATATATGTTTATATTACTGTTACATAGGACTTCTATTGGGAAACGCTGATGCCTCACTTTCTTTATTTTTCTTTTCAGACAGAATCTCTCCTGTTCCTGGATGACCTCAAACTCACTAGGCACATGGTGAAGATGACCTTGAACTTTCAAGCCTCCTATCTTTGTGTCTTGAGTGCGTGTGTCAGGCTTGACCTGAAAACCACTGGCTGGTTGTTGGTTTGTTTGTTTGTTTGTTTTACACAATATGAAGTTGTCATAATAGGGCTTAGCCTGCTCTGAAAGCTCTTTCTGTCAAGTGTTGGGATGACCGGTGTGAACCCCCATGCCTGGTTTATGTTGTGCTGAAGACTGGACCCACGGCTTTGCACATGCTGAGTGAGCACTCTTTCAACTGAGCCACATTCCTAGACCATAAATTACCTTGTTGGAAAAAAAAAATCACTTAAATTTTTGGGGATAATGCTTGCATAGTAGGTTAGATGGAAAAAGTCAGTTTAAAATATTTAAGAATATTATTAATCCTATAAGGTATGTTTTGTTGTACCTACAAATAGAAGTAGATTTATTTATGTAGCCAAAAGAGATGAAGCAAAAGAGACCCAAATGTAAATCAAGGTTTTTCTAGTGACTGAAGAAATGAGTAACTGTTACTTTGGCCTCTGGTTTTCTGAGGTTTGCACACTTTCTCCACTGTTTTAACGCAATGAATTAATGGTGAATCGTGGTTCAATAGCTTCTTTTTACAACTCTCACAGTTTCCTCCCTGCACGGTGCCCACCAGGCCTAACTGTTGGAGAAATAGTCATTGATTTCCCTTCAGCCACTTCTGTGGCCAGAAAAGACACTTGAATCAAACGTGCATTTGTCTGTTAGAGAGAAGGCAAGGGGAGAGAGGGAAGGTGTCGGAGGACGGGAAACCAGGACAGGACACACCGTGAGCTCATTCCACCAATAAGAGTCTGGTAAAGTCACAACACTCCAAGCTCTGAGTTCCTTAGATCTCTGTCTTGCCAAGCCTCTGTGGGGTCAGGAGGATGAAATGCACACGGGCTATTCTCAGAACCGAGTCAGAGTCTCGTTCAGTTCACACTCTGCTCAAGTAACTGGATAGCCAGGCCTGATGGGTAGCCAGGCATGATGGTGCACACCTGTAATCCCAGCACTTGGGAGGCAGAGGCAGGGGGAGCAGGAGCTATTCTCAGAACAGGGTTGGGGCCTGTTTCCACCCCACATTCCAGTGAAGTAACTGGAGAGTTGGGTGTAGTGGCAATTCCAGCACTGGAGAGGCTGATGCTGGAGGATAATGAGTTCAAAGCCAATGTGGGCCACTTAGTGAGAGAAGCAGCTGGCACCAGAAGATGTCTTACTTCTGTTGCTGTGGAAGTTTTACAATCCTTCCCTGACCCTGGACATTTCTCAGAGGTAGTATCTACGTTTTCCTGTTTTCAAGAAATTTATTAAACACAGGGAAAAGGATAGGGCAAGGCAGCCTCTATCCTCTATGCCTCTTCCCCTACAAGCAAAATGTGCTTCCTAAAATAGAAATCTTTAGGCTCTTTAGAGCATAAGGAGACAGACACAGTGGGGTGCAGGAGACATGAGGTCCAACCCTGACACCTAAGTGTTCCATGGCCAGGAAAAGCACATGGGTGTGTCCAGAGCTAACAGAGTACCACTGAAGAAGATACATTACACCAGGCCATCAGACAAAGTGCGGGTTAATGCTCCTATCTGAGATCCAGAAGAACAATGCGAAACTATCAGCCGATCCCAGCATTGCACGGGAACTCTTTATAGCAAAAATCCAGCTGTTGCATTCTGATGCCCAAACTGAACCAGGCTTCTTGTCACTTTATCTGCTAAGTCTGGCAAGCTTGACTCCACAATACCTCGCTCTCCAAGATGCTTTTTGTCTCTTTGGCTTGAGGCAGGATTTTACTATGTAGTTCAGGCTAGTTTTGAACTCTTAATTCTTTTACCTAAGCCTCTCCAGGGTTGGAAATTCAAGTGTACACTACCACACAACTCTCCAATTATTTCATGGGAGTGTGGGGTGGACAAAGGCCCCAACTCTATTCTGAGAATAGCTAAGGGAGAAGGGAAGTAGATAGGCTTAAGGCCAGCCCTGACAGTTTCTGCTGTCTCCCACTTGCCTGGTACCCTCTTCCATCGGAGACATGACCCAGCCACCAGAGGAGCCTTGTAAGCAAATAAGAGAGTTGAGAACCAACTTGCCTGAGAGTTTTGATAGATGAAAGAGGGGGAAACACTGCTCAGAAGATGAGAAGGACTCACATTTCAGAAGCTGTTCATTTCTGCCTGCATTTCTGATTTATTTGTACTCTGTATATTCTGTGTCCAGAAGAGAAGTCATAATGGCCCGGTCTCTATGAAATCAGACAAGACTTGCTAGTGAGAAAGAGTGGCCTGTGTGCACTGATTAGATTCAAAGAGATGAACAGATCCCTTTCCCATGTTCCTCCAGGCCAGCCTGGTCTGCAAAATACCCTATCAAAAGCAAAAAAAAAAAAAACAAACAAAACAAAACAAACAAAAAGCAAACAAACACAAAAACTCCAGAAATTAAATTCTTTTGAAAACAAGATTTATTTTTATTTTTACTTACTCACATGAGTCCATGTGAACCTATACCACAAGCATGTGGATGTCCATGAAGGCCAGAAAAGGGGTGTCAGATCCCCTGGAGCTGGTTACAGGTGGATGTAAGGCACTGTGAACCAAACTTGGCTCCTCTGTAAGAGAAACAAATGCTTTTAACCACCAAGCTGTCTCTCCAATCCTGTGGTTGAAAAAGTTGAATTCTTACTGTAGGAGAGTCAAGAGTGTCTGCATCTCTAAGGCTTGGAAATACAAAGGTATAAAAATGAACTCGCAGTGTATAGGAGTGTGTGTGTGAGTGTGTGTGTGTGTGTGTGTGTGTGTGTGTGTACAAGTGTATGTGTATAATGCCAGATCTAGAAAGTAGACAAAAATAATACAAAGGAATGCCTCAGATGTCTTTGAAGAAACAGGCCCTGTCACACCATCCCCAAGTGGTTGACATGTCCGTGTGGTCAGTACCAGCCATGCACAGTTAAAGCAAACAAATACCCAAATATCCGATATCATTGCTGGGAGCTGGCCTGTGGGTTTTTGCCGACATCTGAACTGCTTCACATAACCTCCTGGTCTCTAAAAATAGATATTCTGTGGTACATATAATTTTTATAAGATGACTAATACAGGAATGCCCTTTGGGATAACTTAGTGTCTTCGTTTCTCTCTTTTCTCTCTATATTTATCGGTCTCTTCTGGCCCTTTTGTATAAAAGTTGGACTGAAGTCAGGGACCAAGAATATTAGCCAGAGAATTACTTATTGAGTTCTCCAAGGACTGTGACTTTTGTTTCAATGCATCTTTCAATTTGTATGTGTGTGCACATGTGTGCCAGTGTGCATGCCATGTGTTCATGTGCAGAGGCCAAGCAGAGAATGAGAAGTATCTTTCTCTACTGCTCTCTGGCTTATTTGATGAGACAATGTTTCTCACTGAACTTGAAACTCAGAGTTTTGACCAGCTTGGCAGGCCAGTCAGGCCCTGGGGTGCTTCTGTCTCTGTCCCATACTTCTGCTCTAGCCCTAGCAATACAGGCACAGACCACCTTGGCCAGCTTTTGAAACCTGGCTTCTGGGGCTCTGAAATCAGTTCCTCACACCACAAGCATTTGACCCACTGAGTCACCCCTCATCACATGGCTATATTCCTTAACATTAATGGGACAGAGCAACAGTTTGTGTTTCTTTATTTCTATCACTTTCTTATAAAAGGCAAATCTTAAAGGGCTCTCAGAGGTCTTACCCCTTTTCTATTTTATACAAAACATAGACAAACATAGAAAGGAAAGGGAGTGGACTCTAAAAGATGTCCTTCTGTTCAAGCTTATTACCCTAAATCTCAATAAAGTCAGTTGGTCATTCACAACCATGCCAACCTTAAAGGAAATTTTCATCTTGCTCTTGTTTTTGTTTGTTTGTTTGTTTTGTTTTGGTTTTTTTTTGTTGTTGTTGTTTATCAGGACAGGGTTTCTCTGTGTAACAGTCCTGGCTGTCCTAGAACTTACTTTGTAAACCAGACTGGCCTCTAGCTCAGAGATCTGCTTATCTTTGCCTCCCAAGTGCTGAGATTAAAGGTGTGCACCACCGTGTCTGGCTTGCTTGTCTTGCTCTTTCTAAAGATATTTTTATTATATGTGTATGTGTGTGCCTGCATGAGTGTATGTGCACCATGGACATACAAGAGCCCTTGGAGGCCAGAAGAAGGCATCAAATCTTCTGGATCAGAGTTACAGGAGCTTGTAAGCAGCCTGATGTGGGTGATGGGAACTAAAACTGGCCCTCTGTGAGAGGAGTAAGTGCTCTTAACTGCTCTTAACTGCTCTTAACCATCTCTCCATCCCCTTTTCCTCTTTCTGATGGAGAAGAGGGGAAAGAGAGGAGAAAAGAGAAGGGGAGAAGGAATAGAAAAGAAGTAGAAGGGACATGGAGAGAGAGAGAGGGAGAGGGAGAGAGAGAGAGAGAGAGAGAGAGAGAGAGAGAGAGAGAGAGAGAGAGAGAGAGAGAGCCAGTAGAATGAAGAACTACAAAAGAATTGGAAGAGTTTGTTAAGGGTAAGTGTGGAAGGACACATTCACTATCCATATGTATACCTCTCACTGAAGGTCATAATTCCAGAATCAAGACTACATTCAAGTCATCTCTGAGTTATGTGTGTTAGGTAGATAATTGGTGTTCAACAAATACTTACTAAGTCAATGAATGGATGGCGTAGATAGAGATTCACCTGCCTCTGCCTCTTGAGTGCAGGGATTAAAGGTGTGGTCCACCACTGCCTAGCAATTCTTCTATTTTCAACTAGGTGTACAGGTCTGTGTATGTGCACATGAGGGAAAGTATCACTGCCAGGCTCACTTCATAGATGGGTCAAATGTCCAGATGGATAGGTGGATAAATGCATGAATACACATACAAAAAGATAGATGAGACAGACAGACAGACAGACAGACAGATAGTAGACAGATGGAGATAGAGGTATAAACAGTAGGTAGTAGAGCTAAGTGAAATGCTAAGGTCACATGACAATAGGCCGGGGGAGCTGACCTTCAAGGCCAGAATCAGCATCTTTCTATTCCCCACCAAACCTGGCCATGGAAGAAGTCTACTCTGGCTGCCATCCTGTTCTTCTGCTTTAACACATCAGTCTTTCAAGTGGGAACAGGTTGCTGTTTGCTGCACATGAACTTGAGAACAGATGGCTCCTAGAAATTGTTGGGATGCCATGAGATCTGCTGCCTTGAAATGTCCAAGCAGCAGAATTCAAACCCAGGTGCCCTGGGTGCCAGAGAGACAGCTGGCATCTCTTCATCCACCAGATGAGGTCAGGGAAGGAACGTGAAACCCAGGAACCTCAGAATGGCCATGGAGGTTGGCTGAGCACTTGCTGTAATTCTGCCTTGATCTCCTGGTCTGATGGAGGGTCCTGGAGGGTCCTATGACATCCATGTGTTAGGGATATACCTTTTCACCCCATTTCACAGATGAGCAGTCAGGGTCTCAGTCCTCCAGTTCACAAACTGAATTTACATCCTGTCATTTTAGCTGCCAAATGTGCATTCTCTTCTGCAAACCATATTGAGAAAAGAAAAACAAAAATCTGTCCATGTATCAGCTATCCTTCTGTCTGCCTGTCTACCTGTTTATTTATCTCCATTCTGTGTATCATCTATCATCTATATTTACTGATGATGTCTGTTCATCATCAATCTGTTTATTTGCCATCTATAAATCTGTCTAATAAATATTTATTTATGTATCTATCATCTACCTACCTATCTATCTTCTATTTACCTATCTACAGTTTATCTATCTACCTACCTGCTTACCTGTGGATTTTGTGAAACAGGGTCTCCTGTATCTCAAGCTAACCTTGAATTTACTATGTAATCAGTGATGACCTTGAACTCCTAACTTCCCGACTCCAGGAAGTACTTTGATTGCAGACAAGCACTACCACACCCTCTTTATATGGTACTGGGGATCGAACCCAGGCCTTCATGCATGCGGAGTAAGCACTCTACCAACTGAGCTACTTCATCCCCTTCCTATTAACTGGGAAAGCAAAAGTTCAGACAGTTGCTTTAGCAGATACAAAAAGTGTTCATAAAGCTGCAGCTACAGCATTATGTATTACTACAAGAATCAACAAATACACCAACGAAGTGAGGTATGCTTAAAACAGGTGTGTGTGTGTGTGTGTGTGTGTGTGTGTGTGTGTGTGTGTGTGTGTGTAAAGCTAGGGCAAAATAAAGATTCATCACAACCACAGAAAAAAGGCAGGCTTTTAGAACAGAGTTCTTAGAAAATTTATTCATTTTAAAAATCAAACTAGCTTCTAATACTGTGTAAGAAAGTAAATTAGAAATGTATTGAAGATTTAGAAGCTGTATATAAAAATAATTTCAGGCTAGTGAGATGGGCTCTGTGTGTGTAAAAACTTGCCACCAAGCCTGGTGACCTGAGTTCAATGCCAGAACCCACGTGGTAGAAGGAGAAAACCAACTCCCCAAACTTGTCCCCTCACTCTACATGTTCTCCTTGGCATGGCCCATCCCCACTAAACCAAAAAAAAAATGTAATTTAAAAAATAATTTAAGTGGAGATAGTATGGACGAAGAATTAATGTATGCATTGGGAAAAACATTCTAAGTACAGTACACAGAGAAAAATATTTCACTCAAATACACTCCATTATCAAACTAAATAGTACACATGTAAAGATATAAGTAGAGTCAAAATGTAAGAGACGAACATGGAGGCTATTTTGTTATGATTGGAACACAGTGTAAATGCAGTCTATATAAAGAGCTCTTGGACATCATCAAGCATCCTGGATTTTTAAATAGTGAAGTAAGAGGGAAAAGAATGAAGTGTCCAGCCGGGTGGTAGTGGCACACGCCTTTAATCCCAGCACTCAGGAGGCAGAGGCAGGCGGATCTCTGTGAGTTCGAGGCCAGCCTGGTCTACAAAGTGAGTTCCAGGAAAGGCGCAAAACTACACAGAGAAACCCTGTCTCGAAAAACAAAAACAAAAGAAAGAAAAAGAAAAGAATAAAGTATCCATAAAAGGGAGGATGAAAATAACCGTAGATAAAGTTATATTCATTGTGTTTAGCAGTAAATAAAGATATAAAACAGTAAGATGCCACTTCACTTGACTCCCCAAGTTATATGAAATGAATAATTCTGATAAGCTAAACATGGTGAAATGATTGTCTTGTATAGAATTTGTCATAAGATAAACTAATTCAATATTTTTGCAAAGCCAGCCATAGAGATGAGAGAAATTGTGAGAGTCACCAGCTAACCTTAGCTCAACACGCCACCATAGCTTCCTAAGAGAACCAGCTTTTTCCTGTCTAACCTACACCTTTATTGCCTTGCTGTTCTGCCTTTTCATTGGCTCTTAGCCCAACCACCTCATTTCCTCCTCACTGCCTGTCTGTACAGACCTCCAGGTCTCTATGGTTGGTACTGGGATTAAAGGCGTGTGTCGCCACCTTTGGCTGTGTCCTTGAATGCACAGAGACTCTGCCTGCCATGTGATCGGATTAAGGGTGTGTGCTACCACCACCTGACTTGTTTATGGCTGGCTATCTATGTCCTCTGATCTCCAGGCAAACTTTATTTATTAACATACAAATAAAATATCATCACAGCCATTTTCTTTCATGTGTTGAGTTTTTAAATTACATTGTTGTAAGGAATTGAATACATCAGAACTCAAACAGAAGGAGTAACCAAAGACTCAGATTCAAGTGTAAAGAGGTCCAGTAGAGATATAGCTGTGACAGAAAACATGAATACAATCTGAATACCAGTAACAATCTGAAGGTCAATTGTTTCACTTATAAAGTATAATCCAGCAGTCTTTTAATGTTTAAGCATATTCTCGCCCTAGCTAATCACACACAGTTTAATACTTGGTGATAAATACAATTGTTGTAACTATGCCTACCACATGATCACAGTCATGTGGGGCCCTCTCTAGCATGTGGAAAGTGGATCTTAGTAACAGTCACTAAGGGAAGCAAGGCTATGTTTCTGATTATGAATGGCTTTATGTTTCTCTCTTATCCACCACTAAGAATTAGATTATAGTATTTATAGATTGCATGTGTGTGAATATACATGCTTGTGTGTGTGTGCATATGAATGTGCATGCACATGAGGACCAAAGTCAATGTCCACATCATTCAGTGAGGCAGGGTATTTCAGTCAAAGCCAGAGCTCACCAATATGGCTGATCTTGTTAGTTAACTTGTTCTGGAGATTGCCTCTCTCCGCCCTCCAAGGCTGGCATTACAGGTGGGCTGCATGTCCACTCAGCATTTGTGGGGGCTCTAGGGATCTGAACTCCAGCTTACATGTTTACCCAGCTAGTACTTAACCACTGAACCTTCTCCTGATTCCTAAAAGTATCATTCTAAGCAGACAGGATGAGATGAGAATGTACTGGACCTTATTGCTGGGAGAAGCTCCCATCATAAGAGGTTAAAGATGGAACCTGAGATCCTGCAGGCTCAGATTGAATGGCAAGCCATCTTCAGAAAGCTCTCACAGCACCAGACCACCACAAGAGGCTGACTGGGAATAAGGTGGGACAACCAGACTGTCGGTGACAGAGGGAGCTTGCTGTGACCGGAATGGAAAATGTGTCCCCAATCCAGACTTGTGTGTTTGAACACTTGGTCCTCGGCTCGTGGCACTGTTAGGACCCTCAATGGGTAGAAGGAATAGCTATAGAGATGATCGCTGAAGGCAAACCTTGGAAGTTACAGTCCCCCTGTGCTTTCATTTCAGGTCAAGCTGCCTTCTTCGTGATCAGCTGCTATAATGTAACCAGCTGCTTTGACCAGCTGCCTCCTGCTCCTGCCACTAAGGTTATAGACTGTTCCTGATGCTGTGCTTTCCCCACCATGGAAGACTCTACCAGGAACCATGAGCCAAAATAAGGCTTTTCTCCTTTAAGTTACTTGTATGGGATATTTGATCACAGTAACATAAAGGTAACTGGTGCAGAGAAACTGAGTAGAAGCTGGCCACCATCTCATCATCCCACTCACTTGTAGACCACAGGGAGATTTCAGTATGCTGTAGCTCCACTGTCTTGGAGAATCTAAACCCTGGCTTCCTTGGCTACCAACAGCTTGTGAGAACCTGACCAACCTGACCACCCTGACCGCAATCTGTCAGCCACCCAGCCTGGAGGTACCATCACTGCTCCGAATGCAAAGCCATCTTCTACACCAAAGACTCACCAGCCAACTTCTGAGAAGCATGCATGGATAATTAGGTCACCCCTTCTCCTGATGGCATTATATCCTGCTTACCTTCCCCAGGTGCCTATTGCCCACCACGAACTCACAGAGAGCTGCTGAAGGGATGTCTGCTTCTCAGTGGATACCGCTGAGGTGGAGGCGTGGTCTTTTGAAGATCAAATAAGATGGAGAAGGAAGAGAAACGGTCCCTGAAAGGGTCAAGCAGCACCTACCACAGAGCATGGTCAAGGCTCTCTAGTACTGCCGTTACTGTGGCTACCCTCACTACTCACCTTTAGCACTGTATTACCAACAATAGTGTTGCTGTTGTTGCTATTATTATTATCGTCCAAGACATCCTTACCATTACCATTGGTGCTAAACTCCTACCATACCCCCACTATCATGGCCACCATTACTTCTACCATTGCTACACTTTTATTTTCCTATCACCAGCTGCTAACTTCTTTCACCAGCCCAGCAGCTCGAAGGCATTTACCCACCTGATCCATTCCAGATCTGGGGTCAATCATCATAACTTGAATGGTTCTCTCTCATTGTCTCAAGAACTCTCTCCTAAGCTGTGTGCCTGCATTTACTCCTTGTTAAGTGGAGGGATCATACAGAGAGCTGAGGAGTCTGCCAGGTTCCCCAGGTTGAGACTCACTGTACATGATTTTTACACGAGGGTTGTTCTCCTTTGAAGGAGGAAGAAACTGAGGCATGGAGCATGAGGTGATGTATACGAGATCACAGAGCTGGTGAAAAGTGAGACCCTGATCCAGACCTTTCTACTGGTGTCCCTGGTGTGAGCTTAGCTGCCTGGGTTTAAAGGGGTTAAAGAGGAGGTGTGGCTTGGGGAGTAAGCTAGGCTGATTCATGTTGCTACTCCTGTCTCCAGGCACTGCAGTCATAGGTGACAAACTCCTCCAGCAGGAATGGACCCGGAAATGACCAGGGACATAGAACACTGGACTCTGGGGAGCAAACTGCACAGATATGGCCCTGAAGAGGGAGGAGCAAATGGCAGCAGGGAAGGATGAGGAGAAGCAAAAGCAAACAGGAAGGTGGTTCTGGGGCCTGAAGGCCACCACCCTAGATGCCACTGGTGCCTCTGAGGCCCCCTAGTGCATGCTATTTTTGGAACTGGCTGCATGGCGAGTGAGTGCCTGCCACTGGGATTAGATAGGGTCAAGGCCAGCTTCCAGCCTGGTGCCTCCCAAGCAAATCGGTTGTTGGGGGCCCCAGGCACCAGGCCAGAGACGAGATTCCAAGCCATCCCTCCCCACCCACACAGACCTCTCAAGGCCCTGGATAACAAAGGGAAGCATCCAGAGAAGGGGGGACTGTTCTTCCTTCCCCTCCAACCCCAACCATGCTCACATATAGAAGCAGATCTGATGACCTTAGCAAAGCTGTCCCTGCCTGAAAGATCTTGCAAGCACAGACTTTCTGGGGCCTATGCTCTGGCGGCAAACAGGGCTTCCTGGGCTGGGAGGGGTGAGCTTCCTTCCCCTTTGGGTGGCCTTGGTCAATCTTCGGGGACGACAGCAAGTACATCGAGATAGATTTGAACAAAGGAGTTTCAAGGTAGCTGGTTTCTAATAAGGAAGTCTCTAGGCGGCCAGTATGTTCCAAGCCAGGCAATCCTGCCTTGTGATAGGCAAGAGACTCTGCCACTGAGTGGTATGGCTGTATTCTGTGTGTGTCCATTGGGTTGTGTTTCCTACCCCATCACTTTCTCAGCTACAGAAACAATAAAAGTCAGTGAAATGTTTAGTTTTTTAAAGACTAAAACCATGTACACTTTGTATTTCTCTAGACAGTTTTTCAAGGGCTGATATCATGAATCTCTATAACATACACAGACTATTCCCAGGCACTTGAAAGGATGAAAGGCAGAGTTTGACCCTGCCCAGGAACACCTGCCTCTAAAGCATTATCCTCCAGTATCTTAAAGGCAGGCAAGGTGGAGAATGAACAGAGTTTGGAGCCATCAAGAACTGGGGTCCAACTCTAGTCCTGTAACATGTAGGTGATGTGGCGCTCTTGAGACACCTTCCCGAGTCTGGCTTTTCTCATGTCCAGGAGGGAAATGATATTGCCACTGACGGCTTTGTGCATCTTACATAAATGCTTAAGGCTAATACGAAATGATGATCAGAAAACGTTTGGATGTTCTTAAGATGGACACCCTCTGGTCTATATACATATACATTTTGTTATAGTTTCCTTTATGCAAGGAAAAAAAGATAGCCACGCAGGAATATTTTACAGCTTGACTATACTATACAATGTTCCATTTTGGTCATATTCCAGTGCTAGGTTTATAGATGAGTAATTTCCAGGCCCCATTTTTCTCTGTATCAAGAAAGTGAGCCAAGAGCATAGAACTAAAAGATGAACAAAGTTTATAAGTTAACTCTTGAGAAGTAGACATTGCAGGCTGGAAATACAGGTCAGATGTAAAGCCATTGCCTAACAACGTGTGTAATGTTCTAAGTTCAATCCCCAGTAGTGAAAACAAAACAAAAAAGTAGATGAAGAAGAGAAGAGCACACACAGGCACCAATAAATCTTGAGGAAAAAAAAAAGCACTGTTTAAAGTGGTTGTACTTAATCTAGCTGGAGCTAACTGAATATGGGTATCAAATTTTAAATCCATTAAAATAATATACAAGTTGGTATTTAGTTCCTCTCTTATATTAACTGTATTTCAGGTGCTGAACCTTCAGAGACTTGGAAGTGTCTGCATTGAGCAGCACAGATCTAGAATATTCTACCACAAAGAAAGTTCCATCAGAGAGTCCCTATTTAGACAATAAGACATTTTGAGTCTATTTTCCTCAGTGATAGTCCATTATTTTGTTTTTCAATGAAAAGAAGTCAACATCAATAGTAAAGAAAAATGACTAGAATCCTATTTCATTCCATGCATTAATATTGTATATTAGTTATATTTGCATTTATGTTTGTTAATATTATAGCTATTGTGTCTTTTAAAATAGCTGACATGAGACCACAGAATGAGGTGCTAACCTCCAACACTGGGGGCTGATGCTCTCACAGTAGTTTTTGTATCCTGCCCTGGCAGAGATGGGCCTCACAAAGGCCCTTTGTTCTGTACAGATTCAAACCGTCTTAGGCCAGGGACCTCTGGCTCCCTCAGATCAGGCCACAGTCCTGCACTGCTCCCCAAGGGGCTACTTAGCATGCATGCCTTCTGTTTGCTTTCCTTCAAAACTTTGAGAATATTAAAGAGATGTTTTCCTAGTCTTCCCTCTAAGGCTTTAAATTCCACCCTTAAATGACAGGAGGAAGCGGAAAAGCAAACTGGCAGGAGAAAGAACAGAATGGGCATTATAAAAACTACCAAAATGCCAGGACAGCTTTGGACTTCATCAGCTAACACATTGAACTTGAGAAGACCTGTGTACATGGTCCATTGTGGCATGGGATACATGGTGCAGGAGCATGAGGCAGCTGGTCATGTTGTATACACCAGGAAGCAGAGAAAGAAAAATGTGAATGCTCAGGTAACTTCCTCCATTTTGCTCAATTTGGAATCCCAGGTCATGACATGATGCCACTCACAGTTAGTGTCCTATTGCTGTGAAGAGACACTACAGATCACAGCAACTCTTAGAAAGGAAAATATTTAATTGGGGGTGGCTTACAGGTTCAGAGGTTTAGTCCATTATCATCATAGTGGGACCTGGCAGACATGTGTTAGAGAAGGAGTCAAGAGATCTGCATCTGGATCGGCAGGTGGGAGGAAAACCAAGTGAGGCACTGGGTCTGGCTTGAGCTTCTGAAACCTCAAAGCTCACCCACAGTGACATACTTCCTTCAATAAGGTCACACTTACTCCAACAAGTCTATGGGTCCTAATCCTCTCAAATAAGGCCACTCCCTATGAGGATATGTGGGCCATTTTCATTCAAACTACCACAGTGGGGAAGGGTCTTCTCTCACTGAACCCAGTCTAGAAACTCCCTCACAGGGCTGAGAGCTTTGTCTCTTAGGCTATTCTAAATTCCATCAAGTTCATAATCAAGGTTATCTATCACGGGAGGGTAGGTGAGGAACACAGATTTGGAGCATTTTGTTTTGTTCTTATTTGAGATGCCCCTGGGCAAAATAACAACATATGGGCATCTAGAATTTTAAGCAGGGGACAATGGAGCAGTAAGCCAAGAGGAAGCAGAGAACAGAGTGATAGGCACAAGGGCTGGAGGGTTGGGGGTAGGGGAGTGGGGAAGACATTGGTCAAAGACACAAAGTCCTAGTAAGACAGAAGGAACATGCCCCAAAACTCAACCATCTAACATGGTATCTCCAGTTAAAAGCAATGTATTACATACTTGAAATTTTCCTGGAATTAATTTTAAGTATTGTCTACAGAATCCAATGATAATCATGTAAGGTAAGATCAGTATTCATTAGCTTTGTTCAGCCATTTCATAATGCAAATATATATCACAACATTATGTTATACCCTACAAATACATGGGATTTTCATTTCTCAATTAAAAATGAATAATACAAAATAAAAATACCATTCCATTGGGAAAAATAATTGAAGTTGGTGTGAATGTTATTATCATGAAATGGTTAAGGAAATTGTATACTAAAACTTAATCTCATTGGCTGTGTTAGTTACTTAGTTGCTGTGATAAAACACTATAACCAAAGGCAATTTAAGGAAGAAAGCATTTATTTTGGCTTTTTGTTCTAAAGGCATAAAAGTCCACCATGAAGAGGAGGCATGGTCGCAAAGTGGGTAAGGAGCACAAAGCTATGAGATCACATCTCCCTCCATATACTGGGAGCAGAAAGTGAACTGGAAATGCAGAAAGGCATTTCCCAAATCCTGCCCCCAGTGACATACTTTATCCATGAGACTCCACCTCCTAGAGTCTCTATAATCTCCCAGGACAGCATCACCAAGTGGGGACAAAGTGTTCCAATACATGAGCATATGGAAGACATTTCTCGTTCAAACCTACATACTGGCTAAAGGACAAAGATGTATAATTGAGCCAGGTGTTGTGACAGATACCTATAACCCTAGCACTCCAGCTGTGGAAGCCGGAGCAACATGAGTCCATGATTAGGGTGGGGTGTACAATGGGACCCTGTTTATTAAATAAAAAAATTCTATTTCTCCTTTGGTCTGTATGAATCTGGCTTTATTTTTCTCAATGAAGTCCAGTTCCTTCCATTCCCTGTGGATATCAAGATTTCTTAATGATTGAATGAAGTTTCATTGCGTATATTCCAACCTTGGTCATGTTCAGCTGTTAATGGACTGGACATTTAGGTTAGTCTTGTTATTGTGACTACTGCGGCATGTACAGAGATGTGAAAGTGTCTCTCCAGTATGCTGATTTAATCATCAGGTCACGTGATAGTTGCAGTTTTTAGTAAAGTCTGTTTTCATTTACATGGTGACTGTTCAAAATAAAAGCCCCACCAGGAGTTTATGAGTTCTTTCCCCACATCCTCACCAGCATTTAACAAATCCTATTTTTATGTGCATAATTCTTTGTTCATATTACAAAATAACGCATCACATTTTGAATCCTAATGAACATCAGAATCACTGAGAAAACTGTTTTGACTTACTCCTGGAACTATGCTTAAGGAATGAGCTTTCTAGTCAGGCACCCTGATGTACGCCTTTTCCTATCAGGAGTGGAGTAGCAAGGAATGAAAGAGAGGCCAGGAGGTTTCAGCATGCTTAAAACATTTTTTAAAAAAATAATAAGATGGTTGTCTTGGGATTTCTATTGCTGTGATGGAACACCATAACCATAAAGCAAGTTGGGGAGGAAAGGGTTTATTTGGCATATGCTTCCATGTTGCTGTTCATCACTGAAGGAAGTCAGAACAAGAACTCAGTCCAGAGTCCTGGAGGCCGGTGCTGATGCAAAGGCCATGAAATGGTGAAACTTACTGACTTGCTTTCCCAGGCTTGCTCAGCCTCCTTTCTTATAGGACCCAGGACTACCAGCCCAGGGATGGCATCACCCACCGTGGGCGGGGCCCTCCTGCATTGATCACTAATTGAGAAAATGCCTTACAGCTGGACCTCATGGAGGCATTTCCTCAACTGAGGCTCCTTCCTCTCTGATGACCCTAGCTTGTGTCGAGTCAACACACAAAACCAGCCAGTACAATGGTTCTCAGTGCTTAAATCAGTCTATGCTTACGTGAATGTCAACAAATTAAAATGATTGAAGTTCACACAAGATGGTGAGAGTCTTACGACAAGTCACTTGACTTAAATCAGGGCTTTGGGCATTGGATGTAGTTCTTAGAAGGGTGGAGCTGGCTGTCAATTTTCTCCTTTATTTCATGAATGGCTTCAGGTACAGTATCCTCTGCTCAAGAACAAGGTAAGTAATTTAGCGCCTTCTGTGAAGATTTATACCAACGTGGTCAAGGTTTAGCAAACAGTGTATGGTACTACTGGACATGGGAAGGGGCACAGTGAAGCACACACTTCAGACATTATATTTTGTGTTCACCGGATGCTGAGGGACCTAGGACAAATTACTTTCATTTTCTGCCTCACTTTCCCTTTCTGTGAGGTGGAGAAAATGTCTCCGGTACTTGCCACAGGTGCTTGTGTGTAGATCAGAGAGAAAAGGCACCCAAAGAGTCGCCACCAGCAACTGACTACCTGCTGCTATTGCTGGAATTATGGCAGCTAGGTAGGATGGATTTCTGGGGCATAACCACAAACTTCACATCGCATACAGAGGAATCTAAATATGGTGACCATTTATTGGGACATTGAAATTGACAAGTGCCACAAGTACATGTCTGCAAAGAGAAATGTAGAAAATGTTAATCGTGTTTCCGTGGGGAATTTCTGATCCTGTAGGTAATGTAGTGACATGATACAGGTGAAGAAGAAGAGGCTTCTTGGAAAGTTCTTTCTGCAATCACTGTGTCCAGCATTATAAGTGAAAACAGGAGACGCAGGGATCATAGCCGGCATCTCTGCTCCCAAAGACATACGCCCATTTACTCTTTATACATCCATGCAGCCCTACACATACACATTCCTTTACATATAGCCTGCACATGTAGCCTTTATGCACATTACACACATTCATTCAGCTACATACACATATCACAAGCTCATTAAAGGTTCATCTCAATATTTAGCTAATGTTTATGCTAAATCCATGAGTGAATCCAAGTTTAGACACACATGCATACATGTGGTATAGTTGATCTTAAAAAAATACATTTGTTCATACCTCTGTGGAAAATCCTGCACTGTTCATGTTGAGGCCTATTGAAGCTAGCTCTTTTGTGATGTTAATTTATCTGGATTCCCCGTGAGAAGTTAAGAAAGTTCTAGGGCTGGAGACTAAAAGGCCTGTGTTACAAGAATGCTTTACAAGGGAAGCTACATATATTTTCAGAATCCCAGAAATGACATGAAAGTGAGTCTGGGATTGTGCGTGTCTACAAGCAGCCCCCTCCCCTATCTCTTCCATCATAACCACATCATACATTCTGGTTTAAAATGGTGTATGTGTATGTGTGTGTTTGTGTGTTTAAGGGAGAGAGAAAGAAGAAACAGTGAAAGAGAGAGACCCAGAGATAGAAGATTCAAAAACTTATACAATATTAGATTTTTTTTCTCTTCCTAAATGCTTTCTTAATACTTGGGCTTAACAAAGAAAAAGGTTCACACACACACACCAAAAATGCAATCATCTGCTTTAATACAATCAGTTGCTCTAATAAACATATCATGGCTTGATATACAGGCTGTTTTCTTTTTTAGCCTTGATTTATCTGTCACTTTCATTCCAAATTTGATTTATTGGTCAATTTCTTTGCAAGATTTGATTTATTGGTCAATTTCTCTTCAAGATTTGATTAAAACACATTACATAAGTCTTTTTAGATCTACTCCTAAATACCACATGTATTTCTAAGTATAGATGTTTAAAGTCTTTTTCCATAGATGCTCTTGATTGATGCCTGTTTTTTCATTAGATTTTCAAAAATATATTTCAGGTAGTCATTTATTCTGTAATCAGAATCAACATAAACAACGTATAAAATCCAATTGCGCTATGAATTACTCAGATCTCAGGTTCAGAGAGAAAAGAGGCTTAAACCTAATGAGGTAAAACCAGCTGTCTTGGTTTCTTTTCCTGCTGTTATGATAAAATACCCTAACAAAAGCAAGTTAAAGGAGAAGGGGCCTAGTCTGGCTCACAGTTCAAGATGAAGGCCGTCACGGTAAGGAGGTGAAGGCAGCAAGTCTTATCACATCTATGATGACTGCCAACAGAATTATGGATGTTTGCTGCTGCTCAGCTAGCTTCCTTTATTTATGCAGTCCAGGATCTCAGGTAGGGAAATGGTACCACTAGCTATGGGAAGGCCTTCCCACCTCCTTTAACACAATCAAGAGAATCCCCCACAGCCATGCCTAGCCGTCTCCAGGTGATTTGAGATCTCATCAAGGTGACAATTGAGATTAAACATTATACCAGCCTGGCATGTAAGTGCATATATATGCATATATGTGTGCCCTGCATATGTGTGTGTGTGTGTGTGTGTGTGTATGTGGTGTATGCATGGGTACATGTGCACATGTGCTCCTGCGTGTATGTGTTTCATTAATCTTCAACCTGGGAATGTATTGATTATTTTAAAAACAATTCCATAGAAAAGGACTCTATCATGACATTGTCCATGACCATTTCTTAGTCTGTGGCTTTCTTAGATGGCCTTAATGGGAGCGACACTTATATGTTCTAGAAAAATTCTTTCATTTCAGTCTATTTGGTGCTTGTATGTATCTGCATGTTCATGTGTATGAGTGCAGGTATATGCCAGTGTGGAGGTGAGGACAGCCTCACATGTGGGTCCTCTCTTTCCACCTAGTTTGAGATAGGCTGTCTTCACAGCTGCATAAGCTAGCCCAGATGCCCATGGGGCTTTGGATTCTCATGTCTCTGCCTCCCATTTCCAATAGAAATGGGGATCCCCGACTCCTGTGCTACTGTGTATGTTTTTTTCCTTGGTTTCTAGGGATCAGAACTCAGATCAGTCAGGGTTGTGTAGCAAGCACTTTTAACTTCTGAGCCATTTACCCAGCCACAAATATTTTATTTTAATAGGGCCACAGAACATGGGTCTGTCTGTGTCAGTGCTTTTGTATGAACTTCCAGAAGGAGTAACTATCCTCCAATGCTTGCCCACAACATTCAAGGACATGTGAAGAGATAATAGAACACTGCCGGGAAAGGGGACAGATTGAGAGTCTGAGAACCCTGGGTCATATCTTCTTGCTTGCATTCCCAAAGCCTCTTTAGATATGGATATTCACCAATCAGTTACCAGTGAACACCTCTGCAATGTAGCGAATACTGTATTATTATTTTGTTTTTAGAAAAGAAATAACGATGCTCACCCAACTCCAGTCTCAGCCCAGCTTCATCTTCTGTGAAGCTTGGGTGGAGTAGAATATCCTAGGGCAGAGATTAAATGAACTAATACATGCAAAGTGCTGGGGATCTGGCCACTGTTATGATCTACTTCAATAACTGGTAATAAAGAATGAAGAAGTTGAGAGAGTGTTACATCCAGTGTAGCTATGGTGTGCTGGGCGTGGAACAAAGTGCTCTAAGGGATTTGAGCACACTGAGCAGAGGTCAGTGTTACAAAGAACCTCAAGTTCTGGCTGAATAAACAGAGCTAAGGTCAGAAGAGTGGACATCAGTTCTATTCCAGGCCGTGTCCGCTCCACTTTGCAATGTAACCTTCTGCACTTTAAGAAAGCTAAAGATAATTACCGTGGGCTGGGGAGATGGCTTGGTGTGTAAAGGGCTTGTTGTACAAGCACGAGGACCCGAGTTTAGATCCTGAGTACCCATGTAAAAAGCCAGGAATGGCAGCATATTCCTGGAACCCCAGCACTGGCACCCACTGGGTAAAGACAGGTGGATCCCAGGGGCTCAGTGGCCAGCTGGTATCACTGAAACAGCAAACTCTAGGTTCAGTGAAAGACCCTGTCTCAAAAGCAGGGTGGAGAATGATAGCAGGAGATACTTGAATTTGATCTCTAGCCCACACATGCACACAAACAGGCAATTACAACAGCACACACACAAAACACCACACACATACACACAAACACACACACACACACACACACACACACACACACACACATACACACACGCACAATATTTATTACATTGTGTGTGAAAGTTGTTAGAGCTCTGTCTCTTAAAACTTGCAATTCATTGGTGCCATGTTCAAGATGAAGAACTCTTGTGGTTTAAGCAAGGACTAAAGCAGGCTGATTCTCTGCCTCGCCCCTGGCATAGCCAGCAAAACCCAGCTTCAATTACACTGGCCACATCTCCCTTTCAGACTGGCATTCCCCTGAAAATGATCTCTTTGGGTTCCATTTTGTCTGTCCAGAAGCTAGAGGCCAGTGTGGGTCATCTTGCAGCTTCTGTAAAGGTGCCCAGGCTAAGCCTGTTCCAAGCTAGCTGTGTTTGTCTTCTTTTATAGATTCAGACCCCAAAGGTAGATATATTTCAGAAACTTTTTGTTAGGTAAAACTTCTAACTTATGCAAACTTCTTGTCTTAGAAGTGGTAGTATGGAGATCCACCCATCCCAGCCAGACAGCCATTGTACACATCCTACTTTTAGGACACTAGGAAGTACCGGCTTCACTGGGTAAGTCATTCTACCCATCTTGGTGACCCCTGGAACCTTACCTTGCTCTCAGTATATAAAACTCCTTTGAGGTGCAGCTCAGGCAGAGAGATTGGAGTCAACTTGTGCTCAGAAAGTCCTCTGTCATAGATCCGCATTGGCACATTGTGTCCACAGTCTAGTCTGCCCACTTGTCCAGAGCCTGTGCACCGACACACCCAAGTCAGCCCTGGACAGAGATGCAGAAGCCAGCCCTACTCCCAGCAGTTCCACAGCTTCCGAGGAAGGCAGGGAATCTTCTCATTTGTTTCTCTACTTTCATGAATGGCCCTATCAGGATAAATGGAGAACACCATGGTACTGTGTGTCACTGCCCTGGTGAAGGGTTCTACATCCCTTAGTGCCCCTGACTGCCACTGTTTCACAATAAAATCAACCCGACAATAATAGCAGTGAACACACCATGTGCTTGCTATGTCTAGGAGCTGCCCACATGGTAGCAGCAGGATTTCCCAGTGTGATTCTCTCCGCCCACCCTGTGAGGTAGAGACCAAACTCTCCAGTGCACATATGAGATATAAAACTAAGGATGTAAAAGTGACCAAGTCAGATGGCCCATGTCTGAGTCTGCTGGTCTCGGAAGTCTGGCTTCCTAGTCACCCTCGTCCTCACTCACTAGGAAGGTAGGAGAGTGTGAGCCTCAGCTGTCTCAAGGGAATCTGAGGGAGGGCTCATGGGAAATTCTGCCCAGGTTAAAAATGGATAGGAGTTCCAACAGATGGAATGGTGTTGCAGAAGGAACATGGCACATGACACAGGAAATGAGGTAACAGGTGGGTGAGATCACCTTCAAACTAGTGATATCCTCTTTGTCACTCCTGGATGTGGCTTACTGCAGACAGTCCTGGGACAGACATCAGGGCAGTTTAAAGACCAAGAATCTTCAAGATGGTTCTAGAAAACTGACCTTTTGGAAAGAGTTCTCCCAGAAACAAAAGAACTTTCTTTTGTTGCTGTGATAAAATACCCAAAGCAACTTGGGGAGGAAGGGTTTATTTGGCTTAAACTTCCAGATCACAGTGTATCAGTGAGTAAAGCTGGGGGGGGGGGGACTTAAAGTAGGAACACACAGGCAGGAACCAAAGCGGAATCCAGCTTGCTCACTTGTTCTCTGGCTTGCTCACACTCAAGCTTATGCTTGGCTAGCTTTCTCATACAGTTCAGGACCACCTGCCTAAGGATGGTGCCTCCCACAGTGGGCCAGCTCCTTCATAATTTTGTGATGAAAGTTGGAGATCCTTCTCCCTGTGTCTGGTTCTAAGGAAACACTGCAGGGCCCGCAGAGTCCTGGCTCCCTAGAAACTACCTCTAGAAATGAGGGTGGGTTAAGTACAGTGTGCAGAACTTTTGAGCGAGCAGAGATGACTGAGCAACTCCCTCCATGCGCCTCCCCCCCCCCCAATGCATTGTTTTGAGGCTCCATCTGAAAATGAACACCTGGCCAGTTTAACCTAGAACTGGTGGCAGTGGATGGGCAAGTGGTAACATGTCATTTTGGATGGGCTCCTATGCTCCTCACTTTAACTGTCCTGGACCCTAACCTGTAATGTCTGGGATTATACTTCCCGGGAAAATGCTAGAACCTGGTGCTCTCCTCAAGTTCTGCTTTTCTCATGAACTGCTATGAAAGCCTATGAGTTCCAATCTGAGCTCTCTGAAATGCATTTAATATTTTTTATATCTGATTCCTTCTTACTTCTCAGTGACGATGCCCTAGTAATTACTTAACATTCAGCCTTCCTAAGAGATAAACATTCTTATTATTAGTGTTTGCCATTTTCTGTTGTGTAAATATTCTCTCTATGACTGATCTCAACCTACTAATGTCATATTCTTAACGGAAGAATTGGAAAGAAATGGCAATATCAGATCAATACAAAGTGCTTCTACTAAACAGATACATAGATACAAACAACCATGAGGACATACATAGAAAAATTTAGCAAGTTAATTAGGAAGCAATGAGGTTGTTGCATATCACCTTTTGTGTAGGCATGTGTATGTGCATCACATGTTCACGGCATGTGCTGTGGAGGCTGGAGATCAGCTTGAAGTCTGCCTTCATTTTCATGAAGCTGTCTACCTTTTTTTCAAAGACAGGGTATCTTGCTGCCCTGGAACTCATGATTCAGCTAGTCTAGCTGGCCAAAACGCCCTACGAATCATCCTGTCTCTGTCTCCCTAACATTTCAATTAAAATCCCACCTCACCACTTCCGGCTTTTTATGTGGGTTCTTGAGATCAAGTCAAGGGCCTCGTGGCTGCACAGCAAGCACTGTACTGACTGAGCTATCTCTTGCAGCCCCCAACTGTGCGGTCTTTGCAGCTCTTATTTATTGCATTTTAATAGAACATACTTATATGCAATTCTCTATAAGTTTACTTTAAACATTGGCAATTTAATGATCAGCTTGCAAAATTCCTGAAAACGTGGCAATCAGATTATGCAAACCAGTGCAAGCTGACTTAGCACACCACTGTCTCCAAGTGTGTTGTACCATCTGGCCATCAGAACAGTGTAGTATTGGTTTCATCACAGCTCTGCATCTTTTTGGAACACCCTCACATATTCGGCGGGCACCTTTAAGATTCCTATGCAGCCGTTACCACTTAGTTCAAGCTCCTTCCTCATAGCTGGTCCAGAGGATTGGCCACTGTCTGCTTTAGCATATGGATTTGGATTTTCTGCTCTCCAGGGTCCTAGGCCACCTTCTCCTGGACTCAAAACCGTAGTCCTTCAAATATGGGTTTTAAGCTACAGGGTTGCACATCCGAGAACTCAACCTTAAAGAAATTGAAGCCCAGAACTGGTTGGTGGCATTATGCAGTGAATTCACCCACATTAGATGAGAAATTAGGACGTGAAGGTTGAGTGAGAAGCAGACCCTTGAGTAGCCTTCAAAGATGTTCATTATTCGTTGTCCCAAGTCAAGTGCAATGGGCACCTGCGTGTTTTAGCTCTATGACTTTGGCCAACTTAGATGAGCTCTCTGTAGCTTTTCTCATCTGAAAATATGAGAACATTTACAAATAAACACAGGACTCAACCTACAGGAAGAGCCCAGAATAGTGCTGGACATACAGGATGTGCTTGGTGCATGTCAGATACAGAGGTTTTTTTCCATTATGGCTTCTCTGCCATCCCTACACATACAAGTGATTTTTGGCTCACCCTCAGCCAATGTCATTCTTCTTTTTCTTTCAGTTCAATTCCATTGCTACTGCCAGCTCTATCAACACTTGGGCTGCTGGAGAAGAGTGAAGCAAGACTTTCCTGCCAAGGTAATTTCCCGAAGTTTCCATTTTTGGAGGAGAAAATTAAAGAATGGCCAAGATCAGCAGTTTGGAGAGAGAAGGGAGAGAAAATGAACTTCTCTTTGCCAACAGTCTTGTCACAGAATTTTCCAGGCTCCCAGGTGCAAAGCAGGAGTGGAAAGTGCCCTGGATGTGAACAAGAAGAAATGGATCAACCAGGGATAGCCAAAAAGACAGGGCTGTTTTGGTCATAGGCACTTGCCGTAGTCCACAGTTGGTATTCAAGTCCTGCCATTTGCTATTGATATGGCTTTGGGCATGTTTAAGCTTCTAAGAGATTATATCAGTGGCCAATTCTTGGGGGATGTGTAGATTAAATAGGGTACTCTACATTACAGCAGAACATAGCCATCCCTTCATAATGTGTATTATTAATATAAGCACAGGAGCCGTGTGTAATTTTTCATTTGTTCAACGGGCAGGCACTAAAGGCCTCATGTATGCCCAGTGCTGTGGGAAAGTGAGGGTGAAGTATGAGAAAAACAGATTCATCCCAGGGGGATGAATGTTAGTGAGGAGATGTACAAATACTGTGGGACTAAACCTTTGAAAGCCGAAAGCTAATTTAGGCAGTATGAGAAAGTAAGTTTTAAGCTGTGCACGATGGATGCTTCAGAAGGGCAGTGCCATCTGATGATGTGAGGAGAGTGACTTAAGGGAATATATTGGGCCCTCTCTCCCACCTCTGTGTATTAGAATGAGGGACCAGTTGGCATCTGACCCACCTCATTGGGCAAACCAGCAGGAGATCGAGTCTCTGCAGCCCAGTGCCTTAGCCCTGGGTTTTTCTGGTCTCTCAGGGCCATTTTAATTCTCACAATGCTGGTCAGAAAAATCCAGAAGGGATAGGAAAGGGAATTGTGTCCATTTATACTTGAGATGAACCAGGAAGGAAGAAGTTAAACAAGAAAAGGGAAGGAGGGATGGAGAGAGGGAAAGAAGGAAGTCAACAGGTGGACCCACCCACTCTCACATGTCATGGTGTAATGGTGGGTACCCTTCCCTTTGGTTACTACACTAATTTAACGTGTCATTTCATAAGACAAGAGTTCAGTCCTTCTTTGGGTTAAAGTTAAAATGAATTAGAAACCTTGGACCAAACTTTGGGCAGGATCTTCACATAAAGAAAAAAAGCAGGCTGTGGTGACACATCCGTGCAATCCCAGCATTCCGGAGACTAAAGTAAGAGGATCTTGAGTTCAAGGCCAGCCTGAGCCACATAGTGAGATCCTGTCTCAAGAACCAACAAAATTAAAAATTAAACAAAAAACAGAAAGGAGTGAGTCATAGAAGTAGCTATGGCCCTCTTAAAGAAACACAGGTGGAAATTTTCATTAAAGGTAAGGACACAGTCCTCGGTCACTAGGCTACAGCCCTGGTAACATAGAAACTCCATCTGCACCTTAATATCAAAGATTGAATGCAAGGTCTACAGCAATGGTTCTCAACCTATGGGTCGCAACCCTTTCATGGGTCGCATATCAGATATTTACATTACAATTCATAACAATAGCAAAATTACAGTTATGAAGTAGCAATGAAATAATTGTATGGTTGGGGATCATCACAACAGGAGGAACTGTATTAAAGGGTCACAGCATTAGGAAGTTTGAGAACCACCGGTCTAGCGGCTTTATTTCCAAAATATAACAAATCTCCTGTATGGTTTTCATCTATACCTCAGGGCTCCTGATTCTAGAAGGCTTCTGAAATTCTAGAGATGGTCACCCACTAACCTTCCTGCTTCCCTTTTGGAAGCGAGGCAGCTTAAACCCAGGGTTTGCTTACAAACCTTGGCTGGAGCCAGACTCTTCTCTGCTGAACCAACAAAACCCCACAGAAACCCCCTCCCAGCTGCCTAGTCTAGCTCCATCCTCCCTGCATGTTTGTTTTGGGGGAGGCTGATTTTAATTGCTGTCTCTAAAACCACAGTGTAACTCTGCTACAAGTGTCAGGCCCAAAGACCTTGCCTGTGGTCTGAGTGGGCTGAGCTATTAACTGAGTGTGCGCCACCATGAACCCAACTCTAGGAGGTCCCTGGATTTGGGCTCTGAATGGTTCGTCCACACACGCAACAGACATCCTCATTAGAAGAGCCACTGCTGAAGGCAGACGGCTATATGGTTTACCACTTGAATTACACTGGCCATCCACATCACAAAACCCTGAAGGCCCTGGTTTGTTCTTCTCAACAATGTAACTCTGTTCAAATTCAGATCTCAGGACAGCTGGCAAGTCAGAACAAATCTTCCAGAGAAGTCTCCAAGGAACAGATAGCAGGAGTCAAAGCAGCCACATAGCACCTCCCTACTCATTTACCTGTGGCCCTGTGTCTCATTCCGAAGCAAAAGCAGGAAACCAACGCCAAACGATTGGAAAGCTAGAGGCTGAAAAGCTGGAGACCTCCACTGTTTTATTGACTTGTTGCTGTAGATAAATTGACTATAATTTACTTCAAGAGTAAATTACAAGATGTTCATTTTTAAAAAAGGAAAGAAAAGAAAGAAAGAAAAAGAATCTGCTGTGCATTACAGGTCTCTAATTAAGATGTTAAACATGATTTCTTTTAAAAATGAGAGGAGTAACAGTTAGAAATGAAAGCTGCTGATGGTGCCACATTTCACTCTGCATTGCTTCCTTTCTCTGGATCACATCAGGTTAGCATTTGGTGATCAGATGGACAGATGTGGCAGGCTGAGCACAGACACGCGCTGGAGGGCTCTCTTACCAGATTGCCATGTGGGGCTTGTTGGTTTGTCCTTTCCTGTGTTTCTGTCACTAACACAGTTCTAGAGGGAAATTCCATAGCCAAATGTAGTATTGGAGACCCTGCTGATTAAATCAGAGGGACCAATAGGATCTGAGGCAAGAGGAAGAGGAGGAAATATGTACAAAAGCCTCCATCTGGGCTTGGAAAAACAAGTGCAATCAACAGGACATTGAAACACACACAACCACACATACACACACATCACATACATGAACACACACACATACAAACACACACACAAATATGCACACACAAATATAGACCTACATACACACACAAACATATACATATACAACATATACATGTGCATGCACACACAGAGAAATGCACACACACACACACAAGTAAGAATAAACAATAACTGTCCTCAGCAAATGTACAATCAGGGACTGTCCTTGGAGGAAAAGGACATGGAAGAGCCTCCAAAGACAAAGACAGCTGGAACAACGTCCCCATAACTTAGAATGAAAGCCCATGAGTTGGGAAAACTGGAGTCAGTGTGCTTGGGAACTTGGTAAGAGCGGCTTCCAAAGTGGGGCCTCCCTAAGGTAACTGTTGGGCTTCATCTATTTATAAAATATTTGTTGGGTGCCTTCAGCTGACAACTAAGCTAGGTTCTGAGGCATCCAGGAAAGGACACAATGGTACCTCAAGTCTTAACACGAGCTATTTTTCCCCAAACTCAGGACCACAGTGGCCAGTGTTCAGTTTTGTTATGGCTTAAGTATTAGGTGTTCCCCCTCAAAAGGCCATGTGCTCAAAAGCTTGGTCTCCAGTTGGTGACCTCTGGTAATTGGATCATGAAGACATTGTCTGAATCAGTGCATTCCTCCACTAATGACTTCATAATCAAACGGTGTATTTGGGAGGTAATGTAAATTAGGAGGTGAGACCTGGTTAGAAGTAGGTCATCAGGGATGTGACTTTAAGGGGTATGTCTGCTTCTCAAAGTGGTTCTCTTCCTGTCTCCTCAACATAGTGAGCAGCCTCTTCTACCACACTCTGCTGAAGCATGGCTCTTTGCTTCACCCCAGGACCATAGCAATGGAGTCAGCTGACCAGTAACTAAAACTTGGAGCCAAGATAAATCCTCTTACCAAATTGTTTCTCTTATGTATTTGTCACAGTGATGAGGAAATGTCCAACACATACTCTTTCCCTCTGTATCCTTATGCCCCTAGATTCTTAAAAAAAATGTCATCCTGTTCATACTTGATCTAGAAGCAAAATCTCCTACCAGTCAGATCTGGTTGGCCCGGCAGCCTGTTCATAGTCCTCACAGCACTCAGCACAATTATAATGAACTTTGTGTTTTAAGTTCACTTACAGCAAAGACTCATGAAGCTGTAGATGGGCAGGGCCAAGGCTGGTTTTGTTCCCACACATGTTCCCAGCATTCTATGGTTTCACAAGTAGTTACTCTATGGGTGATATGTCAGGTGAATGGGTGGGTAGAGGGGAGAATGAAGAAGTGACCAGTGTCCTTTCTCACTGTACTCTAGGACTAAGAGCTAGAGACATGGTCCTCATCCTGTGGGAAAATCTTATTTTATGTGTTCAGAGGTTTGTTAACTAACCAGACATACAGGGCTTTTCTACATACTTTTTACCCTGAATGCCAAGCACAAGCACGGAGTGTTTCTTGTACTCAACCGGAATATAGACATAAGAGGGCAGACTTTCAACATTTATAGATGAGAGACTTTGGGATGAGGCTTTAAGCTCTCTCCAATCCTCCTGTGTGTGTGTGTGTGTGTGTGTGTGTGTGTGTGTGTGTGTGTCTGAGTGTGTGTCTATGTGTGTGTGTGTCTGAGTGTGTGTCTATGTGTGTGTGTCTGTTTGTGTGTATGTGCTTGTGTGTGTTTCTGTGTGTGTGTCTGTGTATGTGTTTGTGTGTATGTGCTTGTGTGTATTTCTGTGTGTGTGTGTGTGTGTGATGTGTTGTGTAGGTGCACATGTGTATATGGATATGTATGCATATACTTTCATATGAAGGTCAATATGTATGTGTGTCTGTGTGTCTATGTGTATATCTCTGTGTGTGTCCGTGTGTGTGATGTGTTGTTCAGGTGCGTATATGGATACATATGCATATGCTTATGCTTTCATATGGAGGTCAGAGGACAGCCATGAGTACCATCCTCAGGTCCTGTCCACTGTGTTTTGGAGACAGGGCCTTCCACTGGCTGGGAGCTCAGCAAGTAGACTAGATATCAAGAGCCAGGGTTCCACCTGTCTCTGCCTCCCCCGCACCAGGATTACAATGTACACATACTTGGATCTTTTACTGTGGGTTCTGAGGACAGGACTTGGGTCCACATGTTTGCAAGGCAAGAACCTGACCAGCTGAGCCATCTCCCCGGCCCCATAGTCTTCATTCATAAGCCTCCATGTGTTTGAGAAGGCCCTGTTCATCTAATGCTGTGTTCCCCAGCACTGACCCAGCCCCTGCCTCAGTCAAGACTTCCTGCTCTTAGAAATGTCTACCACACACTTATTATTATTTTAATCACTCATCCTTTAGTTTGTCTGTCCCTCTACTTGGCAAATATGAGGTTCCCAGGATGTACAGGGCTTTCCACTGTGCATGCGATCTA
Organism: Peromyscus eremicus; assembly: GCF_949786415.1. Taxonomy (NCBI): domain Eukaryota; kingdom Metazoa; phylum Chordata; class Mammalia; order Rodentia; family Cricetidae; genus Peromyscus; species Peromyscus eremicus. The sequence goes on along the minus strand of NC_081420.1, from coordinate 92,249,576 downwards.
TGAACTACCTGTCATGTATGTTTGACATGCGGGCTGAAGAGTGTCCACAAAACCCTGAACCATCCCGAAACTAGTGAAGGCAAAATTTCTAGCTAGTAATTATAGAGTTTGAACCAGATTTCTCAGGTAACCTTCAAACCTGTGATCTAGTATTTTGACCAGGATGGTAACCATGGGCCACAGGTACATCCAAAGCATTTAAAATGTATCCAGTGTCTGAAGAACTAAATTATACTATCATGTTGAAAACTTGAAGCCATGCCACTTTTTTCTTCCCTTACACACCTCTATTGTTTTGGTCAGACTCAGAATTAATTTTACATTAACATTGTAGAACACATAGCATCCAAACTGAGAGCCATATCAAGTTTCAAAGACTTGGAACAAAATAAAAGATTATAAAATAAGTCGTGAATGCAATTTTTTGAGCATACATTGATATGATAATTTTGATGCATGGAGTTTAAAATAATATTAAATATCTTTGCACCTGTTTCATTTTATTTTTGTAAAAGGAGCTGGTAAAGAGCTTAAGACTGGAAATAGGCTCCATCTATGTCTTGGACAAGTAATACATTTTGTAGTAAATAAATAGCAGAAGCAAATACACCCACGAATGAGGTTGACTATTTAATGATCTCAGGTAGGTATCCTGTGATATTCCTTTTACACCCAGAGCAATGCTGCTAAGAAGGAATGCGTTTACCCTCTGGGAGCTTTCATGTTGATGAAGTATCAGCAGACTCCTCAGAGCAGAATTAGAGGGGATCATTTGGGGCTGCCAAAAGTTTGTAATTTCATGGTCAAATAAAAAGACCCTTTCTAGGAAGGTGGCATGTATTTTGTTTTGTTTTGTTTTGTTTTTTTTTTTGTTTTTTGAGACAGGGTTTCTCTGTGTAGCTTTGCGCCTTTCCTGGATCTCGCTCTGTAGACCAGGCTGGCCTCAAACTCACAGAGATCTGCCTGAGTCTGCCTCCCGAGTGCTGGGATTAAAGGCGTGCACCACCACCGCCCGGCCAAGTGGCATGTATTTCAAATGGAGCAAAGAGTTCTTCCAATATTCTCCTCTCCCAAGGCCACTGATAGTCCCTCAAGGACTCTGAAGATCCATGCATAAGGTGTGATGTCCTATAGCACTCTCCTGCTTACCTCTGTAAGTGTTTTGGTTGTTGTTAAAGAATCAATGGAAAGTGTTATTAGTAAGTGTGTCCCACAGTCTTAGCCAGGTTTCTACTGCTGTGATAAAACACCATGACCATAAGTAACTTATGGGAGCGTTAAGAAATTAATCACGACAATGAACCCATGTTGACTTGGCACACCAATACAACTATTAAATCATCACCTCTCCTTCTTTGTTTACTCCCAAGAACTCACACTAATATCAATATCACAATACCAAACACATTTCAATTTTAAATGTCTTAGTCTTTAAAAATTCAAACACTTTAAAAGTTTAGTCTCTTTAAAACATCCGAAGTCTCTCTAAAATACTCCAAGACGCTGTAACATACCCAAAGTCTCTCAATATGGGTGCCTATAAAATAATAATAAAAAGTTAAATACTTTCATGCTCCAAGAGGGAAGAATCAGGGTACACTCCCAATCTGAACCAAACCAAACCTCACTTCATGGCATGAATTAAATCTTATAGCTCAATGCACTGAATCTAGGGTTTACTCAGAATCTTCTAGGTGCCAAAGGGCTTGTGCAGCTCCACCTCTCTAGTTCTCCCCTAGCACATATACCTAATCTGGTAGCCTCAGGCCAGCTCCTCTCCACATATGCTACTGTCCTTGTTGGCTGTCCCATAGCCCTGGAATCTCTTATATGCTGGGGTCTCCAGAGCCTGCACCTTCACCAATGACTTCCTGACACGTGGTACCAGGTCTCAGTCTCTCTTCATGACCCCTTCAGTCCTGGGATCTCCACCACAACTGAGGCTTCACTTTCACCCAGTGCCTAGCCTCAGCTACTCTCCATAACTCTTTCGTGCTTTTAAGACCAGTATCACCTGGAAGACGCTTATGTATTGACCAAATTTGGCTACCAGCATGAGATACATCCTTACTCCCCTTGGGACCACTGCTTCTGTGTGCTGACCATGAGAAAACATTCCCAGAGGATTTTACTTCCGTGATGCTGGTCTCTTCTTAATCACGATTAATTTTTCAGTTCCAGCTAACCAGCATCGATCGTCCCAGTAAAGCAAAGGTTTTGCTTCAGTAGTGCTAGTCGCTTCTGAGTCACAACTGACTCTTCTGTTCCAGCTGAATGGAGCCATGCATTCTTAATTCAAAATATCATACAAACAGCCCAGATGGAGTCTTAAAAGACTCTCAAACTCCCCTCTGAAACCTCACAAGCCAGGCCTCCATCACCTGCACTGCTCTTGGCATTAACTTCCAAGTTCCCAGAACAGCTCATTAAGCTCTGAGAACTCAATGGCTTTTCCAGCCCAAAGTTTCAAACTCCTCTGAATTCCTCCCCTAATATCTTGATTAGGTCTATCACAGCAATAGTTCAGGCTCTGGTACTCATTTCTGTCTTGGTTAGGTTTCTATTACTGTTATAAAACATCGCGACCAAAAGTAACTTGGAGAGGAAAGGGTTTAACTGGCTTACATGTCCTGATCCTCGCCGTCACTGAGGGAAGTCAAGGCAGAACTAAAGCAGGTGGAAACCTGGAGGCAGGAACTGAAGCAGAGACCATGAGGAGTGCTGCTCACTGACTTGTTCTCCATGGCCTGCTCAATGTATGTCTGTATTCCATCCAGAACCACAACAGCAATGGGCCCTCTCACAACCATCATTAATCAAGAAAATGCCCTACAGATTTGCCTACACCCAATCTGCTGGAGGCATTTTTATCAATTGAGGTTAATCTTCCCAGATAACTTTAGCTTATATCAGGTTGATGAAAAATGTAACCAGGATAGCCACCATGTAGGAATATGTCTTCCAGCTGTTACCCAGAAGAAGGGTTTTTCTTCTTTCTTGTTGCACAAGAAGAAGAGAAGAAATCGTGGGGAAGAATAATGAGGGGAAAGTCCATAGAATAAGATCAGTAGAGTGAAGGTAGAGCCCGGATGCAGGCCATGGGAACTCACCATGGACCTATTGTGACGGCTCGTTTGTAAGTCACACATCTGTTAGCCTAATGACTGTGATGGTGGAGGGAGACATGAAGGAGTTCTATGCTTACTTACTCCCTTTACTTCATGGCAACTCCAGGGAAAGGGAGCACCTAGCGTCAGCCAGTGACCTTTTCACACCTCCACCTCCTCTGCTAATGAAAAGCAAGACTGTGGGCAAGTGTTCTGAATCAAGGTGGCCAGGGGAACTCTGGTAGATCCACAACCATACGGCATGGTGGATCTTGATCCATCAGAGCCTGTTACGTGAATCCAATAATGAATACCAACCACTGACAGAAATGTGCAGTGTGCTGGCCGCAGATGCTACGTGTGCACAGATTGACTTCTGTGATGCTTTCCTTGGGCTTACTGAGAGATAGAACACTATCCCTCCTGGCTTTGGATGGGCCTCTGTAGAAAACTGGGTTCTTGCTCCATGTGCAACTAAGACCTAAAGTCCAAGAATGGTGGACAGAAGAGAGAAAGAACTGACATCACCTAGCCATAGTAATTGACATCTTTGTGCCAATCCCAGACCAGAACTTCTGATCAGAGATTAAAAGCCATGTAAGTTATCCACAGCATGCAGAATTCAAGTTCCTGTCATGGAGGATCCCCAATAATCCAGCATACGGTTCCTTAAGCTGTGACCCATGGGAGCCAAATCCAGTTTACTATCTGTTTGGGGGGGGCAAGAAAACAAAAAAGCTGGCTGAAATAATAGCTCGGTTAATATGGTGTTTGCTTTGCCAGCATGAAAACCTGAGTTCTATTCCCCAAAGCCCATGTAATAAAAACCAGGAGTGATGGTGTTTGTAGTCTCAGCACTAGGGAGGCAGCATCAGAAGGATCAGTGGGGGCCCTGTGCCAGTCTAGCCTGTTTGGCAAGTGCCGGGTTGGTGAGAGACTATGCCTCAAAGAATAGAGTGGACAGCACCGGAGAAACAACCAGAAGTTGTCCTCTAGCATTCATACATACATGTACACACATGTTCATGAACATCCTCAAACACGTGTGTGCCTGTGGGCATGCACATGGACATATGTGCACACACACACACATACACACACATACATTGTCCAATTTGTGGCTTTTGTTTTATGGCTTTTTTTTTCTGTTTTCCTTTCTTTTAAAAAAAATCTTTTCAAAACACAAAAAGGGGGAAATTCTACTTCTTGGTTCATTTGCTTCACTTTCTAATGTCCTTCTTGTGTGAATAGAGGTCACATTTAATGAGGTTACATGAAGCTTGACCATTGGTGAGTGAGCCCTTGCCCTGTCCTCTTACCCTATGTTGGAGAGACCAAGACAACCTCCTAAGAATCCCAGGATGAGGCTTGTAAAACCCACCTGGAGGCCCAAGATCACACAGCTAGAGAGTGAGAAGGTGGAGACTCAGCCAGAGTCCTTCCTAGGCCAGCAGCAGGCTTCTGCCAGCATGGTCAAGTTTTCTGTTCCATACAAGACTGGTTTCTATCACCCAGAGACTGCCTCTCCTGCTGGGGAGACAAATGGGAAGCCACTGACCTCACTGCTGAGTGCCTTGGCAAATTAGGCCCCCAGCATGGTTAACAACTTAGAAACGGGACCACTCTGCAGAGAACATCATTCTAGATGGATGAGATGACATTGGGCAGGTTGGTAGAGTGCTTGCTTGCTTCTCATGCAAGAAACCCTGGGTTTGATCCCCAGAACTGCATAACCAGGGGTGGTGGTGTCGCCTGTAATCACAGCATTAGAGAGGTCAAGGCAAGAGAATTCAACATTCTAGTTTGACCACAAAGCAAGTTTGAGGCCAGCCTGGGTTGCATGTGACTCTGTTTCCCCTTACCACCTCCAAGGTAGCTCTGAGACTCAGTGTTCTGCATTCCCAACAAGGAAGACCTTCTGGCAGGGCCACAGGCCTGCCTATGTCCAGGGAGGTTGTCCCTAGAAACAGATTACTCCGCCCACCAGCCAATGTCCCCTTGAGCTTTCCACTTACTTCTATAAGGCTCTAAGGTGACTTTTCTCCTATATATGAGGGCTGGAAGTTAAGCTTAATGTACAAAGCTATATTTTACAAAGCGGCAGGTTGGCCTTCTCCTATCGACAGACTCCGGAGCTGAGATTTATTACAGAATGGTAATCAGGCAAAAGAATAAATACACTGCATCTTTAATTCATTAATCACCCCGGAAAGCAAAATGAACTACAGTAAAGAAGACAATATGTTTTCCAATGGTGGGGGTGGGGGAAGAGGGAGTCGGTTACTCAATAAAATCTGTCGCTAAAATCCATTTTGTTTGCAGATGAGAGCCAGGATGATTTGACTCTGAGACTGAACTCCTACCGGGATCTGGGCACTATGCAGAGGAAGTGGGACAGGTAGGTGTCTGTGGATGGTACCTGGGTGTCCCTGGTGTCCTTTGCTAGGTGCTTGTTGGAACTCATTTTGTGACTCACAGGCAGCCTAAGAGACAGATCAGCCCAGGTTCAAACTCTGCCCCATCAGGTAAAAAGGGGAGGCCTGGGGTAGCAATGCAGACTCACTTATTGCTGCTGCTTTCACGACTGTGTTGCTGTTTCATCTTCTCAACATTTTGTTTCACCAAATCCCAGGGAAACTCCAGGAAGCTGACTCCGTTGGTAAAGTGCTTCAGCATGATAACCTGAGTTCAGTTCCCAGAACCATGTAAAAAAGGCGGACTTAGCTGGGAGGCGGTGGTGGCACACGACTTTAATCCCAGCACTCGGGAGGCAGAGGTAGGCAGAACTCTGTGAGTTCAAGGCCAGCCTGGGCTAGAGAGTGAGTTCCAGGACAGGCTCCAAAGCTGCACAGAGAAAGCCTGTCTCAAAAACAACAACAACAAAAGCTGGGCTAGCAGTACTTGTCTATAATCTCAGTGTTAAGGAGCAGGGACAGATGGGTCCCTGGGTCTTAATAGCCAGTCAGTGTAGCCTACTTGGTGAGTGCTGGGCCAGTGAGAGATTGTAGCCCCCCATCCCCCAAATGGGATAAATATGCTTGTCACCAAGGCTGAAGAACTGAGTCCCATTCCTGGAACCCAGAAAGCGGAACCTACAGGGGAAAACTAACTCCTGTTCTCTGATGTCGATGGGTGCACTGTGTCACATGCGCACTTGGACACATATGCATGTACACATACAGTTGGATACATGTAAAAATTCTATTCTTCCTAGTCACTGCCCAATGCCCAGGGGAGGGCATCAACTGCCTGCCACCTTGAGTTGGACACATAGAAATGACCCTATTATCTGCTATTGCTTCTGAATCCCAGACACCTGGGAACTAGAAGGAAGCTGCCCTTCTGCTTCTTTAACACGCCTACAGGGTGAGCAGGAGTGCCAGCTTCTCAGCCTCCCCACGCGGCCTTCAGAGCCAAGGTGAAGAGGTAATGGAAAGTGGCAATCACACTTGACGTTTGCCCGGCACTTTAAAAAATTTCTTCCCTTCATCCTTACAACCATTCTGCAGAGGATGGCCCTGGGGCTGACTTGAGAACTCTTCACATCAATTGCTTGATTGTTTGGGAAGTGAAGAACCTCACTTTCTATTGAGCAGATCCTCAGAACTTTCCCCACAGTGTAGATGCTAACTCATTCTCACTGACATCTAGAAAGTGGATTCTGATTATTTCCATTGTGTATATGAGGACACATACATACAGCATCCATGGAGTTTACACTGGATTTTTCTACCTTAGCAAGATTGGCATTTGGGGCTGAGCCATGGCTTGGGGTGCTGATCTGGATATTGTAGAGTGAGGATAGCTCACTAGAGGACCAAAGCATCCTCTCTGCCAATCATGACAACCTAAACTATCTCCAGAGGTTGCTGGATGTTCCTCACAGAGCAGTGCCATCCCCAATTGAACCCCATTGTTTCAAAAAAGCTGTTGAGGCCATGTGGATGAGAACTCCAGAGTTTAGAATGGCACCTGATCCCTACATAAACTGTTTGCTAAATGTTCCTTCAGATATCTTGACACTGTAGACCTCCAAAGCTCAGTTGTGATTCCTCTTCTGGTACCACCTGAGAACTAGTTAGAAGTATACATTCTTGGGGTCTGGGGAGTTGGCTCAGTCAGTTAAATGTTTACCTTGTAAGCATAAGCACCAGCGTTTGATTCCAAGGAGCTACATGAGAAAAAAAAAAGGTGCACATGATGTATGTGCTCCTAACTCCAGTGCTGGAGAAGTAGGGACAGGTAGATCCCTGGGGCTCACTGGACAGTCAGCCTAGCCTCCTTCCTCCTTGATGAGTTCCAGGTCAATGAGACTCTTTCAAAATAAAGGTATGGGGACAGTTCCTGAGGAAATCCTATTTCCTCTTACACACATGTGCATGCATGTATATACACACTTGTACACACACACACACACACACACACACACACACACACCTTGCGTGCGTGCATGAGAAATGTACACATTCTCAAGTCTCATTCCCCAGCTACCTGATACATACACTCCGAGTAGAGCCAGACACCCAGGTGATGCAGGATCTAGAGGTCAAGAATCACCTCACTGCGGCCTGTTTCTAAGTCTTAGCTGTATGTTAGAACCACTGAGGAAGTATGTTAAAAACCATTGCACCTGGGTACCACACTGAGTTCTCCTTCAATTGATCTGGGCATGGGGAGGGATTTTGAAAGCTTTCATATGATTCCCATATGATTGAAGAGCCACTGGTCTAAGCCCTGGTTGTCAGGGAGGCACTGGTCAAGTCCAGCATGTTCAAAGAGAACAACCAATGTTTGTCTCAGGATCCATCAGCTCTGATCCGGGGCAGATGCAAACAGGACATCACAGTATACCTGATACTCAGACACTCTTACCACTTATTTCTGGATTCTCCCCCAATGATGTGTCTACTGTTTTAGGAAGTTCTTGGTTGTCAACTTGACACACTTGGAAAGAGAGGACCTCAATTAAAGAATTGCCTCCATCAGATTGGTCTGTGCGCATGTCATTGGGGGCATTTTTTTTATTGTGGGCAGTGCCATCCTTAGGCAGGTGGGCCTGGGCAGAGTAAGAAAGGTAGCTGAGTGTGAGCCTGAGAGGACGCCCGTAAACATTGTTCCTCCATGGTCTCTGCTTCTAGGTTTCTGCTTTGAGCTCCTGACTTCTCCCCAAATGGGCTGTAATTTGTAAGTTCAAATGAACCCTTTCTTCCCTAAGCTGCTTTAGGTCATGGTGTTTATACGAAGGAAGTAAACAATCCAGAACACTCTAATTAGTTTCTGCATTGGCTCATGAGGTTAAGGTGACCACTGAAACAGGTACTGAGGCTGTTCACTATGTCAAACACATCTGCACAGTGAAGGAGTGGCTAGCTTTGGGGAAAATAGAAATTAACTTTTAACATGATAATAGCGTATTTCAGAGACGCTACTAATCCATTCTCTCTCCCCAGCCCTGGCCCTCCCTCTTTGCCCCTTTTCTTTTCCTGTTCCTCCTTGGTCCTTGGCAAGGCTTAAGGTGCTCCATGGCATGAACATCTGCTCACAACCTTTCCCTTCTCCTGAGATTTTTCTTTGACACCCTCAGCCCGTGAAGATCATTTTTGCTTCGCTTCTATGTCTCATCAGAACAGGAAGATCAGCCATGCTTTTGCTGTTTGTCTCTTGAGCAGTTTCCCACCATGGCCTCCTTATGGAGTGGTGTGCTGTTAATGGTGTAAAGACTGGCTGTCTGGGTAGACGGAGGTAGGGAAGGGACCCTTCAGTTTAGAGTTATGCTGGGCCCTCTTGCAAATATTCCCATGGCCAGTTTCATGCCACCAACATTAGTCCCAGAATATGGGACTGAGAAAATGTGCACACAATTTGCTCTCACAAGGCCATGGATACAGACACGAGCATAATCGAGGGAGTCAATCCAGCAAATGTTTGCTGGGAATGTGTTGTGCCCAAGGCTAAGCATGGGGCAGGAAGGGTGCTCTGAACAGGAAAACTTTCTTTTAGGGGCGTTTGTGAGAGGTGAAGAGCCAGGTACGGGAAGGTAAGAAAGGAAGGCACAGGCATCTGCCAAACAGACTTCAGGGTCCCCTTGAATCCCGAGGAAAGTCAGTCTATGTTTTCGAGACAAGGTTCCCATTGGTCACTTCTGCTGCCCCTGAGTGACAGAGCAGCCAGCTGGCATGGGCACTTCCTAGACGCCATCTCAGCTGGGTCATTTAACCTGCATAAAAATCCCATAAGGCTCTTTGCGACACCCTCCTCCCCATTGAAAGATTAGAAATTGAGGCATGTGGAGAAGGGAAGTGACTTTGCCAGAGTCACAAGACCAGGAAGGTCTGGCCTTCTTGCCTGTGTCGTTGGCTCTCCGTTAGGAATGCCTAAGTGTTTCCAGTACGAAAATGAAGTGTTCATTTTTCACGTCAGAGACTGGCTGTGCTGAGTGCCCTGGAGAAAAGAATTCCCTAAAGATGATGGCACTGGTCGGTAGGGAGCCTGGACCTGCCCAGGGACCGGGGATGACTGGGAGGGAGGAGGGCCGGTATCCTGGAGGGCCAGCTCCACTCAGCAGCTCCCATCTCTCTTTTATATGGTGATCTCACATAAACTCTCATTTTACAAACGGTTCCTCTGCTGAAACCAAACAAAATAAAATGAGTTTGAAAACCTCTGGGCCATGCCAAATCCTTAAATTTATGGAGTCGGTAACTGAAGCCTGGGGAGCTGCTGGCGGTCATTTCGACCACTCCATATTTCTCTTCTAACTTGCTGGAGTGTTCGGATACTACAAGACTAAAATAACTTGGAGGGATTTCTCAGAAAACGCAGTATAGCCCAGTTGCCTCCTCCACCCCATGAGGGAAATGGCTAAAACAAATTTGAAGCATGCTAGGAACACAATCCTCTGGCTCAAAGGAGGGCATACGTCTTCCCTCTGTGTCCTCCACCGGGTTCCTGTGAGCTGGGCACTGCGCACGTGTCTCAACATTCATTCACATCTTAATTGGTGCTGGGGACGCTCCTATCTCACGCTGTTCTTGTGTATGATTTCTCTGTAGGCAGTCTCCCCTCCATTGAGAGGTTTGCCCTTAAAGGCAACAAGGTCAAAGAATTGTAGCTGCAGAACCTTCCCCTGTGCTCACCACCTTCCACTTGATTCTCTCTTCTCTCCACCTAGGGGAAGACTATGACCGCATTGCCGTATTTTAAGATATAACTCACAAATTAAAAACTGAAAGAAGAAACACATTTTTCTGTCAATGGCTTAAGGGGATTCCATCTCTAAGCTGCAGTTAAAGCTTTCTTAGTCTTTTTTACATTTGTAGCATTTTGGAGCAATTTGCTAGAGTCAAAGAAAGCAGTGAAATTCCCACAACTGACTTCAAAGCCCCCAAATCCTGTATCAGTGGAAGGGAGTCTGGTAGCAACCCCAGAGGGGACGTTATTCAAAGAGAAACGTGTAAGAACGTGCTAGGCATTTTTGCCCAGGCATCTGCGATTGATGTTAATGGCAGACACGTGACCAAATCCCCATGTAGTTCTTTGAAGAGATACCCCTTCCTTTTCTTCTCCCCAATACTGTGAACTGTGACAACGCAGACGATACAGAAAAGAAGGACAGATGAACCCCTGCTTCAGCCCCACAAGCAGCACTGGCCTTGAATGCACACGAGTCCTCTTTACCTGGTGAAAAGTGCGGAGCAAATTCGGCAGGCAAGAGGGTGGGCTGCCTGGATGGGCTGCCACTTGGTAATGAATTCTAGGTGAAAACAGAGAGGAGGGAGGCTTGCAATACTCCAGGTCTCCAGCCCCCTTCCTTCCTTCCTTCCTCTCTCCTGCTTTGTAGTCGTTCATCACATTTATTCCCTGGCTGACCTTCCAGTTCCTTCTTGAGCCCAGCACTGCCTACTCCTCTTGGACTGCATCTGAGACAATGCTTCCCTCTCCTAAGTCTTCTCCAAGTCCACATCCACATGCACAAGTCTCCTGCTTGTTCTAGATGAATCCCCAACAGTAAGTCCATTTTCCAGTATGGAAATAGCACCCTCTGTTTGTCTAATTAAATACTAAAAATACTCGAAATGTAAAATTTTAAACAGCAAAGCAGTCAGAATAAAAAGTTCATTGTCAATAGATCTCAAAAAGAAATCACCTGCTAGGACTGGGCTCAGTTGGTAATGTGTTTGTCCTGCAAGCGTGAGTGCCTGAGTTCAATCCCCAAAATGCAGGGAAAACAGAACAATAGCAACAACAGCAGCAGCAAACAGGCCTAGCGGCATGGCACGCATTTGTAATCCCAGTGCTAAAGAGGCAGAGACCAGGCTAACTAGCTCAATTAAATCAACAAATAAGAATAAAGCACCCTGCACAGGTGACATTTAACGGACTGTCCAGGTAAGAAAACTTTATCCACCAAACACACAAGCAGTTGTCAGGACAGGGGACTTTTGAAAAACTAGAAGAGAGTTAGAACAATCTCTAAGTTTTTAGCAGATTGCAAAGATGCGATCTGTGACATTTCACAAACTTCCAAGGGCTGTTATCACACCTTGGTGTGCTTGTTTAGTTAGCCAACTGCTTATTCAGGGAGACCTGTGCTTTGCTTGAAAAGCTCTGAGCCATGGCCACTGTGTGTGACTGACTCACAACAAACAGGGCTGTATCAAACACAAGGATGTATCAGGTATGGACTTCACTCTCACATGGTCTCAGCATCTAAGAGGAGAGGGAAATTCACAGGGCCATCTTCTTACAAGGTAGAGCAATGAGTATCTTCAATGTAAATCTGTGTGTGTGTGTGTGTGTGTGTGTGTATGTGTGTGTGTGTGTGTGTGTGTGTGCAAGCACAAGCATGTGTGTGTATCTGGCCTTGAGAGAGAATCAATGAGCCTGATAGCATGTGGTCAAACATTTTGGTTAATTCAGGAGAGCACCATTCCTCTCAGACTTGCTTGTACAGTAACCCCCACCACACACTAAGTGCCTGATGGAATGATGACAAATGTTTATATATATATATCATTGGTGTCTGCAAAAGTCTGTGCAAATCATTTGAGAATGCATCTATGTTTGTAATTTGATCACTGAATAAGCATTTTCTTTTCTACACAGATTATTTTTTAAAGGCATCACAGTGTAAAAAAATCACCATCTACCAGTTCAAATTCTCTATCTCTAATTCACCGCTAAACTTGTGAGATGCTAGGTGCGTAGCTGATTGGGTAACCCTCCTTGACTTCTAGGTCAATTACATACCCTCATCCTTCTCTCTCTCTCTCTCTCCCTCCCCCTCCCTCCCTCCCTCCCTTCCTCCCTCCCTCCCTCCCTCCCTCCTTCCTTCCTTCCTTCCTTCCTTCCTTCCTTCCTTCCTTCCTTCCTTTCTCTTTCTTTTTTTTTTAAAGAATAATTGGTGGCATGTGATCCTAAAAGTCGGTTAGGGGAATGGGACCCACCCACATTCTCAAGCTCTGCTGTGGCCAAGTCAGGTTTAAATTGGAGGCTTCCAACCCCAGCCTGCTCTCCCCAAGGGACCTTATCTGACTTCATTGGCCTTGCTCATCGTGAATAGAGTTGATGTTTCTAAAGGACCAAGGAGGCCAGATGGAGTGGGAAACACAAAGCGATTGTTCTGCCTTTCTCATCTGAAACTGGACCTGGGAGATGCTGAGTTGTCAGAAGGACAAGAATGTGGGAGCTTTGCCAGGGGCTTCTTGGCTCTCTGTGTTTTCTATAGGTGCTGGTGCCCCTGCATTCTTCTCCAGGACTCCTCATTCCTCCTTCCATACTGCAATGTCTTGGAATTGTTTAAAATAAAAACACTGGTGCGTGAGCTCATCCACCCCTTAAGGTTCTGATTTCATTGATGTGTGAGTTGGGACATTAACATTTTGAAGCCCCACTCTCTTCTAGGAACATCCAGGACTGATGGCTCATCTTCTAGATTCAGAGACCTATTTGTGCCCAACCCTTCTCACCCCTGCCTCCAAAGCAAGTGTACATGGGTATTGAGTACAAATTTTAATCTCCCATATTGGGACCAGACCACTGTGCTAACCTCATCCAATCCTTGTCTCAAAAAATCTGACTAAGCAAGAAGCTGGCCCTAAAGATCCTCCCCTAGCTACTGCTCATCCAATGTTAGATGAGCCAATCAGTTCTCTTCTGAGTTGGGGAACCTAAAGTGTCTAGCTAAGCTCTAATGGAAACTTCAGAGCAAAGGACATAGTTGGGGTGGGAACTGAGTGTGAAGGTGGGACTCATGTGCACCCCAAGGCAGATAGATGTATTAAAAAGAGGGTCAGAGAGAATGAACCTTCACTCCCAGTTCTCACCTAAGCCATCTTGTATTCATGTTGCAGAAGATGCCTCCATCCTTTTAATAAAGGAAGCTGAAACCGAAGGCAGCTTTCACAGCCACAGACTCTAGCTAGAACCCTAGGAAATTATGTATTCCATGAAGAAGCTTCAAGTCCCTTGGATGGCTCCTCCAGTCACAAAAGGCTAAGCCAAGTTAAACAAGGCCTTTTGGGTGTGCTAAACAGGCAGAAGGTCCCAAGCTGAACTCCTGAGATCTCCTGGGAGCCCAGAAAGGCAGGGCAACTCCTGGAACTCATAACTGCACAGCTCTATAGGATTTACCCCACGTCATAGTTTTCTCTCCTGAAGTATATGTTGCAGACAGAACCACAAACAATTGTTCTGGGCTGATAAGTAAAATGAACACGCAGAATGCAAATGAGTCACTGAGGACAAGGTTTTCACCAGGGAAAATTAATAAAAGAGTTCTTTGGTGCTAAATGAAAGAAATGTCAGGACTTTAATACTTTAGGCAATCATCATTTTTTTTTTCTTTCAAAATTGCCCAGCACAATGCTAGTTACATGAAATGGTTGTTTAAAAACCAGGGTCCATGTTCACACAAGTTTGGAAAATACTGCATGCCATCTGTGTTAGTATAATATGTATACAGGGCATACATATTAGCATATAAAAGCTCTGAGATGGATGACAGCAATATTAAATGTTTAACACACAATTTTCCTAAATTATTTGAGCAGAGAGCTCCCCAAAGCACAATGATTTTACTTTTTTTTTTTTTTAGAGGTGATGGGATTTTTAATAAAGGAGTGGCCATAAGCTATTGTTCTATACCAACCTCAGTGTTCTGATTTTGAAAACATTTATTGTAAAGCAAAGGGCTGGGGGTGGGTGAGTTCAATACTCTAATCCCAAAGTCATTCTAATGTAAACCAAGGCTTGTTAAGTGTCAAGGTCAGAATTCCATCCCATGTAACATTGTCCATGGCTGAACATGGTGGGGGTATTTACCCAGTGCAGGTGTTTTACATACATTAACATATTTAATCCAAGTGCTTTACATATATTACCATATTTAATCCTTTATGCTCCCTTTTGAGGGACAATTCCCATCTTCAAGATGAGGCAATTGTATTCTTTTTAGTACCAGTGCCGATTTCGCTGACAACTTTTATTCAACAGGGCTTTCATTGGAGTGATTTACCAACCCCGATTTATCTTCAGTGCCCAGCAATTTCCTGAGTGACTCTTTACACATTATGGAGTTTTAAGGAGATGCGTCATCAGTTACTTTTTAAACTGCGGCCGGGATGACAATCATGAGCTTTTGAGTGGAAAAGCCTTTTACTATTGCCTACCAAAATCGAAGTACAGAATCACTTGTTTGGAGACCAACAAGGGTCCTTGGGGGTCAAGACCACGAGAAGCCATGGCTCTGGACCCCCAGATACTAATCACATTAATGTGTCTTTTCATCTGAACCACACTCAACCCTGCTCAGGAAAAGAGGCCAAGGAGAGGGCACTTGGGCTCTCACAGTACAAATTGAGGCTAAAAGCTGGAGTGTGTGACCCAGGAAGGCTGAGGACAGACTGACAGGGGAGGAAGTGGCATGGTAGGTACCTAAGCAAGATTATACTAAATGGTCGCAGAGCGCCTAAATTGCTTTGTGCCTAGTACCCTCCACTTCCTTATAGTGGATTAAAATATCTGCAGCTGTACTTGTTTCAAGAACTGAAGATGATTTAGGTTCTGGTTCCTGGGAGACTCCTGTTCCCCAGTGGCTTCTCATCATATCCTTCAAGTCTGTAAATGGCTGGGTGGGATATTTGAGTGCACGGATGTTTATTCTAACTTCGACAAACAGGTATGGCCTCCAGGTGGCCATAACAAATGTTAAACATCAATTGTTCTTGAAGGATGCGTTTTAAAAATCCTCATAATCTGTGTAGCTAAAGCAGTTCCGAGTGAGATGTCTTAGTTAAATCACACAGTGTCTGCTTAAGAAAGTAATGTCCTACATCATGATGCTCCATCTCCATGCATGCCAGGGTACTCATTGAGGGCCCCTTCTGTATATTTTCTTCTTCTTTGAAAGGGCGAGCTCCAGACAACCCCCTGCTGAGGTGCTTCAGGATCCAAGATGCTTGTCACATGCACTGACATCCTGGGTGCAAGTTTGTCCAAGGTACCTTTGTTAAAAAATAGTTTCCAATTTCAGAAAATAAAACCTTGCTTGTGTGCACGCAACAAGGGGCGAATAAGCAGAATGTCTTCTCTGCAAACAGAAAAAGATGAGTGAATGAAACCATCTGGCATTAATGTCAAATGATTGTTTCCCTAACAAACAGAAGTCTCATCCCATCATTCAGCATCGTACTGTTAGCCTATAATGCATTGTGTTTAGTGTTCTGGTCATTTACAGAATGTATTGATTTGTACTTTATTTTATTGCAATGTTTTGGGGTATATTTGTTGAGGTTTGTGCTGCACCGAGCTCTCCTTGGTATTAATAAACCCTAAGATTAAATACCCAGGACGTGAGTAGAACAGCATTTTCATCAATCCACTTTCCACTCTCACACCAGTTTCATTTTTCACAGGTACAGATGTTATTGTACATTGTCTCATTTCTCCATAGAATCCTATACCCCTATTTATCTCTCCTATTAACAGCTTAATAATTAAATCTGGAAACACAGACAAGGAAATATGTAATGAGAGAACTCCAGTAAATCACACTTGGCTTCAACTTGACAAATCAGGCAGAGAGTTTAACACACAAAGCCTTTCAAAACAGCTGCCTTTCCAGGTATAAACCCAGCGGTCCCCCAAAACAGATGAATACTTATTTTTGGTTTGATGTTAATCACAGCTTTTTTTTCCCTTTAAAAAATTAATTAAAAACACTAGATCGAATAAATATTTCAGGAGACCAGCAGTAAAATGGGGAAATCCCATGTGTTTGGAGTTTTAGTACTCTCTGAGTACAGAAATTTATTTGCAGGAAGCAGAAAATAGACAGCACGCATAAAAACACAGCCGAGTCCCCCTAGTGAAATTATTTATCAAGCTAACAAGGGAGGGACCCTTCTACTCACAACAAGCCAGCGAGGAAAAGACACGGCTTTATATTTTACCTTTGGGTTAGTAGACCAGTAAAAATGCCAGCTGACAAGCACTTCCCATAAACATTTCTTTCTAAATGAGCTTCCTTGTTAGGGAGAAGGGGGAAAACAAGGCTTCTAAGCTAAGGCACGCTATAGCTTCTGGACAGAAAATTCTAGCTACGTACTCTGACTCTTTGATACACAAGTTCCATAATTGAAAAGAAATATAATATAGTAACGCATATTACAAGTGTCATTTGGATCGCCAATTATAATGTCATTAATTTCAATATACTTATGCCCTCGTCGTGATAGACTCTTGGGTGAATGTGTAGAAGAAGCAGTCTAGGTCTGTAAAGATACTTTTTGAGGAACAGCTTTAACAGGCTCTGAAACAGACCATGCACACATATATTCATGCACACAGATACTTATATATTTCTATATCTGCATGCATGAATCTAGCATTGCATCCACTGTACAAGCCTCCTTGCTATACATTATTTTTCAAATGTTTATTTCATGAGCAAAACCCTGAAGTCAGTTTTGCACAGTTTAACTTGACGATATCAAACTTTGATTATCAACTACAAGAATCTCTCTGTTGTAGCTTGCAACAGAAAAAAAGGAGGGTGGGAATAAAAAGAGGGGGGTGGGGATAAAAAGAAAGAAGTGAGGGGAGGAGCCGCTGAAAGCACACTGTGACCTGATCCCAGTTAAATTTTAAAGAAATAGTAAAAGATGCCTTCCCAGAATCACTGTATCATCAAGCACTCCTCAGGGAATGCCTGATGAACTGACAGGGACCTCTCACTGCCTCTCCTCTTTCCAAAAGTGAGAGTCCCACCCATTATCTGTGGGAATGGTGGTAAGATGCCTTTTTTTGTTTGTTTGTTTTATTGTGGGAGAAAATGGTCCTGATGAAGATAGGTCTGGTGCTATAAAACGCTGAGCAGAGGGGCTGGAGAGATGGCTCAGTATTAAAGAGCATGCACTACCCTTCCAGGGGACCTGAGTTGGTTTTCCATCCAGGTCAGGCAGCTCATGAGCACCTGTAACTCCAGTTCCAGGGGATCTGACTAACTGCCCATTCTGCCCTCCTGAGGCACCTGCACTCTCATGCACAAATCCACACACGTACACATACATAGAATTTAAAAAAAAGTAAGATGGAGCCTAACAAATTAAATAAAATGTTAAGCAGAGACAGGCATGGCCACCTTGCAGGAGTGGCACCATGACCCTGCCTTCTCACCAGCGCATCAGCAGGGTGGTGGAAGTTGGTTTCAAATGCATGGATGGCTCAAAGGAGATAAAAGGCAATAACTCTAACAGGCTCTTCCTTATTTGCCCCCTCTCTGCAAAGAGCATCACAGGATACCTCTGTGAAACCTCCTCCTCTTGGGCAGGAGGCTCTGTGTACTCTTCTTCCAGGGCCAAGGCTGAAACTCTCCAGCTCAAATCCTACAAGGCTTCTTTGGGAACTATGTGTATTCTCTTCCACAGATCTGAAAGGATGGTTTGGGACTAGGCCACCCTCCGTTCCTGAGTGCCGTCTTTTCTGTTCTTCAACAAGGATCTTATAAGATGCTACCAAGCAAAGATGAGAGCTAAAAAAAAAAATACGTCACACTTCAAACGGCTGTCCCTGAAAACCAAAATGTTTGGAAAACACTACACCTTCACCAATACCTTTGTGACATACAGCTCAACTAGGCCTGGCTTTGAAAGCACCAGGATGAACATTCTGGTGTGGTTTCACTGCACCAGCAGGACACTGAGCAGGCAGAGAGACAGGGAATGTGGGTAAAGAACAAGATGCTACTGAGCAAGGGATCTTCATGGAGAAACTTCCTGATGACATCTGGAGAGAAGAGCAGCTGGGAGTCCTCAGCCTCAGGCAGCATAGCACACTCAGCTCCTCGACACGCAGAAACCCAGTCTCCCTCCTCTCCCCTGTCCGCTCCAGGAGCACACACCCAGGCTTCAATCTCCAAAAGCGCAAGAGAAAACTGGTGGTAGCCCACGCATTTTGCTTTTATACTCTACTAGGTAATGGCAAGAACCTGTTAGCAATTTAAAGGGAGACCTTGCAGGGGGTGGAGGCAGAGAAGCAGGAGGAGGAGAATAAGACATTAACAAAGTAAGTAATAACAAAGCAGCCTTTGAGCATCTTGAGAGGTGGACAGAACTTGAGCTACCCACAGGAATGCAGGGCAAGACAGCCCCTCTTTGCTCACAAAGGTCAGCATTGGTACAGGAATTTCTGGTCTCTCAGCTACCCTCCATGAGCAGAAAGGAGAAAGCCTGAACCTGTCACCAGCAGGCATGTTCCCTCATCTCATGCAGGGTGAGATTCCAACATTGTGAACCGATAGTTCATGCCTTGAGATTTTTTCTAAAGGAACCTCTGTTTTCCATTGCAGGGTATGGGAAAGAGTGAGGGAGGGGGAGGGAGGAGAAGATAAGGAGAGGGGAAGGGCAAATGAGGAGGGGGAAGGGAGTAGGAGAATGGGAGGGACAAGAGGCAGAGAAATAACAAAGGTAAACAGAAAATTCTATTCTATTCTATTCTATTCTATTCTATTCTATTCTATTCTATTCTATTCTATTCTATTCCATTCCATTCTATTCATGTTCAGGACAGTTGCAGCTCCACAGCAGCTATGGTCCCTTCTTTTCATGAACATCAGGCATGAACCTCATTTTAAAATATAAACAAGCCAGAGGCACACCACAGCGGTACAGATGCCAGCTCTTTAATTAACTACCGTCAGTAACAAAAGGTCTCTATTTTGATTAAGGGTACAGAAGGAGAGTCAACCCCGGTGCCTAGGAATTCCTTTAAATAATTATAGCCCCCAACTCAATTCTGCTGCTGGGAGTAGGCAGGGGCCAGGAAAGAAAAGAAACTTTGTATGTGGAACCCAATTTAAGGGAAGATGACCTCAGGGTCAATTTCTTGGAGCATTTGCGATCAATTCAATTCTCACCTCTACTGCCTATCTGCTAGCAAATGAACTTACTGTGCTTTTCAACAGACAGGAAAGATGAAGCCAAAACCTTCTCGGCTGCATGTGAATAACCACATTAGATGATGCTTGCAGAGCAAAAAGAGGAAAACAAAATCCTACCAGCAAGACCCTCCTTCATCTCTCGGTCTTTCTTGATCCCCGATGACTTCATCATAGGATGCATTCTTGCACCGTTAATGAGGTATTAATATCTGCCAGGGCTTACACGTGCTGCCACCATAAGACTCAGTTGACAATATCTGTAAATCCCCACCACAGGTTTGATATTCCCACAGAGCCCTGAAACCACACTTCTCTCTCTTTCTGGATGATATTAGTTCCACCCAAAAAAGGCATGGTGTTAATTAATAGCTTTACTTTATTCCCAGTAGATGCCTAGAAAGACAGGTATACTAACTCTGCTGGCTTCTCCTTGTCCTGGCGCTGTCCAAATATTTTAAATGGAAACTAAAAACAAACAAGCAAAACTCCCTGATCCCCAGTGCTTAGCTCATTTATGGCTGATAATTTCTTTTGAGTGCTGGGAACAGAAAAAGAAATGCCCACACAAATCTTGATAGTCCTTTTCAGGGTAAGGAAATGTCTGACTCTGCCAGAGAGAGAAGAGGGAGTTTAAATGTTGGTGTGGAAGGCGGGCTGGAAGTCTGAGCTTTTGACAGGCGACGGCACACGTGTCTTTATGATGAAACTTCCTTACAAAAGAATCACTTTTGTTGTAAGTCACGAGGGCTACAGGGTTTACAGAATTTCCTCCTCTCATGTCCCTCAACTAAATATAAAATATTTCTTTCTATAAGTTCACCACTTCAATAGTATCTCGAGGTTAGAGAAAAGACTAAACATTTAGATGGTGGGATTAAGCTAGTTAGCCCACTGTCATGAATTGATTGAATTGGGGAGGAACTTAATCTAAATAAACAAACAGCAGCAACAGAAAACAATTAGGGTGAGTCAGGATCACGAACACTTTAAATAAAATCTTTTCCCTAATTGTCTCAGCATCAAAGGATATGAAAATTCAATAAGCTTGAAATACACTCACGGGGTTTTACCAGAATGGTCCCCACTACAAATGCTCAAGAGAGATGGAATATCTTCTTCCTTAGAGGATTTATTCTAAAGACTTATTGTCTAGATGCCCCAATCAGCCTTTATCCAGGGACAGGGTCCACCAAACATTTGGTGCCAATTAGAACTTACACAAATTTCCTTTGTATGGAAATACCGATTAATCATTTCCGACCAAATATTCTCATAGGTTCTGTGAGGGATCCTGGGTGTGGTGTCTTTATGTCATAACTAAACAGGTGCACATATTGTGCTGAGGCACCCACGTTTTTTGGGAATTGTGAACTTACGTTTGCACTTTATTTCCTGAGGCTTATAGACAACACCGAGAGACAGGTAGACAAGGACAAGCCTTTGAAGATGTTGTCTTTGTCTTGTCGTTTCATGATACCCTGTTCATAAAATAGCGGGTGGCCTTCCATACACCTGATTATTTTCTGAAGTCATTCAATGGGTACAGGGAAGGCCAGATAAAATCCTGCCCATGCTGTGAAGACTGGTGGGCAGGGGGTGGAATACGGGAACAAGGCATATTTCTGCAAATTTCATCTCCGGTAGGTGAGAGGACAGCCACCACCAGCCTCTTCCTTGTGTGTGTGTCTCATCTGTCATGCCTAAGACAGCTGTGTAAGACTTGACTGCATCCAGGTTAGTCTAAACCAATAGCAGGAACATCTAAAGTGGTTAGAACAGACATATGAACTGGCTGTGACCTGTTACCACCTTCCAAGACCCATGTC
Organism: Peromyscus eremicus; assembly: GCF_949786415.1. Lineage (NCBI taxonomy): Eukaryota > Metazoa > Chordata > Mammalia > Rodentia > Cricetidae > Peromyscus > Peromyscus eremicus. The sequence goes on along the minus strand of NC_081420.1, from coordinate 92,228,205 downwards.
AGTACCTCAAGACACAGGAACGGAAAGGGTCGCTTTCTAATTTGATGCGAATCACAGGTAGTTAGATCATACCTTAGTACACTTCAACCCAAGAGACAGCTTCAAAGGCTAGTTCAAAAGCCACCCTGGGCCATAGGGTCAGGCAATAGCATCACTTGTTTCCATGGCAACAGTCACACCTTAGCCAGTGAGGCTGTGGGACAAGTCAGTCAAGAAGTAAGTTGACTGGATAGAGGGAAGACAAGCCATGCTTAGGTGTTCAGGCTTGCCTGTTAGCAGAACTTTCTTGAGAAGGAAGGTCTATATGCATTTTGACTATTAGTAGATCTGTGTCTGTTACATATAATAGAAAATGTTAGTCAAGGTCAAAGGATTCTACTGCAGCAGAGAATTTAATCTTCTTGTAATATCAACTAGGTGAATATTTTAAAATTATGTATGTGTCAGTAAGTCTGTCTGCATCTGTTAGGTAGGTGCCCTCGGAGGCCAGAAGACGTATCAGATATCTTGGAGCTGAAGTTACAGGTGGTTGGGGAGCTCCCAATATGGGTGCTGGGATCTGAACAGGAGCCTCTTCGAGAGCAGTGTAAGCTCTGAAGAGTTGAGCCGTATCTCTAGCCCTTGGATGAGTATTTTGTAATGTGACCATGAACCATCACATAATCTAGGCTGTATTTCTGACAAATAAAAAGCAACTAGATAGCTCCCTCCAAATTTGTGGTTCCATTTTCAAAACCTACCTTAACATTCAAGTGCCAGACATGAGCTACTAAGCTGTGCGTGGCTGAAATTAGCAAGAGGCAGAAAGCCTATTGCTTCACCATATTCGCACTTCCCTGAGTGAAATCCCTTAGCCAAAGCGATTTTCCAAAAATAAGCTAAGCAACTCTCCCCAGAGCACCAGGCACTGAGCTTTCTATACATTGGCTTATAATACCTAATGCCATAAAGGAACTTGGAGGCACTGTCCTCCTCCCCAAACTCCCCTCCTGGCCAAATGTCTTTCTCTCCCTCGCTCTTGCCTGTCAATCATGTTCACAGCTGAAATTTGATTTCTCCCCCACCGGTAACCTTATATGAAACATTACCAGTGTGGTTAGGACCAGTGTGAAACTTGCTTTTAATGTTCATTAACTTTTTGCTCAAAATGGATGGTTTCAGTGTTACAAAACCTGCCAGTAGGCCTAGATCATTGTATTTAACAGGTGACTTTCAAATTAGAATTATAAAGATCTGCACAAGAAAGGAATAAGTTCTGCAACTGCATGCACATAGGACATACGAGCCACACTGAAGGAATACACCAAGTTCAAATTTAAATACATAAATTCCTTTAAAAAAACTGTTAATTTTTTATAAGGTTAGCAGAGAAACCATATTGTGTATTCACAGTGCAATTATTAAAAATGAGACTTTCCTCACCACAGCAAATGTATGTAAATAATCAGACACTACTTTTGAATAGAGGAGGAAAAGTGAGCTCTGTTTTTTCCCCCCAATACTCTCATTTACTGGATCCCTCAAGAGCTTCCTTTTCGAAGAACTACAATTTGACAGTGTGACCTTTACCCCCCACCCTCCGCTTCAGTTTTGCTAGATACCAGAAGGAAAAAAAAAAAGTACAAGTATTTCATGCAAATTTCTCAGCAAGCAAACTTTGTAATAACAAAAAAAAATCATACTTTGTTTCACTAGCTAATGAGAGGTAAAAAGAACACATAAAACCATGACACTACGCAGTGACTGGGGTGAGAGTGTGGCCCTGCCTCTCCAAATGGAGAGGGCTCATAATTAAATTCATGCTGGGATACTTGCAGTTGAAAACACATTTAAACAGCTCCATTTTATTTTCTCTGGTAGATGAAAATCAGATTGTGGCCTTCCACGTGCCTCCTTCCTTCCCCTTCTGCCTCCGATTACTGTGGAAGGTGGCGCCACAGACCCATATGGATTCAGAAGGACAGCACTCTGCGTGGAAATTATGGTAAAATCTCCAAATGTGAGTGCAGATATTATAAGCTATTGTAAATTTGGAATGTTCACAAATCCAGGTAGAATTGATCAAGAGAGTGGATGTCAGTTTTGCTCAAATTCATCCAGTGGTCTGACATTCAAGGAGAAGGACTGCCTTCTCCAGTGTGGGCAAAGGTTTGTGGTACCAGGGTGAAGGGTTTGAGATCTGTTCAGATTGGATTAGTTATTCTGTATGAGACAGATAATAATGTAAAGAAATCAATACAGAACAGCATGCTGGTTCTCACCCAGACAGCTTGTGCCACTCTTACAGTACCAAGTGTCACAATTTATGTTGCATGTGAGACACTACTACTAAAAGGACTGAGAACAGGAACTCCTCCTCGTGTCTGAGGAGCACAGCATTGCTGGCTGCAGGGTTGCCGGCCTGCAGGGTTGCTGCTGGCTTACGTTCCCTCCCTCACACGGCAAATCCATCCAAACAAGCACATGCATATCGAAGATCCACGCGTACCTGTTTGATTCCGGCCAACTGCTTTGCTCACATCACAGATGTAGAAGAGTCCCTTGGGTACCTGATTCAGTAAATATATTAAAATAAACAAAGGGTGATTAATATCCGGGAAGAGCCTTTGAAAGACAGTATGTGCAAGGTCGCTTAGCTATCTATGGCAAGGCAGAAATGGTTAAAAGAAGAACAATCTGGTCTAGGTGATCTTGCGTGGTGGTCTCAACCCTACCAAGCCAGAAATTGGGTCTGAATGGAAGGAAGAAGTCCACAGCGAAGGAAGCCTCCTCTTGATTATAGGTCCCAAAAGTGGGATGCCACTGGCCCAGCATCAGCTTTAAAACTGTTCTCAATTCACAAAGAACCAAGCCATCCTGGGTTCATAGAAGGGGGATCTATACAACATCTGGTTGGCTTCTCTGTCTCTCCCATTGCTAGTTCCTCAGAGGAACCACAGGCCCAGTTCTTTGGGCACTTCCTGGGTGCCTGCTCATCCAGACTCTGCCCTCTCCTCCATCTCTGTGGTCTATTTTACTAGCCACTCCGGACAATCACTACAAGTGTTTTCTTAACAAATAGTAGCATTTAGATGTCATCCCTTTCTTTATTATTTTTTTCCTGTTTAAATTGGTAGCCAGGAATACTCAGAATGAAGGATTGAAAATGAGGTTGCTTAAAAAAAGAAAGAAAAAGACATTGTTATAGAATGAATAACCAAGCACAATAATTAAAAACGCTTACCTTTCCAAAAAAAAAAAAAACCAAAAACCAAAAAAAACCCCAAAAAAACAAAAAAAAAACCCCTCAGCTTATTTCTATTAGCTATACTAATGTGGGTGGTAAAATAGTGTTCGTTTGCTGTACAGAATCTAATATTTTCTAGACAGCAGCTTAATAACAAAACAGACTTGTCATTTCCTCCCACGGATAGTCACACTATACCAGTCCAGGCTGTCAAAATATATTTAAAATCTAATTTAAAAGATTCAACGTGGTTTGGGGAAATCTGTGTACGGTAACTGCAATAGACTAGTAAGTCAGTCTTTCTCCCCCGCCCCCCAACAAGGATATTTCATTATTTCCCTCTAATCTGCCACACTTCTATTTGGACGGTTTTCCAATTGGTGGGAACAAATAGACAAAATGCTCATTCACATGCTGGATCCCAGAGGCTGTGTAGCTGAACGAGTAATCTTCACTTAAATTGTCACTCAGCTTTGTAACTCTTATTCTTTCGAATGCTTTTTGTGTAAAGTATAACACTGCTCGGATAAACAAATCCTGGCCCTTGTACCTGCCGAGACCATCGGAAATTAATCACGTGTTCTCATTTGTGTTTCCCATTGAAATGCTTTAAAAACCATGAGATCCACTTGTCTAGTCTTCACATACTTGTCTCCTCCTAAATATATATTTTTACAAGAAGGAGGGAGTAAAAAAGAAATGAGAAATACACTGAAATTGTTTCAAAACCTGGAAGTGTGCCATTAAGATAAACTGTTCCTTACTGGAAATTTAGATAGTTAATCTCAAAACAAAAGAAAACAATAAAAATTTTAAATTTCCCATTTAGAATAACCTTCTCGTCTTTAAAAAAAAAAAAGCCATCTTTGGGAACAATAGATTCTCATAGAAATGCAAGTGAATAGAAGGGTATGGAAGCCTAGGAGGCGGTGGAAGGAATATCGGCATGAACCCTTTGGGGGGGATACAGCAAACATGTTAAGATTTGACAAGGAGGATTTACATGAGCTCAGATACCAGCAGGGCATTTTACAATTTTAGAAAAATATTACAAAGCAATAATTGGATGTGGGCTTTGCAAAAATGCCCCCCTCACCCTGTCCTTCCCGGCCCTGTCATTGATAGTATCTGTTATTTTGGGAGGAAAAGAATCAGCTTCATTAAATGCAATATTTGGCATCTTGCCTGAAATCTCATAAAGTAGCTGTCCTTTTTAGATCATTGGTGTCATTTTCCCCAAGATGACCTCTATGCTCCGGCTACCTGGGGAACCTATCCGATTATCTAGGCACTTACTTTCCAAAGCCTTGGGAGATGGGCCCTGGTGTTTGCACACCTGAACGGAGTCCAAAAGCCAGTGCATCCTTGTTGTTTTGTTATTGCTGTTGTTCTGCTACTTTTGCCTAGATTAACCACTGGGGAGGGGGGAGGGTCAGGATCTCTGATAACAGTGAGATAGGGGAGTTTTGAGCTGAACCATGACCGCGTAATCGAGGCCGGATCGCTGACAGCACAGAGCCTCTTACCCTAACCACCGAGGAGGTTGTTGCTGTTTTAACAGCATGAGAGTGAACACCAATATTCAAGTTAATATTTCAAAAGGGCTCGATCCCTTCACACCACAGTGAGTGCACCAGAAAGTGGAAAGTATGCCCTGAAAATGTGTCACAGGTCGTCTGCCATGTCTCACAATGGCCCTAGACAGACAGAGGGGTGGAGTGTCACTTGTCTTTCATAGGTGAGGAGTTTTCCAAGACAAGCCAAAGCAAGCCTAGTTCTTCTGCTCATGCAGGGCCAAATGGACAGAAGAAATTTACCCTGTGACCATTTTAATTTCATAAAGTAGAAACTGCAGATTTATCTTTAAACGGCCTCTGCACTTCACTGTGTTACATCAAAAGAGCCAAATATATAAATTAATGGCAGAGGCTGGAATATTTTGAATTTGTTGTCTAAAACCAGAATGACACAAATATGGGTTTTAAAAACAGATTTGATGTGGTGTAGTTACCACTGGACTTTTTTTTCTTTTTCCTTCCTGTCAAAAAGGATTTAAATAATAATAATAATAATAATAATAATAATAATAATAATAATAATCTAACAGTATTAAAAGTGCCTGTGATGCATAATCATTGTTTTGGTTTCAAAATATTCACCTGCATAGCTAAGTCCTGCACTGGGAGACAGAGAGTTAAAATGTAGAATATTTGTACAAGGGGCGGCCTAGCTTCACCCCTCCCAAAGGACAGTGCCTATGAGAAAGAGGCGACCTGGGTTGAGGCCATTCCATCGTGTTTCCTTTAAAGTCCGCCCTATGGAGACAATTCCGAGGTGCTGGCAGTTTGGAATTGCGTTAAATACATAAAAGCAAAACAACTAACTGTCAGAGAAGCCTCTGAAAGCTTGTTCAGCTGGCTTTGTTCTGTGAGGAGGCACTCAGCTACAGACCCCGGAAAGTCCAAAGCATGAAGAGAGACTTTAAAGATTCCAAAACAGGCTACCTGTAATCCTCTGTCCCCGCTCTTCTCCGTCTTCTGTCTAATCAAAGCGGGGAAAGGGGGAAAAATCTGGAAAGTTAATAGAGTAAAACACACAGAGGCTCTGGAGGTCGGGAGATGCTCCTCTTGTTTACAGAAAGTTCCAGGGAGCTGGGAGGTAGAATAGCATCCCAGGGGAAAAAGGCAGAGGTTCTGGCAGCACACTTTGTCCCACCCAGGTCCAGCAGCACAGTTCCTCTGGTGGTTCTGACAGCTCAGAAGGTCTGCTCCACCCAGAGTCATCCTCTAGGACAACTTCAGCCAGATACCAAGGCACATGGGGGTTCCCTGCAGGGGTGCTGTCGCTGGGCCTAGTACAGGACTCAAGGACAAGCTGGTTGTGGCTGCCACTGTTGCCCCTAGCACCAGACTGCTGTTTGGGCATCTCAGAGGTGAAACTGGTGCCTGGTCGCCAAACATGCACCAGCTTCGAGTAGGCCTGTGGCTGCAGGCAGGGCACTGAGGGACTGTCTGGTGGCCTAAGGAAGCCACTGGCCACAGACAGCCATCCTGGCTTCCCCGACAGCCTCTTAGTTCAGCCTGGTTCCCATCTGCTGTTCACCAGTCAGGGGAGTCTCCAAAGGTGTCCAGCACTCTGACCCCTCAGCTCTGGCTAGGAATTGGGACCAGCTACATGACTGGTCCCCACAAGGCGAGTGTATATATCAATGGCCAGAGGCAGATATATGTTTTTGGTGGTGTGATGAGGAGTGTGTAGATGCTGGGAAAGGGGCCTCTCTCAGCCTTTTCCTTGCCTGCCTTCTCTTCCCTCCAAGCTATGGAAAGCTTTATACAGTGAACAACCATGCACCCTATGCTAACCGGACTTCTGGACTTCTTCCCTCTCTACCTTTGTCTGCACACAACACTGCACCCCGGGTAACTTGTGGTGGCATTGACTGCTTCCTGGCTGGAAGACCATACCACTCCAGGGGGCTCTCTCATGGCCCTGTGTGACTCATGTAACAGGCAAGGGTGCTGACAATTAAGAGGTGGACCCTGGATGGGACAGGGGTCAGGTGGTAAGGGGCTGAAATGTTGGTATTAAGGGCCTCACTCTTTTTAACAACATGTGGGGGACCTAGAGGTCTGCCAGCCTCTTATCAGTGCTCCCTGTAAACAGATAATTCCTGGGAGAGTCCCTAAGCATGACCTGAGATGACCCTAAGCAATTGGAGGTCATAGGTCAAGGTTGGCCTTTGTCAGTAATTCCTTCCCTAGCAATTGCAGCCTCTTCCTTCCCTCTGGATTTTAAGCCTTGATTAAAGCGGCCTATTGTCTTATGGACATCAGGTTCATGTTTCTTCTGCTAAAGTTCCCACAGGACATCCAAAGCCCACTTCCAGAGACTTCCAGAAGCAGATGCCGTCACATAGAACCTGGGGAAATATTGGTTGCAAAAAGGGCATGTGTAGCTTTGTCCAGATTTGCAGGTCACAACCGTTCTCGACATGACATTTTCCTCCTTCCTGCCTAGTTCTGCGAGGTATGGTAGCTTCTCTAAACCAGCCACAAGGAAATACCTTCTTCTGAGAACTCAGTTTGGAAGCAGGCAAGATTGGGAATCAGAGCAGATTCCAACCGAGAAATCTAGGAACAGAATCAGCCAAGCCAGGCTTGGAGTGTGGGTGGGTGGGGACTGAACGCCGAGAACTGTTTCCTTCCACCCTCTGCTTTTTGTCCCAAAGCAGGGATGCACCTCTGAGTCCCCCTTCTTGAATGAATGCCCCTTTCTAATGGCAGCTAAAAACTCAAGATGGATTTTTGCAGAGGAAAGGAATGCGATGTTGTAATCTAAAGTCTACTAGGGGGGCATTTGTGCTTTAACAAAAAGGAAGAAAAACCAGAACGCTGAGTTGTGCAGGAGGAGGCATTCAGCAGATGCCCCCTCTGATTTCAGGGAGGAACTCCACATTCCTCTCACAGCCTCCCTCTGGAAAATGTGTTTGGGGAGTTTCTTAAACCCGTCCAACTCATACACATTCATATAAACATCTGATTTCTGTGTGCTGTTGATGTGTGCTTTCTATATTGGCCTTGTCTGTTGTGCAGACTCCCCCCCTCTTACACACACACACATACACACACACACACACACACACACACACACACACACACACACACACACACACGGCTTTCAAATTTAACTGATCAAAAGCTGCTACAATGTCATAAAACCTAGTGCAGTGTATATACAAAGATTGGGATATAGCGTCTGAGTGGTCCAAAATGTTGTTACCACTTTCAAACAACCAACTAAAATATTCATAAATGTTCCCTCCGATTAAGACACTCATGTTTCCTCAAAGCTCCCTTTCCCTTCGGATCTCTACTTAAAAAAGAAAAAGAGCAAGCCTGTGTGTACACACTTTTAGAGATCAGGAGTACTACACACAAATCCTGCCTTATGTGTACACAGGAACTGATTTTGACCACCGAGCAGGTGAAAGCCTGTGCAATTATTTATTCCGGGGAATCTCGCCTTCACAGTCTCCCTCCCTTCTCACCTCCTATAGCTACAGCTATAGGACCCGGGCTTTGCCATTTGATTTTGCCTTGTTCTTTCTGCTCATTCCTCTCCAGAGGGTAACAAGGCCCCCAGTTTGTCTCAAGACTGTGTTGCTTTGTGTCCCCAACAACGACGACGACGACGACGAGCCAGCCCTACAAGATTCCCTCACCGTGTCTCCAACTTCCAGCTAGAGTAAAAAATGCCAGCGAGAGTCTGGATTGTTCAGGAGCCTGGACGGAGCAAAGACTGGAGAGATTCCCCTTTTCTGGGGGCTTTTAATGTCAGCATTTTAAAGATTTGTATTCCAAGTGATACAAGCTATCTCTTGAGAAGGTGGATTGAGGCTTTTCCTGTTCTGGAGAACTGCAAAAACAAACCCTGGTTTTGATAAAAGGACCCTGGACTCTGTCCCCGTCCCCTATGGTTACCGCTCTACCCTGGACTTGGGACATCTTTGAGGCTGAGGATTAGTTAAGAGCAAAAATAAACTTCAAGGTTTTGAAGGAAAGCATAGAGTCCATCTTATGAGCTCAGTATCTTGAGGAGTAAACCGAAGTGGCAGGAACCACACAGCCTCTGACTGCAGAGAAAACTTTCCTAAATCCCCCGAACAGCAAACCTAAATACCAGTGCTTCTTCCAAAAAAGAAGCGAAATTATTATTTTTCTGATCAAATATAAGTCAAACACAGAGGAAAACATTGCAAATCAGCCCTCCAAAGTGTGCTGCGAGGCACTTCCTATCACTCTCACTGACAGTCTGTGTAAGCGCAAAGGCCTCAGAGCGACAGTGTGAGTTTTTTGGACACAGTGATCAGATGTCTGAAGGCTGTCACTCATGAGTTTCGTCTTCCTTTCTCTTTCACTCCAAGGGGAAGAAGGAGGAAGAAAAAAAAAAGGCAAAGATTCCAGAATGACAATTAGATTTTAAAATATTGATTGGTCCAATATACAGCAGGGCTATTTTTATCAAGCTGAGAATGTGTGACGATGGAGGTAAGTTTTCCTTGGTCAGAACAGAGCAAGACAACAAAGGCCTTGGAAACTGTCTGTGCTCTGAAGCTTTGGGATGTGTCCTAAGCAACTTCTGTGACTTGGCCCAGGAAATGCCCAGAGCCTGGCTAGAGAGTCAAGCTGTATGCCATACCCCTGAAAGCGAACACCATTTTTCTCTCCTCGTGCTTTTAACAGTAAAATTGGTGGCTTGGCCAGAGAAGTTCTATTTAAAAGCCTAAAAATCTCGAACTGATGTTAACCACATGAAAAGGACTAGGGTAAGAGGTAAAGGGGGAGGCGAGAACAGGATGCTAGCTAGCATCAGACAACTCCAGCAATAGAGAGCATCTCCCCTTGGAGTGTCTGTGTGGGAAGGGGCTCTGTGGCCACAGTACCAAGCTGTAAATGTCTAGATGGTAGATTTATCAGTTGGGTCGAGGTTGGGCCTATTCGATGTCAATACATTCAGATATCAGATATATGTTGTGAAAAATGGTTATTATAACTTGTTCCTTGAAAAGGAGAAACATACACAAGCCAGGAAATTAAAAGGAAGTGATTTTTGCTGAGTGTCTCAGAGAATATAATAGTAGGTATATGGTGTAGGAGAGAAGCACACAGAGGGTGTGTATTTAACTAACTGTATTTCGCCACTCACTGGTTTCATTTACAGCTATGTCTGACAAATGGCACGTTTGACATCATAGAAACTAGTCAATACTAGTATCACCCCTGCCTTTGAAAAACCAAGGTGCCCAGTCACATCAAGCTGCTGTCCCAGCAAGGGTTTGGGGGCGGGGAGAAGTCAAATTCTTGTCTTTTTTTTCCCCCTTAGTACAATTCTCTGCCAGGAAAACAATGAAAAATGAAGATACACTGCTAAGAATGTGCATACCTAAATATGCTTTTAAAATGCCAGCTGTTTGCTGTGGAGAAAGTTTTCTTTATAGATACATTTGTAACACACACACACACACACACACACACACACAGAGGTTCCAGAGGTTCTAATTCCAGTATATTTTTTAAAGCTATTATTGTAGGTTGAAAGCTATCACCCCGGTTTGGTTGGATGCCTGGTACACAGATAAGTGCAGGGACCCTTTCCTGTGGGTCTGAGTCCTTCGGACAAGAGGTGTAGTTAATTGTTTAGTATGGTGGTTCATTCATTAGCCTTCTTCTCTAACACAGTAATTTTTCTTTAGAAAGGGCATGGAATGGAAATCATTCTCCAAAACCACAAATAATTTTTTAATGTACGGCTTGCATACATCTTATGTGCAACTCATATCTCATGAGCACATTGGGCACATGCCGCTGGGCTTCCCAAATGTGGCATAGCCTACTGATGACTCTAACTTGCCAGTGGGGCAGTTTCATTATTGGAATGAAAGGAATTTTAACACTATTTAGACAAAGTCCCAAATGCAGTGTAAAAGGGAAATCTAGACTTTCTTATTTAATTTCTTCCTTTTTCTTTCTTTCCTTTTTGTTTTTAAACTTAGGAATCTATTTGTAATAATGCACATTTGGGCAGGGTATGATTCTTTGTGTTTAGTTATGTTTACTGTTATCTCCCAAAGTTTCACCATGTCTGAAAGTGCTTTTCAGTGGAGGTTAACTGTTTCTTCAAGCCAGTCCCTCATCCTCATCCTCATTCTGCTGCTGCTGCTGCTGCTGCTGCTGCTGCTGCTGCTTTATTTTCTGATGTCTGGGGCCCAAACTGGCTTCTCATATGCCTTATAGAATCCTATCAGGATGCCTCATTATTATGCAATTGTGTTTCCTCCAACTCAGGTCTCACTTTTTGATAAATAATTGTAGCCATTGTGTTACGGATGTCACTCTTATTCTAAGAATATATTTGCCTAAAATCTTCCTTCTGCTGCTGAGTGTTTTGTTCAAGTGATGTGTCCTCTCCAGAGGGGTGATATGTGTATATTTTCTGGCTGTAATCAGAGAAATTAAAACCTCTGAAGCCGAGAACGACTAATTTACAACATATTTGAGAAGTTTTGCAATTAAGATTTCTGTCAAGCAAAACTAAGTGTTTGGGGGACTTGCATTCAAGTTCATCAAGAGAGGTCAACATAGGAAGTATAAACAGTGTCTTGTGTTCTGTGCAGAAGAGCCAGGAGGGCCTCTGAGAAACTGGCCAGAATTCACCAGCCTGAAGAATTACCTGTTTCCTTACAAATCAGGCCTTTACTATGGGCTGCAATATTATCTTGTTTTTTAAAAAAGAAAAAGAATTGAAAACAAAACAAGACAAAGGTCATTGTGTTTAGCTATATTTTCAAAACAGTGTTGGCTTTGTCTGCTGTTCCATTAACTTCCAGGGAGGCATACCAAAAGAGAAAATGGTTTGTATTTGTAACATGGTTGCAGGAATTTGTGTCAGTTTAAGTGGGTCAGGGTTTAGGAATTCAAATGAAGGTAACAGATTTTTTTCAAGCGATCTTTCAATTAGACCCCATTCATAACCTGTTTTGGGGAAAAACAGCAATATATCATAGCATAACTTTCACCCCAGAAGGCATTATTTTCTTCTTATATTTTGGGAACTCATGTAATCTCTAGTTTGTCTGTGTGGAGACAACTCTTGGAATATTCCCAGTGAAATGTAGTTAAATAACAAAGCTAAACCTGGTATGAACTAGAAATTCTGTGGGAAAAGGGTGGACTTTTTTTCCCCCTCACTTAAGACAAATGACTTGCATTTTAAAGAATTAAAAATTCTTTTAAAATTAAAAAAAATAAAGTAAAATCAAACAACTTTGATTTGTACAAAGTGTTTATATTTAGTCTTGTCAAGGCCGTGCCAACAAGAAAATCAGGACATGTAAAGGAAGAAGAAAAAATAATCAGTTTTGGCCAAATGGCAAGAATTGTTTATCTTTGCCATTAAATGCATATGTTCTAATGTGCCTCTGGTCAGTCTGACTTTCTGGTCCTATCTCTCTAGATGGATTTGCTCCTGGATCAGAAGCCGAAAAGTCTGTCCACAAAGATCCACTTTTGTGTGTGTATGTGTATGTGTGTGTGTGTGTGTGTCTGTCTGTCTGTCTGTCTGTTTCTCTCTCTTTTCTCTTTCTGTCTCTGTCCCTCTTTCTCTCTTTTTTAATAGCTCAGTTCATTGGGGAACTAAAAACTTTGGGGAGCAAAAAAAATTGAGATGTCATAATTCATATCTATATTAAATATTATTAGTGCCTCTATGGTGCCAAACTCCTCAACTCTCAGAATAGCCTATAATTTCACCTGGAATTACTGCCTCCAACTCCCTTGTTCAGAAATCAAAGAGGATGCATTTTGTATTTCACATCCAAGCTCCAATACATCCAAGACATGGGGCCCAGTTAATCTGTACACTAAGAAACGGAACAGAATCAAAAAAAAAAATGCAGTTTATTATTGTAGATTATTCTTTCTCTCGATATAACCAGAATTGAAAATGAAAGAGAAGCATGTAGAACATCACGCGTGGTTAGTTAGTAACTCAAGTTATAAAACAATTTTGCACAGCAAAATATGTAAAAGAAAAGTGACTGACAAAAGATTTTTGTAGATTTATTGTGGTAAGATTTACTTTTCTTTTTTTTTAAAAGACAGGATGTCAGTCCCTGAAAATAACATTTACTGGTTATTGCCTTTAAAACTGTGGATTTTTTCTTAAGTTACAGAAAATCCAGTTCTGCACCACAACACAACTGTAAAAAATCTGCATTGCTTTAAAACTGTGCAGTAATGCCATTTTTATAACTGCATAAATTTCGTTAGCGTTCTAAACAGTTTTGCGATTTTTTTTTGTATTATATGCTTGCAGGTTATATCTTAGTGCAATTCAGTCCCAAATACTTTAATTTTGAAAAAAAAAACATACATTTTTGAATGTAAAACACCCCTACAGATATAAACAGGGGCATTTCCCCTTTAATACTTTGGTTTTCAATACAGTCCATGGTATAGCAAGAACTACACATACCCAACTTATATTTAAGTTGCAAGCACATGCTTCAGAAGCTACTTTTTAAACAGTCCCCTTGCAAACTCTACCCCCCTTAACATCACAACAGTAAACAATTTAGTGCATCGGTCTTTTAAAAAAAGCTACAGCTACACAGACCTAACTCTTTCAAATTTATCTAGAACATTCCTTTATCTGTAGCATACATTTTAACTGGGCTAACAGATTATAAAAACTATAATTAAATTATATACTAGAAACCCATAGCATTCCACATTTGACAATGACCAAAAGCCAAAAAAAAAGAGAATAATAATAATAATAAAATAAAACAAACCAAAAATAATTGGGGCAGATTTCTTTTTCTTTCTTTCTTTTCAAAGAAAATTTAGACTGCTTTTGGCAAGAGCACAATTTAAAGTGCCCCAAAGCAGGCGTCCGTCATCGTTTCTAAAAAGAAAATATTTAATTTATGTTCTGTCATATTTGCCATGTAAATTTGTAGCCCATTCTGGTGTCTTTGACAAGGAATGCCTTCAGTGCCTTTACAACGGGAGGCTGAAGTCCATACTCAAAGCAGTCGGGAGTAGAAGCAAACTTTCAAGGGAGGAAGCCTCTGGGGTTCTACTTTTTCTGCTGTTGTTCTGAACTCAAAAAAGTCATGAGGCTGTAAAACAAAAGTATGGATGCCATGCGCTAAGTCTTCAAAAGTCCATTTCCAAGCCAAAAGGGAAAAAAAAAAGGAAAAAAAATAATTATACCATACATGTCCAGCATGCAGGCTTTTTTTTTATTAATATAATGTCTCTTTTCCATAATGTCTTTGAAACTGTTATAGTTCATTGTTGCTAAGACAAAGTAGCAAGCATCATAATGCATGAGATGAGAGTAAATTTGTTTTTGTGTTTTTGTTTGTTTGTTTTTTAATGGCTGACTAAACTTCCAGATTTGGCATCATAAGGCCAAAACTCAGGAGTCACACCCAGAAGCTTGATGCAGGCTTGATTGTGGCAGGTTCAGGAGGGGCTTTAGTTCTTTCTGTTTTAGCATAACAATGCTAAAAACCCGGTGGAACTCAGCACGCTGCAAGGTCTATAGCATTTCACATTTTTTTTTTCCTTTGCAAGCTCAATCTCACAGAACTCAGGAGGAGAAAAAAAAACCTGCTGTTTTTTCTTTTATGTCAAGAACATGGTGCAGGGGGATGAGGGCGGAGGTTGGGAAACACGGCAAGCTCCAAAAAATAAACAAAAACAAAGAAAAAAACAAAAGAAAATCCAAACAAAATAAACACACACAGAGAGAATGAACACCAGCTCATGAACTGAAAAAGAAGAAAGAAAAAAAAAATACAGGCGATGATGGCTGGATTCAAAGGTGAGCTATGTCCTACATGAAGTACTCTGTTCAGATCTTTGACCCTTGTGCAAGTCCGGGGTGTGTGTGTGTGTGTGGGGGGGGCGGTGTTAAAAAAAAAAACAAAACAACTAAGCTAACAAGTTATGGGGAATTTCAGGTTGGCAATCCGTGAGCCAGACACCCCTTCCCTCCCCAATTCAAAACAGTCACCACCACCACAAGTTTGGTGTGTGTGTGTGTGTGTGTGTGTGTGTGTGTGTGCAAGGCCAAGGAGAGCAAACTCGCCAGGGGAGGGGGAGAGGTGGTGGCGAGCGTGGCCCTGCAACTAGCAAGCCCACTCAGGAGCCGGACCCCCACGGAGCATTTAACAAGGTGGCTAGCTGGGATCGCGTGTCACACTCACATGAAAAATTCGGGAGAGGACGGGTTGTCGCTGCTGGAGCCGTTTTCTCGGAACCCGCTGCTCACCAACTTCTCGTATTTCTCCTTGTAGGCGTCCCTTTCGCGCACCAGCCTGGAGATCTCCTGCTTGAGGTGGTCGACCTGCTGCAGCAGCTGGTTCTTCTCCGACTCCAGGACGTGTCTCTGCTGCACCCTCTTGAAGCGGCAGGACTGGGCATAGCCGCGGTTTTTCAGGGTCCGCCTCTTCTGCTTCAGTCGGATCACCTCCTCCTTGCTGACCCCGCGCAGCTGCCGGTTCAGCTCGCGCACCGACATGGTCACCAACTGCTCGTCCGAGAAGCGGTCGTCGAAGTGCAGGCCTCCCGCGGCATGGTGCGGGTGCAGGGCGCCCCCCGCCCCCGCCGCGCCCCCGCCGCCGCCGCCGCCGCCGCCCCCGGCACTGGCCGGGCCACCGCCGCCCGCGCCACCCGCGCCGCCCGCAGAGGCGGACGCGCCGCCCGCGGCTCCCGGGGCGCCGGCCGTCGGGTGGTGGTGGTGCCCCGTGGTGTGGTGGTGGTGGTGATGGTAGTGCGGTGCCGCGCCGCTCTGCGCGGCGGCCGCGGCGATCACGGCGGACACCACGGCGGCGGCGGGGCCCATCTCCTCGCCGCTGCCGCCCAGGGAGGCGCCGGCGCCGGCCCCCGCCGCTGCGGCCAGCTGCTGTGCTCCCCGCGCGTAGCCATCGAAGCCACCCTGGAGCTGGTGGCTGTTGCTGATGAGCGCCTCGACCGCGTCCTCCGGGCTGAAGCCCAGCGCCTCGGGGTTGAGCTGCTGCGGGTAGCCGGTCATCCAGTAGTAGTCTTCCAGGTGCGCCTTCTGTTCGCTGCCCGAGCCCGGGCTGGGCGCCGAGAAGCTGGGGGACGGGGGCACCGAGCTGCAGGGCGTGCTCATGGGGGTGGAGGACAGCGAGCCCCCGGCGATGAGACGGCCGCACTGGCTGATGATGCGGTCGGTCTCCACCGGTTCCTTTTTCACTTCAAACTTCATCAGATCGAAGTCATTAACATATTCCATGGCCAGGGGACTGGTGGGCAGGTCGGAATTGTTCATTGCCAGTTCTGAAGCCATCCTCCTGCCTCCGCCGCCGCCGCCGCCGCTCCGCCAGATGGGCTGCAGGAGAGGGGCCAGCGGGCTGTGCTGGGTGGCCAGCGGGTGAGCCAGCTTGCCGGGCTAGGGCGCTTCTAGCTCGCGCGGCGGTGGCTGTGGCCCGAAAGCTCGAGCGTGCACACACCCCCCGCCCTGCCCGCAGCCCCCCGCGCCCGCCCTCCCTCCCCCCTGCTCACGCCAATGTGCTCTCTCTCTTTCTCTTGCTCTCTCTCTCTCCCGCTCGCCCTGGGCCCCCTCCTCGCCTGATCGCCTCCCTGAGCTTGGATCCCGGGCGCTTCAGGCTCGGGAAGGTCCTCCGCAGCTGGCGGTGGCGGTGGCGATGACGGCGGCGGAGAGGATGCCGGAGGAGACCGGCCCGGTGCGCGGCGTCCCCGGCTCGCCGCTCCGCTGCGCGTTTTGCATAAGGAGGGCTCGCCTAAGCCGGCCGGACTGCAGGCGGGGCGCGCGCAGCTGCTGCTCCGGGGCTGGGTGGCGCGGCGGGTGGCTGTCCCGGAGGCGCGGGCCTCGGCACCGGGGTAGTTAACACTTCACGCTTCTCTCCTCTTCTGCCTGGCTCTTATGATTACTATTATTATTTTCTCTTTTCTCTCTCCGGATCCCTCTCGTGCGCGCGCTCTGTCTCTCTCACCCTCTCCCTCCGTGCAAAGTGCAAGACCGAGGTGCAGGCCGGCTGGAGGCAAGGGAGGGGGGAGTTTAGTTCTTTCTTGCCTTTTTTTTTTTGGTTTTGGCTTTTTTTTTTTTTTTTTTTTTTTAAAGCAAAATTGCAAAGTCCTGGGCCAAGGCGAGGCCGAGAGCGAAAGGGTTGGGGGAGAGGCCGAGCGGACTAGCAGCCCGAGCTACAGCTCCAAGATGAAAAAAGATTTTAAAGCCTCTGATCCAGCGAGAAGAGTTTAAAGCAATTGCTGAGTTTTATAGCACCCGTGACGTCAGACTCAAATGGGAAATTGACTGGCACTCTCCTCCAATGGGAGGCAGCGAGAGCGGCAGCTATTAGCATAATAGTATAGAAACAAGGAAACTTTTCGGAGCTGTCAATCACAGCCCAATCAGCTGACTGTCAGCTGGGACAGGCTAGCTTAACCCTTGCGGCGCCGCTGCTCCGGTGCAGCCAGGGAGCAACATCCCCCACCCCCGCCCCGCGCGAAGTTTAGTGCACCAGGGAACAGACAGAGTTTGGTAAAAGGGCGGCTGGAATCCGGGAGGACCCGGGAGAACGGTTTGCTTTTCTTCAGAGCTCGGGAGAGGCCTGCCCTGCTGAGCCGCAACTCTGGCGCTGCAGAGATCCTCCTGAACGCTCCTGTCCCTTGCCGGTCCCGCACCCTGACAAGGTGCATTCACTCGTCTTGCAGTTTTCGCTCTTTGATCTTCCTTCAGCATCCTCCGTGGCTGTTGAGGAGTGGGGGTGGGGGTACCTTCTTTCACTGAATCTGATGCTCTGGGTCCCAACTTGACTCAACTCTTTGTCCCTCTCCAAGTGAGGTGATCAGATGGGGGCGCCAAGGGTGCGGGGACCCAGAATGAGCGCTGTGCGCGGTGCGCCTGCCTGCCCTGGTTGTTTGGGTTTTGCGCGGAGAAGAAAGCCTCTATGGTTCTTCTGCAAAACGAGGGGGCCGAAAGTGTTTGGGGACGTTCTATATAGTGACTAGCTGCCCGCTGGCATCTTAGACCCTTTGCCAGCAAGTTGATTCCCGGACGCTCAGAGTCGGCTCAGCAGGGCTCAGCCCTCAGGCTCCTGACTCTGGCTGGGAGTTTGGCTTCTGAGAATCATATTCATACTCATTCTCTCTTCTCTCCTCCCCACTTTTTTCCCTCTCTGTCCCCACAAAGTCTCTCCTCTCTCCCCTTTACTATTCACCATCCTTTCCATTTGTGAAACCTGAACCATGCTTGAGAACCCCCACCCCCCCCATACCATCCTCAACATTATGAAATGCGAACCCTGTTTATCTGGGTCCGGGACGCCCTTTGCCCTCCCATCTTGTTTAATTATTTGGTATTTGGGACTTGGTGGTGAAGTGAGGGGAAACAATATCCCAGAGCCCTCCCTCTCGCCCCTCCAAGGGTTAAATTTTAAACCGCTTTCTTCTCTGGACAAGTCCGGAAACCCAGAGTGGGGGTGGGGTAGGGTTGTCCCCCCTCCCGTTACAAATGCTGAAAACCGGTTCAGTTTTCTAGACTGATTCTTCCAAGCCTATGTAAAAAATATGGGGGGGGGGGGGGGTTGGCAGAGAAAGAAAGAAGAAAAGAAACAACTCTTTTCTAAGATTTTAAAGCGATAGGCAAGTCGGAAAGCGGAGAGTGACTGGGGGAAAGCAAGGTTGTCTGAAGCCGCCCTATATTTGGAAGAAGGGCTCACCTGCTTGGAAATTGGGACTATTGATTCCTTCGTATAAGGAAATGCATTTGATATTAGTCGTATTTATTTTAACTCTAAGGGGGGGGGGGTGTCTATTAAAAAAAAAATCTGAAAAGCCTGCAAAAGAATCCAGAGTAAAAACTATTGTTGGATCGAGTTGGTTTTTACCTCAACAGCGCCACCTTTCGGCAAAGGTTAGTTGAAAATTAATCTGTCTGGTTTTGAGAAAAGTGCGAAGACTCTGATTTCCCAGTGTGGGAAGAGGCAAGAAGGGCAAAAAGCTAGTTGGACCACAGTGGCAGAACCCAACCTTCCAGGAAAGGGCCCTTCAGAAACTGCGAGGAGATGTTGAAATATTTTTTTCTCTCTCTAACGACCCTCTTCGTTGCTTCGAAAGAGGTCCACAGACAAGGTCCTTGAAGGATGTTATTTGGGCTGAGAGACCTGTGTGTTGTTGATGTCATGTAACAGGGCTCAGGCTCTTTCAAAGTGCCAGGAAAAAGGCTTTTCAACCAACTTTGACAATAGCTATAGAATGAAAGTTCCTTGTAATTCAATGATAAATGAGGCATCGCTCGGAAGCAAAACTATTGTGATGGTTTGCAATCATTTATTTGAAAAGTAATTCCCAGAAAAACCTGACTTCTGACACTTAAGTCATATATTAAGCCAGTTTCGTGAACATTGCACCTAAGTGTGGTCTCAAACCCTCCCATAGCATATTTTTTTTCTGTTTATAAAGAGGCTTTGGGGTTACTCATGGCTTGGGACAGCAGATTAGACTTCTGTTAATTTCTCATCAGCAAACTCTGGCACCCCTGCTGGTAGACACCCCGAAAGATGTGTAGAGACACCCTCATTCTAAAGGGCTTCCTCTGTTGGTATTTTCTAGACAAGCTATTCGTTTTGCACTGTTTTGTAGAGTGATTGTTCATAAAGGTGGTTTTGGTTTATAGGAATGTTTTGTTGGGGTGGCATGAACTGTGTTTATTTCCAATTTGGGGGGAAAAAGTGAAGACTATGTCAGTATTTATGTGACCTAAGGAACTTCTGTCTTTGCTTTCCTCCTTTCAAACAATATTTTACCTGGTAATGAAGTGAAGGGATCATAGTGTACATTCGAAGGAAAAGCTAGTGTTTAAAAAATCACATAAATGTTGTGCTGGTTAGCTATGTTTTTTTTTTTTAGGTCTTTCTAAAAATCATTAACCCTAGATGCCTGATGTTTATGTGTCTATGTAAAGTAGGAATATGTCTTCAGAAATAATTCATTTTTATGATAACTTTTAGAATTTTCGGCATTAAGTTTTTGTTAAAAGCTGTGAAATATAATCCTTGCCTCTTAAAAAAAAAGGTATGCTTTGAGCCAGGAACATGGAGACTGCTATATTTATAAACAAACATCATTTTATGAACAAAAATCACTGATGATGGAGACCATGCCCTATAGCTCCATGACCACATACCCAATTGTCACAATTATACACCATTTCTAGACATTCAGGGACCACATTTGGCCAGCTAACTGTATTATTATCTACACGGTTTTTTTACGGTTTATTTTTCATTTTTGCTATTGTCAGCCATCACATTTTTCTTCCTCTTTTTGTAGAGCCTTTTACATTTCCCCACTTTCATTTGAAGAGAGAGAGAGAGAGAGAGAGAGAGAGAGAGAGAGAGAGAGAGAGAGAGGGAGAGAGGAGAGAGGAGAGGACAGAGTATTTTTTTTAAAGACATGTAGCCGGAGTGCTTTCGGGCTTTAGTTCTTAGGTCTGTTTTGGCCCCTCGGCATTGTTTTTGATGCACAGGAGGTGTCTAAACATTTACAGTTTGCTGTGAGTGGCGTTTCTTTGATAACAATTGCAAGCTCTCATTTTAATTTAGTCCCATTCAGGTTTCTGATTCCCCACAATTATAGCAGGCCACAGTGCTCGCGACTTCTTTGCTAAAGCTGTTGGTTTCTCTTCTAGCCAAGTCAATCTAATCCAAACACCATATGAACTCCCTTCCCTCCCGTATGTACTTCAGTAATCTCAGCCAACTGTATACAGTGATTTAGAAACCACACGTTTGTCCTTATTGACCAATTCAAACCGGTAGCATTAAAGTTTCTGCAAGCAATGGATATTTATAAAACGGTTTGGATGGGAAGGAGGGCATCAGGCTGGTCATGCAAGAAGACTTGGAAACATCAGAAAGCACAACCATAACTCTGAGTCAATCTACCTATAGCTTCATGCAAACAGGGATGGAGGTGTAGGAGGCCCTTCATATCTAAATTGCAAATATTAGAGGCTAAAAGGAACATATTTTTCCTGATTACAAGCTACTACCACTGATATATATATATATATATATATATATATAATGTTTATATCAGACTTACAGAATCTAAAATGAACAGAGTATAGCTAGAAGCTTCAGATGGCTTTGTTTATGTGCGAGCTGGTTTTATGGTGCTGAACTAACCAGTGTCTACTAAATTTCAGTAGGAAACGGACTCCATTGATCTGAAAAGGAGTTCTGGGGAGGACTGGAGTGATAAGGCATACTCGGTTCCTAGGTCTAGTGTTAGATAAATCCTTTTAGCCGTCTTCACTTAGCAGGGTAAGTAAATCACAGAGTGCTGTTAGCAGATTCATGGAAGAAAATTAATAGAATCAGACGAGATAATCTGATAAGGGTAAAATTGCTGAGGAAACAGTCTTGGCTGGCATCGGAGGGCGAGAAACAACAGTCTGATTACGAAGAGTTGTTATGAATAGGTGAGTTATGGGCTAAATAATCATCAGAGCAATTCAGTCTTTATTAATTTTTCTCTCTTTAAGCAATTCACAGTTGTAAGTTAGAGCCATTCTCTTTGAAGACACATCTTTTATAATTTTTATTAGAGGTAATTTATTATTTGCGTTACCTGTATTTACTTCATAAT
This sequence comes from Peromyscus eremicus, assembly GCF_949786415.1. Lineage (NCBI taxonomy): Eukaryota > Metazoa > Chordata > Mammalia > Rodentia > Cricetidae > Peromyscus > Peromyscus eremicus. Next base: position 92,206,770 of record NC_081420.1, on the reverse strand, counting down.
TGAACATTTTGCATTCAAATTTATGTAATGCATTATGCCTGAGAATATATTTCTGCCTGATTAGCATAAATAGTCACTTCATGAATTACTAACAAAGTTTATCTTAAAATATAGGTTTCTTTTTATTAAGCGGAACACAAACATATGTACAATAAATTCAGATCTTTTTTTTTTTTTCTCTCGTGCAGTTAGAGAAAGCCGAGGGTAGACAAGCGAGACTCACAGGCTTCCTTCCGAGGCTAACACTCAGAAGGGGGACTGTGGGGAGCAGAGTGGGGGGACGGAGGAGACTCTTGGCTCTTCCAACAATGCTGAGGTTATTTATTGGAGGATGCTCACCGGAAGCGTGGATTCTCATCAAACAGCAAATATATTCATGTCTTCTTCTGCCTGGGACGGCGAGGACTGTGAAAACAAATTAGTAGTAATGACAGAGTTTGGGGACTTGGCTTATTTTATTCCTCTTTTATTTGTTTTCGGCTCCTCAGCCTTCTTCCTTAGGCTATCCGCACACGGCCTTTCATGGTTTACACGAGCTGTGGAAAACTCTGCTGTTCTCTGGGTTGATGTACCAGGTTTGGCTTGTCTCTCTTCCTTTTCTGCACCCAGCAGACCCCAGGCGTGGCCTGGCAGATGGAGGCTTTAATTTAATAAGTGGCTTTGGGGACACATGACTACTGGAATGAAAGGGTTTCTCTGGGTTTCAGACAGTAGGCAGAGATGTAAAATGCTGAAGCGCGTCTCCCTGATCTTGACATTCCAAATTAACAGATTTCCACATTTGACTCTCTTTTGCCCTTTCTTTTTTCAAGGCATAGCCATTTCCTTAGATTTCCCCCCCTTTTCCCTTCAATTAGAGACTGCTTTTTCTCCATCCTTGTATTTTCGTCCCTTTTGATCCCGTTCTCACTTACATGGGGAAGGGAGGAATTTGGCTCCAAAGCATTCAGTCCTTCAAAGATTTTTATTGTCTTCAACTTAAACTGGATTTAAAAAAAAGCAGGGGGTGGGGGTGGAGAGAGACTATAGGGTGCATACACTGATAAGAAGAATCCTTAGGTAGGTCATGCCTTTCTTGGTTGGTTATTCAGGACACCTTTGTGATGGGGTCAGCCATGGGAAGCGCTGTTCATCTGGTCATAGGGCACTCCACACCCCTTATTTCAGAGGCATTTAGAAGACATTCAACCTAGGGAAGAAAGGCAGTTATAGCCTAGAACAACTGGGCTTCTATGCACTAAACTTGTTTCTGATTGTCTTTGGCTAGGGCCTGAGGCAAGGGGTCCTTTATAGTTCTGGTTTGTATTGCTGTTCCTGGGTGCATCATGGGGGCCCTGGAGCTTTATCTTATGCTGCTCTGTGAATGTCACCCACTGATAGCCCCACAGCACCTGCCTTGGAAGAGGGTGCCGCATCCCCACTCAAATAATAGCTAAAGTTAGATTGATAGATCTGATCACACTTTGTCACTTTTCTAGTTCTTGTGTGCATTCTTTGTTGACAGTGTTTAAGTAGAAATAAGACATTGAAAAAAAGAACTGCTAGGCTTCACTTCCACCCCAGGCCATAGATCTTGTCTTTGGGTGTCAAGTTCTGTCATAGTTAGGGTATAAGAGTCTGGGTTTTACAGAACGGAATCACAGCATGGACATAGGTCCTTCCTGGTGTTCTCTTCAGAATGCATCCATGCCAATCTCAAAGCAGACCCTGAGTGCTTCTCTGCTTGAAAGCAGAATTTATCTAATGAAATCCCATTTGAGGTGAATGTGTTCGGAGATACCCAGTTTAACACTTTTCCAGTGAGTAGGGCAGATGTGGCGCCAGAGGCTGCTGTGGCCCATAGAAACATACATGTGAGCTTCTTTTCAAACCAGAAGAAAGGAATATTAGTTTAGCTTGGGTTATAACTGCTACCACAGTGGTGTAGACATAAAGTATATTATTTTTTGTTATAGAGAGGGATACATGCAATTCCAATATGTCTTTGGTTGCCTCCAATGATGGATGATGAGGGTCTCACTTTCTGTCAATTTTGCCTTCTATCCTGCCCATCCATTTTTTTTTCCCAAGAGTTTCTGAGGTCATCAAAATGCTGATTGTTGGACCAAGAAGATGGCTTAGTGGGTAAAAGCACTGGCTATGCAAGCTTGATGAATTAAGTTCAATCCCGAGAACTCACTGTGAAAAGAAAAGAACTGGCTCCTGAAGATTGTCTTCTGGTCTCCATGGGTAAGTCGGGCATGTGCATGCCCCTACATGCCACAACACACACACACACACACACCCTAATATTAAATAAAAAAAGTTAAAAAAGCTTTGTGTTTTTCTCTTTTAGCATAGGGTCAACTTCCTCCCTACATACTAGTCTTCAGACTGCTAGCATTTGTACCTATGCTCTGCTTTAAAGAGCCATGTCCCCTGGCTGCTGATTCCCAAGTAGGACCACATGATCACTGCTGCACTGTGAGTACTCAAGCTCCAGAGCTCAGTCCAATTGCCCAGACAATCTTCCCATCACATAGCAAGTGTGACACTCAGCCACCTTGGTCACAGCATGCCTGCTGCTGTATACCAGCATTTCTCAAGCTTCTCCATCAGACACACAACTCCAGGGATTGGTGTCACATGTATGGTGATGGACCTAGGCCCAGGGCCAGTTCTTACTCTCTGTTGTAGAATATTATTTTAAGGTGTGTTACTTTTGTTTATGCTGCATTTGTTTAACTCTGTGAAGCTGTGTTACTGTGCCTGTCTAAAACACCTGACTGGTCTAATAAAGAACTGAACGGTCAATAGCAAGGCAGGAGAGACAGATAGGTGGGGCTGGCAGGCAGAGAGAATATATACAAAGAGAAATCTGGGAGGAAGAGGAGAAAAAAAGAGATGGAGGAGTGAAGAAGAAAGAAGTAGCCAGAGAAGGAGGAGAACATAGGGGCCAGCCACCCAGCTACACAGCCAGCCAAGGAGTAAGAGTAAGATAAATAGGAGTAAGAGAATGGGAAAAGCCTGGAGGAAAAAGGTAGTCAGGATAATTTAAGTTAAGAAAAACTGTCAAGAAACTAAGCCAAGCTAAGGCCGGGCATTCATAAATAATAATAAGCCTCAATGTGTGAATTTATTTGGGAGCTGAGTAGCGGGCCCTCTAAAAAGAGTAAAAACAAACAACAACATTTGGGCGTTCCAGCATGGGCTGTATTTCCATAGGGCCTGAGAAAGCTTTGAAAAAAAAAAAAAAAGATACGTCTCCTTTAAGAGTTTCAGCCAACAGTTTCTGCCAGTCAGTGATGAGCTCTTGAGCAGCCAGCCCATGAAGGAGGAACAAAAAACTAAGTAAAAACACCTGCCACAGCACAAGCATCAGCATTCTAGAGCTCCAGGAAGGTTGAATGCAGTCCCTGGTCAGACAAACCTCTGACCAACCTCGAGTTTCACACTTGGCTTTCATGACCAGAGAATCAGGCAGACCCAGCTGAGAGCTGAGTGCTCAGAGAATCCAGGTGTACCTTAGCAGTCTAAAGTTTGCTCATGTGATCAATAAAGAAAGACTAGAGATACTCAGTAAAAGAGATCCAGATGGAAAAACCTCTAAGCAGGCTATGGTGTGTTTAACAATGTACATAGGGTTAAGAAAGAAAGAAAAAGGGTATAGTCATAGAAAAAAATCAATAGTTTATAAAATAAAGTCTTTAAGAAGGGAGTAAAAGAAAAAAGCCACATAAGATTGGAAACACACAGGTAACCTGGATCCTGTATGTTATTGTGTTGATTTTGAATTTTTTGATTGCTGAAAAGCAAGCAAAGGACAGCTGGAAGGTGACCTGGAATTGAAAAAGGGACTGTTGAAATAAATTAGCCTATATACTTTAAGAATGTCTTAACTTTTAAAAAGTCAAAAAATATATTTGTTAAGGCTGGGCAGTGGTGGCACACGCCTTTAATCCCAGCGCTCGGGAGGCAGAGCCAGGTGGATATCTGTGAGTTCAAGGCCAGGTTGGTCTACAGAGCAAGATCCAGGACAGGCACCAAAACTACATAGAGAAGCTCTGTCTCGAAAAAAACAAATGTGTGTGTGTGTGTGTGTGTGTGTGTGTGTGTGTGTGTGTGTGTGTGTGTATGTCAAATGGAAATCAAAAATTCTTTGGAGTTTTGTTCCCACAGGAGATGAGAGTCTGTGGATTCCATCAAGGTTATAGATCAGGTTTGATCAGGCAAGATCTCTTGAAACTTGACAGGTGATATCAGCAAAGGTTACTTCTGGTCTTTCCAGGACTTGATCATTATCTTAGAATTTTCTCTCTGGGACCCTAAAGATACTTTGCCCACAGACATCAGGAAGCACTACGAAGAAAAGTATGCCCACATTCCCAAGAGTTAGGGGGTGTGGGTGTTTATCAGTTATTTGGTGGGTTATGGATATTTGTTATAATTTAGGGGAATATAGAATATTGATGTAAATTTAAAGTTATTTTTGTTATACTGTGTATATGTTTCTACTCTTGTTTAAAGGATTTTTGTATATTGAAAAAATTAAGGTTATTTTTGTTACAACATATCATATGTATGTTTCTGTTTTTGTTTGAGATATTGTGCCTGTGCAGTTCATTTGGAAATGTAGGGTGAAGTTCTAGTTTTTGAAAGCTATTATTATAAACTAAATAGGATAATCAGGAAACATAGGTTAGCAGTTAGTCATTTATAACAATCAAATTTATAGATATGTTAGATATACTTTACAGGTCATATAGAGATACATTTTAGATAGATAGATGGTCTTCAAACCTTTTAAAGACTTACAGAATATGGCATTTAGAATGTTTTGTTAACTTAGTTTTTCATGACAATAAGACCCATCTGCTCCTGGCAGCACCAATTTACTTCAGTTATAATGGGCATTGAAGAAACTCCTTATGGAGTTTGCTTTCATTGTGACAAGGTTAGCCACTGGGCAAAGAAATTACTTTTGCCTGGACTGCTTGACTATGTGTTGTGCAGACTGGATATGCAGAACCCACAGGAAAGTGACTGCTGAACTTTGCCAAAACAAGGCAGGACAGTCCAAAATTCCTACTTCATAGAAAAGTCTGCCAGATACTCTAGGCCTATAGGCTGAAGATGGATGCTACAGTGTTGCAGAGGAACTTTGAGTGACTGTCCAGGCAGCCAAATGTCTCTGTTTTGAGATAATATTACATCCTTCTGGGTTGTTGTTGGAGTTGAACACTAGGTAGTTACAATTACAGTTTCTCTTAGTTATGATAGACAGTAAGTTAGGTGTAAAACTTTGGATTCACTAAGATAGGATAGATAATGCATTATTTTCTATGAATATGCTAACTACAAATGGACAGAATATTATGAATGTAATCCTTACTTGATAATTGTTATTGTATACAGTCTTATTTAAGTCAAAACCCTCTTATTTAGACAAAAAGGGGGAAACGTTGTAGAATATTACTTTAAGGTATTTTACTTTTGTTTATGTTGCATTTGTTTAACTCCGTGAAGCTGTTACTGTGCCTGTGTAAAACACCTGACTGGTCTAATAAATAATTGAACAGCCAATAGCAAGGCAGGAGAGAGAGACAGCTGGGGCTGGCACGCAGAGAGTGCTGTGGGATGTATGGCAAATGTGTTGCTAATTAATCAATAAAACACTGATTGGCCGTTGGCTAGGCAGGAAGTATAGGCGGGGCAAGGAGGAGAATAAAGCTGGGAAGTGGAAGGCTGAGTCAGAGAGACACTGCCAGCCACCACGATGAGAAACAGCTTATGAAGATGCCGGTAAGCCACGAGCCATGTGGCAAGGTATAGATTAATGGAAATAGATTAATTTAAGCTGTAAGAACAGTTAGCAAGAAGCCTGCCACGGCCATACAGTTTGAAAGCAACATAAGTCTCTGTGTTTACTTGGTCGGGTTTGAGAGGCTGTGGGACTGGCAGGTGAAAGAGATTTGCCCTGACTGTGGGCCAGGCAGGAAAACTCAAGCTACAAGAGAGAATATATACAAAGAGAAATCTGGGAGGAAGAGGAGAAAAAAGAGATGGAGGAGTGAAGAAGAAAGAAGTAGCCAGAGAAGGAGGAGAACATCAGGGGCCAGCCACCCAGCTACACAGCCAGCCAAGGAGTAAGAAACAAAGAAAGGTATACAGGAATAGAAAAGGAAGAGCACAGAGGCAAAAGGCAGATGGGATAAGTTAAAGTTAAGAAAAACTGGCAAGAAACTGAGCCAAGCTAAGGCTGGTCAATCACAATTAAGAATAAGGCTCTGTGTGTGATTTATTTGGGAGCTGGGTGGCAGGCCTCCCCTAAAGAGTAAAAAACAACAACAATACATCTTCTATATGTCCCTTCATGTGCTCATGTGCTACACAAAGAAATGAACGGCAGTCCCCTGAAGGCTCCCTCTTCTTCACTCCAATCCTCTCCTTGCTTGCCTGAATCTCTTTGGATAAGAATGTGTTCTTGATTAGTTTTAATTTGCTTCCCAACTTTGAGTCAGCTGCAAATGAATTCATGTTTGCTCTTTTTTTTTTTTTTTTTTAAATGACTTAACCTGTCTGAACCAGATCAGTATACCCCAAGTGTTGGAGACTGTACCTAGGAAATGCCTAGTGTAGCCTGGGACCACTGGAGAGCTGCACAAATGGTTGGCTCTTTGAGGTTCATCTAACCCTGCTGAAGTGCTAACACTGAAGGGCCAAAGTCCTGGGCTTCCCAGGAGAGACTCTCCCTCCCTAATCCCTCAGTAACTGCAAAAATGATCCATTCGGTCATTCAAATTCCTTAGCGGACATTTTAAACTGACACAGCTTGTTTGATAATTGTGTGTGTGTGTGTGTGTGTACATTTGCATCTGTCCAGATGCCTGTGTGTGAGTGTGCAAATGTGCATATGGAGACTATAAGACAACCTTAACTGTTATTCCTCAGGTGTCATAAGATTAGTTTCTTTGCTGTTGGAGACAAGTTTGTTTTTTTTTTTTAATTTATAAATTTAAAAAAATTTTGGGAGTATTTTTTATATGAATACTGTATTTATATTATTTTCTCCCATCCTCTTCCACTTCCAACTCTTCCCATGCCTCCTCTTCTTAAGTACATGGCCTTTTATTCTTTAATAATTGCTGTTTGGAGCAAACACACACACACACACACACACACACACACACACACACACACACGAATATCACCTGCTGAGATAATTTACTATTGTTCCTATGTATATGTATTTAGGACTCACTGCATGAGACTGGATAACTGAGCAGGGGCTCAATCCCTGGAGCAGACTGATTTCTCCCTCTCTCGGCCCCATTAATTGTTTATAGGGTTTATTATTGGTTTGGGACTTGCCAAGTGGGCTAGACTGACAGGCCAGTGAGCCCCAGAAATCCATCTGTCTCCCAACAAGCCTGTGCTATTTTGCATGGACTCTTTTGAAATGTGGGTTTGGGGAAATCAAACTCAGGTCCTCACTTGCACAGCAGGTACTTCACTAAGTGAGCTACCGTCCTTGCCCTATTGTGGTCACTTCAGTCAGTTGCTCCATCTGGGTGTCAGACACGTATCTTGTTGATGGATTCTAAAACGACTTTTGTTTTGGGTGGTGCAGCTAAAGCTTTCTATGAGAGCGTAGATCACTAGGTAACCTCCACATTTCACACCAGCCTCGGTCTTCATAGTCAAAATCCATAGCAGTTGTCCTAGATTGGGACTCCCAAATCAAATAACAAATAGCTAAAACCTGGAAGAGCTCTGTGTGGGTAACACAGCTTACCGGAGATCCATTCTTCCCTCTCTGGTTTTGCTTTTGCTTAGATCACCAATTTTCCTGCCTTTTCTTGATGCCAATTTTGAGGGCAGGAGGCTCCAAGGCATTTTCTGGAACAGAAGAGCTCTGAGTGCCATGTGTCTGCCTTTGAATGCAGCTTGTTTCTCTGTTGATCTTTTAAAGGAACCTAAATGTGCAGTTTTTGCAAAACCCTCCCCTCTGAGGCTCATACCTCCACTCTTTTTCAGAGAGAGCAGCAAACAGCCCCTATTTAATGACGATTTTTTAGTTATTTATGACCTATGTCTGGTTTGTGCCCAGGAAAGTTTGGCACAAGCTGGTCAGCAGACCTGACCCTGGATCCTTGGGGCCCAGGAGAATGGAGGGAACTCTACCGAGAAGTACCCATGCCTTTGATCCCAAGGAGCTGTGAAACAGGGGCAAGGTACAATTGGTGACTCTGATCATGAGACAGTACTCTGGCAGGCTAGGATACAGAAGGGGTGGAGTAGGGGCTGGGAACACTGTCTCCAAGGCCAATGCTCATGGTGCATGCCTTCCCCCAGCAAGGCTTCTGGCTGACTTCCTCCACCTCCTCTTTCAGGCTGCAAAAGGACTAGACTGGCTACAAATCATGCTGGGTGACACTGTGGGCATGTCCCCACTCTAGCCCTCCAAAGCTCATTGTGGGACAGGTAATCAAAGTGGCTACCCATAGACATGATGAACCACCATGGAACGTGCATAGGTGGCAATGACCAAGTCAAACAGATTGTCCTTGAGATCACCAGCTCGGTGGGGTCTGAAGGGCAGGGCCACACCTCATGCATCTCCAAGCTCAGAAGCAGCTGGTTTAAGAAAACATTATTCTGAACATTGAGTGGCATCATGGCAACCAACAACCTCATGGATTTGTAAGTGTCACCAGCCAGGTACTTCATAGACCTAGTATGAATCCTGCTTTTCCTAGGGCTGAGGATTCTACCTAAAAATCCTGATAATCCCAGGGCAAGTGTCCTACCTGAACCTCAGTCTTTTCCTCAATCAGAGGTAGACAGTGGCTTTATGAGTATGACATACACAGAAACCAAGTACTTGGCATTGTGCCTGCTGTGTGGGGTATAAGCAGGAGAACGCACACTCTTTCAGTGTGTGCCAGGGACTGCATATGTTCTGTCTACGCCAGTTCCCAGTGTGGGCCTCGGAGAGTACACTAGAACTTGGAAAAAGGCTCTCTCTCTCTCTCTCTCTCTCTCTCTCTCTCTCTCTCTCTCTCTCTCTCTCTCTTCCTCTCCTCTCCCTCCCTCCTCCCCCTCCTCTCTTCCCCTCCCCTCTCTCTCCTGAACTGAGGATCTCACTCACCTGAAATTCCATGCACTCTGCCTTTCCTGCCTGCTGTCCTAATTACTAGCTCATGTCGATCCTTCCTTGGCTCTTAGGGTTTTTGTAAGAAGGAAGCCTTACCAAGTCCTCTTGAATAGTGCCTCCCAACAGGTACACAGGGAAGACCTTGGCCTTGTGTTCTCATGGTGTCTTGTTAGCTTCTTACCCCAGTGAGCCCCTAGAAACCTAACTAACAGAACAACTCTTGTCTCTTCTCTTTATAATCCCACCATAAGTGCTTAGTATATAGTAAGCATTCAAGACATGCTTATCAAGTGAGTGACTACATGACCACTCTGGTCTTGCATTAAAAAAATTCTAACCAGAATGTTGCAGGAGAGACAACTTCGATAAGTACAGGGTGGCCAGTCACTTTACTACAAGACAGTTTTTGCATTCACCTCTCATCACTCTGACTGGCCCATGCCTCAGTCAGCAGAATACTTATCTGGTTCTTTGCATAGCCTACAGCTTTCCAAGGTGGAATGGGCTGGAAAGTATGGTGGAGATGCACAGGTTCAGGAGCCAAGACAGAATGCCATCCGTCTTGCTGGGATGCATGGTTAGGTGCAAGGAGGGATGTGCTGAAGCATCTGGGTGTATGTTGCTATGAAGGCCCTGCTCCAGCTTTGCATCATAGCTGCTTCCCTGGGGCTTCGAGGCGCAGACACTATTTTGTAATCCTTCTTTAGTAATACCAGGCCTGTCCCCATTTCAACACGCCCAGATCCTGCCCATTCCTTCAGGCATGGCTTATGGGCAGTGTTGCACCCAAAGCTCTTAGCATCTGTCATGCATTTGATAAAGATGAACACCGTACCACCAGCTCAGCTCCCAAAGGTCCCTAGGGTGCTAGCTCTGATACTCTCAGGAGCCACACAGTATAGCTCTAGGAAGCATCACAGAATCACAGCCAGGTAGGACTGGGAGTTTTGGTGTGTGATCATGGAGGTGTTGTCTATGTGCCTTTCCAGTCTCAGGGTCTCTCTATGTATAAAGCAATGCCATGCACCCATCAGACTGCGTGGGCTCAAGCAAAAAACTCACAGGATCCAGAGCTCCAGAGACAGAGCTGCACTTGGGCCTGGCTGGGGACAGGCATCATGTGCTATCATTGGACTGACTTCTATCCATCTATATGAACTCCAGAACAGGACTTCATGTGATCAAGATGGGGAGGGCACTCTAGCCCTAAGTCCTCCAAGGGTGGGTTTAGAGAGTGAATAGAGACCTCAGTGAGGGTCATCAAAGCCATGGTTTGGGTGCCAACAGCCTGGCTGATTTGTTGGGTCATATGCACATCTCTGAGCCCGACCTCATGGCAAAGTGATGACATGTCAGATTGGCTCAGACTTGGACTCAGAAAGTGGGAGGGCCAGGGACCTGGGGAACAATCGGAGCTTTTTTCAGGGAGCCAGAGGAACTGTATCCTAAGTGACCGGATGGAGCCAGCCACCAAATTAAAACATTACTAACAGCCAGCAGGTACCTGATACTCACCAGGCCTTGACCTCCCTTTGAACTCGTTGGGCAGTCATAGTAGTCCACTAAGATTTATGTTAATACTGCTCCCTTCTAACCATCTGACCAAGGACAAAGCTAAGGGACTCCCTGGTTTCCCTGTAGGTACCCCCCTCAGAGGGTTTTTCCTTACATCATGTGATGAGTGAATGGTAGCTGTTATGATACGAGACATGGCTGCAAAGTTCACACTCTTAAAATCCTTTATAATCTATCGTGAGGAGACAGTCAAGGAAGCAGATAGTAAATCCGGAGTAGAACATGACCTGACATGACAGTTTGCAGTGTAGACTCATGTAAATCGTATAATAGTTTATGAGATGATACAGTAAGAGGTCACGGTCATACCGCGGCAGGCAGCAGTGAGAGGCCCATCTCGGTATGGGGCTCAGAGAGGTGCCCAGGGAGTGTTGGCCAGCTGACCACATGACTTGTTTTATGTGCACAGCATGAGTCCTTTGATCTGAGACCCTTGTTCCTGCCACCACAACACAGGATTGTAACATCCCTGTGTTACTTTCTGCCTCCCAAGAAAAGCAAAGGACTCAAGGAGTGCGAAGGAAGGAAGAGCCCAAACCCTGGCATTTCTTTCGCTGATGGTATGTGTGTAAGGGTGCCAGGTTGGCCCCATGCCACTGCCCCTGTCTTCCTGGATGCTGTTGGTAGGGAAGGTCTAGAGAAATCTACTTTACAGGCAGGAAGAAAAGGAATGGAGGACACACAAGAGGTTTTAGTTCCTCTCCCTCTTTGTAAAAATGTTCTTCATCTTTTTGGGAATTTGCAGAACTGTCCCCAAGTTGGTACCAGTGCCACACAAACATGTTTTGCTCTGACTGTTGGGTTTGGCTGAGCACTGAGGTGCAAAGAGGGCAGGGAGTTCAGTCAGTAACATGTTAGCCATGCAAGTGTGAGGATCTTAGTTTGATCCCCAGAACCCATGCAGAAAGGTGGGTCTGCTTCTTTGCTTGTGGACTCCCAGCACCAGAAAGGCAGAGATGGGTGGGTCTCTGCAGCTTGATGGGCAGCTAGGCTAGCCGGCTTAGTGAACTCTAGGTTAGTGAGAGACCCTGTCTCAAACAAGATGAATGATGCCTGAGAAGCAGTACCCAGGGTTGACCTCTAGCCTCCATAAGAAGGTTCACACAGTATGCACACATACTCACTGATATACCAGCCTGAACATGGACATACACGCACACACTCACACATGCACACACACACACCACACCACACGCATGCTTTGTTTTTTTCCTTATCGATGGAGTTGGTGATCTCTTCCCTTATCTCAAGGCACAAATATCAAGGTAGTAAATAACCCTACATTTCTTCACTTCCCTCCTGGCTCGCATCTTGGAGTTGTGAGGCCCTTAACCAAAGCATCAGCGTCCTTATAGAATTGCTTCTGAAATCAGGTTCCCATCGGATCAGAATTGCTGACATCTCCCTCCCTCTACCATCCTGGTATGTAATCCTCGTGTGATTTCAGGTACTTGTAAGTGACTCAGAGTGGAGTCACTAGTGCAACACCCACCAACTTTGTTGGAATTTACCGTCAGAGAGGTCTGTTCCCCCAAATGGAGCTGCAAGTAGCTGTAGTGCCGGTCCTTCTTGGCTATTGCACAAGTCCATGCATTTTGTTTGCTTTGGAATTGCATCCCAAACGTGTGCACCAGCACGTGTTCGCTGTCCATTTTATATGTCTCAGGGAATAAGGGTTCAGAATAAAGTTATTGGAAAGAGAAACTAAACTTTTAGAAATGTTCCCTCTGTGGACAGCATGTGCATCTTCCCCATATCATCAGGGTAATTTGGTAGTGAGGATGATGTTGCCACAAAGCAGTAATGAATCCTCTCTTTAGAGAAGATGCAGGAGCTGGAGAAGCAAGTCCATAGTAATTCAAACTGAGAATCTGGAAAATGGCCTAAAATATATGTTCTGGTTCCTACAACAAATGAATGGTCTAGAGAAGAAGAGGGGGTGATGGGTAACAGGCAAGCAGTCACAGACTAAAGCAGACATTCTTTTACGTCCAAAAGAAGGATCTTGAATCCAGAGAGGTTGCAGCAGTGGTTTGAAAGTGGCTTGTTGAGAGAGATGAGGAGCAGGAATCGGCCTTCCCTTGTCTTTGGTTTTGCTTTTCTTCGGTTCCAGTTTGTAGGTCTCCCGGATCTGGAACTGCTACCTGGAAAGCATGAGAAATAAAACATCAGTGAGTTTGCAACTGTACACCATTCTGAATAACAGAATGAAGTCTTGAGGCATCCCACTTCATCCCATCTAGAATATGAATCATCTCTCCTTTCAGTGTGTCTGCACCATGTATGCTACTCACCCATTAGACACTTAGTTGCCATTGGTTACCAAATGGGTGATCTCAGTATTTGCATACAGGGTAAAGTGCTATCTCTGGTTTCAGATATTCACTGGGGGTCTGGAAAGTCTCTACCTGTAGATACTGATGTGAGGGCATCAGAGGATACTGTCGTCTGCTTCTCATCTGTTATCAAATTCTGCAGTGGTACCTGCAGATCCCAGGTGCTCCCTGGCAGGTGCATCTTAGCCCATCCTCCTCCTTGTCAGACTGACAGACTCATATTCACTTCTGGGAGAAGTCCCTGCTCGGGAGGTCTTCCTTGTGTGTTTATGGCCAAGCAGCTGACACATCTCCATTCTGTTCAGTAGACCCCCTGGCTTGCATTTGTGACTGACCATACAGTGTAACTAAAGATGTATCTCAATATTTAAAATGGTGGAGTGAAGGTTCCCATGTAGTTATAAACAATAGCCCAGGTAGATCTGGGGGATCCTTTACCAGCCTCTCTCAAGCCTCATATATTACGTTGCAATTGTACAATAGTACAAGCCAGGAATAATCTGGCATTGTTTCATTGTTTCAACCTACCCATCTTAACATGAGTTTCATGTTCTCTCTCTCTCTCTCTCTCTCTCTCTCTCTCTCTCTCTCTCTCTCTCTCTCTCTCTCTCTGTTTCTCTTTTTGTGATTTTGCCAAGTTGTGTCTACCCCAGTCAAGACACAGAGCATTCCCGTGTCTTGGTTCTGGCTGATTCTCTCCACAGTTATCCTTTACTCTAAATCTCTGCACTCTGTGAGTGACTGGAGCAGGATCTCAGGTTTGATGCCTGTGTCCTGGCTCCAGTTGAATCAGATCCCAAGCCCCAGGGGGTCCTGCATGAGTAGGAATAGGTTGGGTTGGAATTCTCTCAGAGGAGGGGAGCTGGAAATCCAGAACTCTTTCTGGAAAGATTTCGCTGCAATGGGAAAAAAAGCATTCAGAACACAAAGCACCAAAATGCAGACCGGAGTGCCTTTCCTACCACAGAAGATTGTGAAGACCCCGACTGTGATTACCCAGAGGATAATGATGCCTTTGCACCATCTTGAAAAGCCACTTGTTCAGTGATCCAAACCTGCTTCAAGGAAGGCATAGATTCATTCCCGTGTGAAGTCAGAGAGTGGGGCCACCTCATCTAGACCTGACTCCTTCCACTTTATTTGTCTACGAGGATGGGCCTTTGAGGTCAGGTGTTTGTTGTGGAATCATCCCAGGCTTACTTGCCACCAGGCCTCTCTCACAGAAGTTAGCTCCCCTTGAAACTAGTAGTGATTCCACCCATAATGGAAGCATTATACATACCAGGACTGAAATGTAGATGGAGGTGAGCAAGGAATTGGGAACACTCAATGTAAGACTCAGGTTTCCTCTTCTCTACACTATATCATGATGAGCCTTGAAAGCCATTCTCATGCACAGTTCCCTGGCTCCATTCTTGGGTTCCAACCTACTAATTTCAGAGACTTTCTAGAGTCACAGTGTCCCTCTTGTGCATTTTCATGTGCTTGCTCTATGCACAAAGCCACCCCAGGAGACTCTGGAGTACCAACACTTTGAAGATTAGACAATAGTCAAGTGGGTCAGACAGTGCTGAGTTCATCCCAAGTCTCAGACTTGCAAAGGAGTGACCTGTTGGTGTATTGTTGAGATCACAAGTCACATCTTTACTAACTGGCAGCTTGTTGTATGTAAGGCTTTGTGATAGTCTCAAAGAAAAGGGTTAAAAATGTTTTTATCTCTGTATCATTTCATCTGTTCATTTATCTACCCACCCACCCACCTTCTTGGTCTTTTGTCTTTCTGTTCATGTGTCTACTCATTTGTACATCCATCTATCCACCCATCCATCCATCCATCCATCCATCCATCCTTCCATCCATCCATCCATCTATCCATCTATCCATTCATTTCTCCATCCTTCCATCCTTTTGTCCATTCATCTACCTATCCCACAGGTCCTTTTTCTGTCTTTCTGCTTCCTCATCTATCCATCTGTCCATCCACCTAGCCAATCATTACTATGTACAGAATGTAGCAACACTTTAAATAGCTCCACAGGAATGTGAAAATGACATTAGGCTAAAAGTAGCTTTTGAACTTCTTTGAAATATCTTCCAGACATACCTTTTTCCCTCTGAGGACTAAGAGAACTAACCCTTTAGAATATATGTGGAGTGGGTTCTTAGTGACGCCCCCCTAATAGTATTATTTTCTTCCTTTGTTAAATAATATATTATCTTGAAACTCTGAACAGAAAGTTAAACTATCGTGGATATGTTCCCCCATGCCCAAGGTCTGTTACATTTTGTGGTGGTGTTTTTCAAAAAGTGAGACTCTTATGTGATATGTATGTATGTATGTACAGACATTTACATACATATACACATATATTTATGTATATATGCACATATGTATATCATTTTCCTGATGCCTACTCAGATTGTCCGAACATTGAATGTATTGTCTTTACCCCATCTCACCTACAGAATAATACAGAGTTTTCTGGGAACCCTTCTGTGTGTTCCTAAGGCTTCACTGTGATGCTCACATATCAGTGATGGAAGTCCAGCTCAGTGGCTCATTGTCCATGAGCTTCCTGTCTTTCCATGAGAACCAACCCATTTGAGTGGAATCTAGCATTCTCATAAAGGTGTAAAGATGTGCTCTGAACCCAGTCCACGGAGCAGCGTGCACCCCTAAAACAATTGTCAAATGAGCTGGTGATGAAACAATTGTCAAATGAGCTGGTGATGAACACCCCCATCATTTTTCACTGTTCTGATCTCCTGAATCTACTAGGGATGAAATCATGCCTACTAGTCCCCTGACTCCTTCCAATGCTGTGCCCTGTTCTAACTGCAAATGCCTTTACTGCTGAGTTCTTGCCTATAGAGGTTTAATACAACATTCTTATATTACAGGGCAGGATGCTAGGAAGAGGAAAGGGATATGGAGACAGGGAAGAGCGAAGTCAGGGATTAACCCTGTGCTCAAACTGGTATCCTGTTGAGATAGAGAATAGAGACAGAGACACTGGATGAGCACCCGAGGCACTGAGACAACTGGTTCTGTGTGATGCACTACGCTTCACAATTTATGGGGATGAGCCAGGGAAGGCTAGGGCCCAGAGCACGGATCCCTACATAAGTTACAGAGTCCAATAGACCCGACATATATTCAGCACTCAGGCTTCACACAGCTTGGGAGAGGCAGTGCTCCCATCTTGTCTTAACTAATCCCGCCCCCCCCCCATAGTATAGATTTCTTCACAGATCTATGTAATGGATCCAATGCTCAGGCAGGCCAGACATGCTGCTGTATGCATATACTCCTAACACCCAGGAGGCGAGGACAGGAGGATTAGGAGTTCAAGGCCAGCTTTGGCTATGCAGTGAGTTTGAGGTTAGCCAGGGACTCAGAAAATCATCCCAACTCAAAAGGAACAAAAAATGACACCCAAGGGACTTTCAGAAAGCATCCTTCCAGCTCTCCAGGCTTTTCTTACTCATCAGAACAATGTCAGCATTTTGTTGAAGGGTCACAAAACTTACTAAACTAGAAATCTACTGTCTGCTCATCCATTCATATTTTTTCAAAACTGTTTTCATGACCAAGTATGGCAATGCCTCTCATAACTTCTGGTATAGGATAGCCATTAAAACCAGCAATGCTGGCTCTCTCCAATTCCAATATACCTGCAGGAGTATTATCTCTACAGTAGAAGCTGTTCATTTTAATGGAGTCACATACTCATCTGTAGTTTGTTAGTGGAGATACTGACTCCTGTTTAATTCCTTTGAAATGTCTTCTAGAAAAGAAAATCTCTTGCCCAAGTCCTAGTCGAGGCCAAAGTCCAAGATCTCCTAACTTTGAACTTATATTCTCTCCTGCCATCTGCATGGCCTCATTCTAAGCCACTCTGAGACATGGCTTACTTGTGTATGGCATGGGCTGCCTACATCTTGGGGAGGCTCTATGACAGGTGAGATCCATGCAGCGCCCAGCACCTGTGTGTTCCATGGACAGACACAGCTACTGCTGTGTTATAAATCCTGAGCTTTTAGGTGGGGATTAATAGAAACACGTGACTCAGCTTGTTTTGCTTCAGAGAACCGGAAGTTGAAGCCTGCTCCACAGAGGAAGTTTTGTGGTTTAGGAAGGGAGAGAAAATTATATACCCAAATGACCTTTTCCCCCAACTGTTGTGCAGCACACAAAACTAATTATCCAGGCCCTAATTGGGTTGAAGTTGGAGTTTAAAGGGGAAAGTTACTCAGTGAGGATATGACCCTCTACATTGCAGACAGGGCCCTCTACTTTATTTGCTCTCAGTGACTTCTGTATTAAATTTGTTCAGTTTTCACATGGGATGGCTTGGCAGCCAGCTCCTTCTGTGGTCTCTAGCCAGCAGCCAGGAAGTTGGGTGTTGGCGTGGGATGATGAGGGGCACTATGGTTCTGAGTTCTTCTCTGGTTGCACCCACTGTGCATTTTCCTGAACTGGAAGGCAAAAATCACACAACCACTACTGAGGACCATGGGCCATCTGCTAAGGTAGAGAACACAGAGGTCCTGTGGAAGGACTACACATGCTGAGTCTCTAAAGGGTGTGCAAGGGAGTATTGTGCGGCGAGGAACCTGGGGCTCAGATCGGCTTGTGGTGAGCATCCACCCACACCAAGGAGTCAAGATGACTACACTGTGAGAGGGTGGCAGTACAGGTTTCGGAAACAAAGCCAGCCTCCTCAGTGGCATGCCTGCTGGGAAACCAAGGTCAGTGACTATGTCCGCTTGGGAGCCCAGATCTGCCCCAAACCACTTGGGTTTTAGCGTGATGGGATTTGAGGGCTAACCTCAACTCTGCAAAATCCCAGGAGATTAACCCCAGATCAGCAAACTCTTGTGAAGACTTGGTGTTATTGTTGAGTCAGGGTCTCAATATGTGGCCTCAGCCTGGAACTTATTCTATAGACCAGGCTGTCCTCTCACTCACAGGTATCGCCTGCCTCTGCCTCCTAAGTGTTGGGATTCAAGGTGAGTGCCACCACGCCTGGCTTGTGTAGACCTGATGGTGTTGGAAGGAAATCCTAATCCATATTGCTTACTTTACTCCCCCACACTCCCTCCCGTGCCTGGTTTATGTGGGCACTATAGCGCGGTGAATGCAGTTAGCAGCATACATTGCTGTTATGCAACCACCTTGCAATCTTTCTATATAAATCAAGAGAGGGAAAATAATTCAATGGGGATGGAAGAATGAAGTAGTGGGGCTGGTGAGGTGCTTGTTTCCAAAACAAACTGAGTTCAATTTTAGGCTCCACATGGCCAAAGGAGAGAACCAAATCCAAGATTTGTCTTCTGACCTACACACACACACACACACACACACATACACACACACACACACACACACACACCAAACCCCCCCCCACACACACACATAAAATTTTTTAAAAAATAGAGTAATGGAAGTAACTGGTTACTGAAGATAGAACCTAATTAGTTCATCAAATCTGGAGCCATCCCCTCAACCTCATCTACAGATGTCCACTGAATGAGATAAAAACTTCATTGTGTGAGTTTCATGGACCACATGCTTTCTTACTTGAAGCCAAGAACATTCTAATTCACCAGGCTCCTTCAAAGCCCTTCAGTCTTTCCTCATAAGCCACATTGCTCCTCTATCACTTTTTATAGTTCCTTTACAGAGTTAATTAATAACTATAATCTGTTTCTCCATAGATTTATGAGTTCTTTTAGGGCATGAATGGTGCCTTAACATCACATTCCCAAAAGGGTACAGTAGCAAAGAGTGCACTGAATGAATGAATGGATGAATGAATAAATGAATGAGTAGATGGATTGATGAATGAATGGATGGATGAATAGATGGATAAATGGATGGGTAGATGAATGCATAAATGAGTGAGTGAATGACCAGATGGATTGATGGATGAATGAATGAATGAATGAATAGATGGAATAATGAGTGAATAAATGAGCAAATTGTTGAATGGATGAATGAATGTGGTCAGTAATTTGGAAAATTAAACCCTGTGGAGACTATAAGGGAATATAGACCCTGGGTAGTTTGGTTTCAGGGAAACTTCCTCATCTGAAGATCAATTCCTGTTCCTGCCATGAAGTCTCTTATGAGGACCAAAACATGTTCACTCTCCTTCATTGTAATTTAAAACAGATTAAACTCTCTCCTCCCCCAAAAGATGACACAAGGAAAACTTGACATCTCCTTATGATGAATTACGTGTCCCTGGGTCTTTCTTCATTTTTTTTTCCTATTTTCATTTTTCATCAGCACAAAAGAATGTTCTTTTCATTTTTGATTTTACCAGAAGTCATACTTGTGTGGATGAAGAGGTCAGATAAGTTTCTCAGTAAAGGAAACAGGGTACTGCTCTCTCTGTACATTGAAGACTGCCCGGGGAAGCCAGATACCACAATATACACCACACCCTTTCCACAAGAAACTGAATTTTAAAGACTTTATGGACCTGAGCCTATTTGTTTTGTCAGTATCCTTGGGGTTAAAGGTAACAGTTTTCTGACTTAAGGGGACTGGGGATGTTAACAAAAAAGAAACAGGTTTAAAGTTACCTTACCAAGCAACACCATCTCCCAAGTTTTATTTCTCATTCACTTGCCAGCAAACTGTCATGGAGGAGAGGGACTCAAGAAGAGAATTGTCAAGGTGAATTTAAGTCAAATGTCATCTCTTTCCTCTACTTCTCCTTAAAACATAGCTCTGAGGCTAGGAGATGCCTCAGTGGATAAGAGTGCTTGCTGCCCAAGCAGGAGGACCTGAGTTCAAATGCCTAGCCCTCACATGACAAACTGAGTATGCAAACTACTTGGAACTGGATACAGGATTCACTGGGGCTTGCTGGCTGCCTGTGAGAGATCCCATCTTAAGGGGATAAGGTGAGGAGTGATACAGCATGATACCTGATGTTTTCTGGACTTTGCGTAAGTACATGAAGGAGTGCACAGCCACACACACACACACACACACACACACACACACACATTTATCACATACACAGACCACACCAAAAGACATCTTTATTGACATGTATGTCAGATACCATAGGACACACTCATTTGAAGCATACAATTCTGTGGTCCATTAATACATCCACAAGATTGAGAACCATGACCTCTGTGCCAATCTGGAGCATTCTCATCCTTCTTTCTAAGATCTCTCTATCTATTAGGGGTTACTTCTGTGACAAGCACCAATCAACCAATCAATTCCTCTTTCTCTGCAGATGCACTGGTTTGGGACATTTCTAGGAATGGCATCACATACCCCATATCCCACTGTGACTGGCCTCTTTCTGCAATGTGACTTCTTTGAGACTTACTCCTGTAGCAAGTGGTAGGCCTTTATTCTTTCTTATGCTAATAATATTCTACTCTTTATGTGCATCCTGTGGCAGTCTGAGTGAGAAATGTCCCCCATACTCTTGGGCATTTGGACCCTTGGTCCCCAGAAGGTGACACCCTTTGGGGAGGTTTAGGAAGTATGGCCTTGCTGGAGGAAGTGTGTCACTGGGGGTGAGCTTTAAGAGTTGAAGCCCTCACGCCACTTTCAGTGAACTCCTTCTGCTCTGTGCAGACTGTTCCAGCCAGCCACCACACCTACTGCTTTCTACCATGCTGTCCTTGTCATTATGGACTCTGGAACCATAAGCCAAAATAAATGATTTCTCCTCTAAGTTGCTTCAGCCTTAGTGTTTTAGCACAGCAACAGGAAAGTAACTAATACACACCTCAGCTTGTTTATTCTTCTCACTTTTGGGGTACTGGAGATTGATCTCAGGGCCTTGCATAAGCTCTGCACATGCTGTACTGACGAACCATACCACTTACCTATCTGTTTGTTTCTTGGTGGACTTATAGGTTACACCTACATTTTGACTACTGTGAGCCATGCTGCTGAGTGCATTCATGCACAACTTTTTGGGTGGCTGTATTGTCCTTTCTCTTGGATATATAGCTATAGTAGAATCACTGTGTTACACTGTAAGGCACAGTTCAGTCACTAAAGGGATGATATAGAGTTCCTATATTCTCCTGAAGCCACATAATGCCCCCCTAATTGTTCTCCTCTCTACCCTTGTTCTATTCTGGTTGGATCTTCTAACCTTGATAAAAAGAAATACAGTCTCTCATCCAACATATCACTGAGAGCCTGTGTAGTGGCTGAGAAGATTGCAGATCTACTTAGGAAGATGGAGTTGAAACATTAACTGGTCCACACTCTTCACTGTGTGCAGCTATTAGCTCACTGGAGTAAAAGTTAAGCTCTTTGTGAAGATCCAGAAGCCCCGTTCTTGGGGGTCATCTTCCAGGCCCTCTTTCCTGGTCCAAGCCTTCATACATATTTGCACCCTCATCTTTTTTTCACTCTTCCAAGGTTAGAGTATGCCATTTCCTCAAAGCTGGGTGAATGAATGAATAAATAAATAAAATTTATTGCATCACTACATGAACTTGTATCTCAACATCACACAGTTAGTTGATGGCAGAGTCCTCACCAGATGCCCACAGCAGAGACTTTCCTGTTTCACTCTCTCTTTTCAGTCACTGTGAAAGTTCATTGTGATCTCAGCTTGACAGGAATATCTTACAGTGTGTCTGAGGGTGTTTCCTGAGGGGCTTAATTGAGGAGAGAAATACCCATTGGGACTGTGGGCAGCACCATCCCACAGGATGAATATTCATAACTCTCTGTGTCCTGACTATGGATGCAATGTGGCCAGCTGCCTCATGCTCCCAACCCTGTTCCCTCTGCACCACGGCGGACTGTGTACCCTTAAATGCTATCGATTCAAACAAACTCCTCCTCACTTAAGTTGATTTTGTAGAACATTTTGCTCCCATTGAGGAAAGCAATTGAGGCACTGGTGCTCTAATATCCAACACTTTCCTGCAAACCACTTGCATCCCTGGGCTTTCAGATGCAGCAGTGTTGGTGTTTAGCTGGAATAACCATTTGTGCACTGAAGGGCACCGAGTAACATCCATGCCCCCACACCCTCCCTCACTGGATGTCAGTAGCAACCTCCCTCCCCGCCAAGTTATAACAAAATGTGTCCAGACATGGTCAGATGTCCCCAAAGAAACAAAATTGTTCAGTTGAGAACTACAGCCCTATAACTATTGTGTTGTTCAATGCTCAGAACAGCCAAAAGCATTTTCTAGCCCCTGTTCACCAGGAAAGAGTTTCCTTCAATTCCCATCTACAGAGCAAGAAATGACTGATAATACATTTTTTTTTTGAGGAAACTTAACCAAAAATTTGGAATCCCATGGGTTTTATGACTGAAAAAGTTAACAAGAGTATTTAATTGAATGGAATTCTTCATTTTTTTCTAGAACTTTCTTCCATAAGCACCAACCTAATGCAATCTCCACTATCTCAATTCAGTTATGTAATCTCAGCCCACGTAGGAGATTTGTCCTAACAGTAACTTCTGAATTGTTGAACAATCCTTCTTTGGGATTAGACCCCCATGTAGCCATGGTAATGGAAAAGGAGAAATGATTTTCACAGAGAGAGACATGACAAATGATGTCTAGTTTTAAGAATTTTGTGCAAATTTTAACATTTTTTATCTTCCTCGGTGGTCAGCCTTAGGACCAATTCTGAGATGTAAAAATAAGCCCAGTTGCTCCAAGGCAGCACCCCCTCCCAAATCTGGGATGCTACTGGGCTCCTGCAGAGCTATTCCTCCTTGAGAGGTGAGATTGGAGCTCCCATTAGGAACTCCCGAGAAAATACAGTTAGCAAAAGCATCCAAAACACAAGACCCTACCACCATAGAATCAATAAATTTCCATGATGCATATTAAAATTTTAATTAAAACCCAAAGCTCCAGTATATTTAGAAACTTATCAAAACCCTTTAGAGGTGGGGAGACTGAGATTCAGCCAGCCATTCCTTCATCCATCAGACCCCAGGGGCTACCTTTCTGAGTCACACCACAGGCTATAGGGTTGCTGTTCTAACAGTCTGATGGTGTGCAGGTAAGTGCTTAGATCATAAAAACAACAGCATTTAAAAAGCAGAATCACTGGCCAGCATCTCTCTGCCTGCTGCCAGAAACCAGAGTCCTCTCCCCTGGGGACTGGAAGCTGAGGGCTTTGTGTGAGGAGGCCTGAGTGGGAGAAACATAAAGATCCCAAGAGCAAGCTGAGATTTGCAGGTGAAAGTGCTCGGAAAGAGAGATTTTTGGCTAACTTTGGTTTTTGTTTCCAGTAAGACTTCCTGGGGTCCTGGTGTTGGCTGTCTTCCAGAGTGAAGCAGCCAGGCTCACCCTAGGCGCTCTCACACTGTGGGACAAAACCTTATTTAATAGCTGTATTAATTAAAACTTCACACTGTGGGGCTGGAGGGGATTCATAGCAGAATGTCTTCATGCTGTTAGAGACGCTCCTGGGTGATTTCCTGTGTCTGCCAAACCAGGGGCACTTCCTGCTGTTCCTATTTCCTTCCTCCCTTCCTCCCTGCCTCCCTCCCTCCCTTCCTTCCTCCCATTCTCCTTCCTTTCCTCCCTCCTTCCCTCTCTTCCTTCCTTCCTCCTAGTCTCCCTCCCTCCTATTCTCTCTCCTTTCCCTCCCTCTTTTTCTTCTTGCATTTATACACATTCCCTTTGTCCACAGTCCCTTAGAATCATCTACACAGGGTGCATGCATTTACCTACGATTGACCTCTACTGAACAGCCTCTAATTGACAAGTGCAGTTCAGAGTGCTCTACATGGGCCTCAGAGTAAGTTAGGATGGTTGAGACTTCTGTCTTTTCTCTTTCTCCTGTGGTTCTAGCTTCTTTCTCCTCCTGCTTCCTTTCCTTTCCCTTCCCATTATCATGAACAGACCCCCATTTTAACAGGGTGGATATTGTATATGATACATTTTGCATTACATTTTATTTAATTGTGCATGTGTGCACATACACCATTGTGTGAGTATGGAGTTCAGAGGACAACCTACAGGATTTTCTCCCTCTACCATGTTGATCAGGAGGATGGAGCTAAGGTCCTCAGGCCTGCAGCAGGCATCTTTATTAGCTGTGCCATCTCACTGGTCCCTACAAACATCATTTAATTCTTTTTAAAATTAATAGTATTTGTCTTTTGGCAATTTCATGTATGTATATATTGTGACTGAACATTCGGGAATCTTTCCTTACATTGCAAACCTGGTCCCTGATGCTGACTTGAATTTAACAGTTTGTGACTGTCTGTACTGCAGCCACAGCTCCTATTTCTCTTTGTCCCCTTTGGTACCTCTCCATGTTCTTCCTCACCCTGGAGCTTTGCACGTGTTTCCTGTTCTTTCCCAGCATATGATCTCAAATCCTATTTGCCCAGCCAACCCCATGAGTGTCTGTTCATAGCCTATAGGCTAAGTATTACATTTTTTTTTATTTTAAGGATGTTTTAGTATAAAAAAAAGAGAGGAAAAAAGGAAGGAAGGAAAGAACTAAGAGGACAGAAGCAGATAGTATACCTTGCTTCCCTGCAGAAGAGACTTAGTAGCTGTGTTGTCTCTGCTGCGAGAACGGAAGCTACTGAAGGAGGGACATGTCTTCCCCATCAGCTCTTTCCTTCCCAAGCACCTGACACAATACTTAATAGCATAGCAAGTACTTCATAACTTGTGTGGGCAGAGAGTGAAACGCTGGGGGGTGGAGGAAGTGTCCTCATCACCCCACCTTGGAGTCTTCTGATGTTTAAGGTCTCTTCTAGATCTTTTCTCCACTTCCTCTAAGTTGGATGCAGTGATGTTGCCTTTGTTCACACCCGGTCCTTCTGAATTTTCCTTCACCCCTGTGTTTCTTCAAGTTATTAATATATAAAATGGCAGGAGATAAAAAGCACTCTGTGCATACCTGGCAACTGGAGTTCCACCTCCAGAATCCAAGTAAAGGTGCAGGAAAGAACCAACTCCACCGAGTTGCCCTCTGACATCTATATGCATTCCACTGCATGTGTGTGCCCACGTCACACACAGCATAAAGTAAATCAATACATAACAGCCTACAAGATGAAATCCAAATATGCTTCAATCCCTCTTAGAGCCTGCAGTGGCCCATCTTCTTCAGTGTAAAGTCTCGCTCATTCGCATGGCCAGGAGATGTCCCTTGGTTGGCTCAGGTGACACCAATGGCTTTGTGGTCTCTGCACACCTCACTTCCATTCTGCAGTGACTCCCAGGCCCACCTACCCATGCTTGCAGATTCCAGAATGCACTCTACTTTGCCCAACATCTGAATATTCACATGTATTCTTCCTCTTTGCCCTTCTGCTAAATCTCATTGGATCTCAAAACTCTGATCAACTCTCATGTCCTTAGGGATTTTTTTCTGACCATCCCCTCTCACCCAGGCTACCTTGGATGCTCATTCTTCTTGTCCGTCCAACTCTTTGGACTGTTTGCATGTAAATGCTGACAACCCTGTCTTATAATTGCTCATCTTGGAGTCTGAAGTCAGGGAAAATGCCTAAATCTATTTTGTACTCTTGCACCCTTGATGTCTGTAGGCTGCATCAAGGACTCAAAAATTTTGTGGAAGAGAAGATTTTATGGATGAGTAAAGGGTGACCAAACTCATGTCCTGCTAACACTAAGAGGTAACAGTCATATAACTTAGCTTGAAAAATACCTGAAGCTTTTTTTTTGCCTCCCCAACATCATAGCATTGTTGGTAACTTCCTTCATGACCCACTGCTAGTTGGAAGGCACACGTGTGTGTGTGTGTGTGTGTGTGTGTGTGTGTGTGTGTGTGTGTGTGTATGTGCTGGTGAAGGCCAGAAGAGGATGACAGATTCCCTGAAACTGGAGTTACAAGTGACTGAAGTGGGTGGTGGAGACTGAACGTGGGTCCTCTGCCAGAGCAGTGAAGGCTCTGAACAAAGGAGCCATATCTTCATCCCCCTGCTCTAGTTCAGAGAAGGTGCATTTGATAAAAACAAACAAACAAACAAACAGAAAATAAATCTTGATTTCCACTGGAGGTGATTCTGATTGGGAGGCAGGAGTAGCCACTCAGGTAACAGCTACCGAGGTGGCTTCTAGAGGTCCTCAAACCTTTTCTAACTCATCCCAAAGCATGATGGGAGCCATGGATGGAAACCACGCTGGCTTAGATTTTAGATTTTAAAGTCTTCAGCAAAGACATAGGGACCTCCAACAGGGATCTCCCACCAATTTATTCCATTCAGAGTAATTCAAGTATTAAGCCCTCTTGACTCATTTAAGTTTCTATTTTAATTTCTGGATCTATTAATATAGCACTGTTTGGTCAAGGAATGAACTGAAGATTGCTTAGTTGAAAGTGTTTCTTTTTGTATTCCTAGATTGGAAATCAGTTGTTCAAGTCGATTATTTTTTCAAGCCAGTCTCTAGGAATTTGGTAATAGATATCTGTGAGTACTTTATTATGGACACCTATGGTAGAGGACCACTGGGGAGCACGGTCTGCTTCAAGCATGTGACAGAGCAAGATGATTACAAGTTATTGTTTGGAATCAGATGCAAGTTCAAACTCAGTCTGTTAGGAGCATACTGTTATTCTGAATAGATGTTCTTATCTTCCCAAGACCTTGGACACCATGTCTGAAACATACTTGTTGCAAATATTTTATGAGATAATGTGCCTGCTATGCTGATCACAGTCTAGCACATACCAAACACTGGTTCTGTATAAACTACTACATTAGGTAGAATTCTAAGATCACCAATACTTCTGGCCCTTGTCTCTGGTGACTGCTATTCAGAAGTGCTACTTCTGTGATGATGTTATGTTCCATGTCAAAGAGACTTTGTAAGATTACAAATCAGTTTACCTTATGATAAATTATGTAGGAGAGTCTAATAGAACCCATAAGCCATTTGAAGACAGAAGATTCGCTACATAGTGACAGAAAGGGGCGTTAGAGAGATGTATGAATAGGATTTTAGATAAAGATATGGGTGGGTTTGAGGAGCTGGCTCAGTGGGCAAGAACCATTGCTGTGTAATCATAAGGACCTGAGTTTAAATCCTCAGCACCAGAGTTAAAAGCTGTGTGTGGCCATGTGTATCTATAACTCCAGTACTGTGGAGGGCAGAGACAGGAGTATACCTGGGACCTACAGGCTGCTTGTCTAGCTTCAGGTTCAGCAAGAGAATAAGGAGAATAAGGTGGAGAACAGCAGAGCAGAGTACCCAGTGTCCTCTGTGCTTGTGTTAGTGCAGGCATCCCACCCTTACACGTGGACATAGGCCACACACACCCCACATTCATATACCATATATATGCACATAGGGCATCCCCCAATGTACAATAGGAGACATAGGTGTTTATGAGAAGGAAAAGAAGAACTCATTTGACAGCTGGCGAGGAAATGGAACCCCTATCTTACAAATACAGTGAAGTTAATTCTGCCAACAGTCTGAAGGAGCTTGAAAGTAGATTCTCTCCCAGGGCCTTGACTTATGAGCTCAGCCTGGCAGACACCTTAATCTTGGCCTTGGAAGTCCCTACCTGGGGAACGCTGTTGAGCCCACCTGGGTTTCTAATCTCTAGAATGGTGACATAGCAGGTGGGTGTCATCCTGAGCTGCTTTGTCAGCAATGGAAAGCCATTGCAGCTTTCGTTATTGCTGCAGACACTCATTTCATCCCCACAGCAAAGCATCTCACTGGATATTTGTTTTTCTCTTTGGGTTGTAGGTACGGAAACTGAAACTCCGAGCGGCTAAGATTCCTACTGAAGCTTACACTGCTTGCAAGGAGGTTCAGGTAGACATTCTGACCTAGGTCTTGTGTGTGTGTGTGTGTGTGTGTGTGTGTGTGTGTGTGTGTCTGTGTGTCTGTGTGCGTACATGCCTGAAGACAATCTCTGCTGTCATCTGTCATTCCTCAGGCTCTGTCAACCTTTTTTTTTTTTTGAGGCAGGGTCTCTCACCAGCCTGGAGCTCACTAGGCTCAGCTGGCTGACCAGTGAGCTCAGGGTCCCTCCTGTACCCTAATTCCCCAGTGTTAGGATTATAAGCACATACCCCAGTCATAGTTCACTTAAGGTACGTCCTAGGACTCAAACTCAGGACTTTATGTTTACAAATCAAGCACTTTATCAACTGAATCAACCGAGTAGTTTCCTCAGCATCCAATCTGTGTTATCTGGTAATGTGTGTGTGTGTGTGTGTGTGTGTGTGTGTGTGTGTGTGTGTGTGTGTATGTGTGTTTAACAAGGTCACATGCTACAGTGTAATGTGCCTCAGTAACCTCCCTGGGGGATTTGGCTCTTGCATCCATCATCTCTGGAATTTCTGGTACTGTGAATGAGAATTTCTAAGGAATAGCACAAACCTCACTCATCTAGAACACAAGGATGGGTACTTAGTTGAAAGCACTGAGCTAGGATCCAAGAGAAAGTTCCCAGGCCAGGGAAGTAGACTTAAGAGAACCACAGGAGAGCCAGTGAGTGTGGAAACATGGCTCTGCTTAGGGAGAACCGTGAGAGATTACAGACATTGGGGATTCGTCCCACTGTTCATCTTCTCTTCATGATCAAAGATGTGCCCCTAAAGGTTGAAAGTGGTGTCAGTCACTGTAACATATGGAACCCCACAAGTCCCCAGGAGACTAACCAATGCTTTGTGCTGTCTTCTGACAGATGTCAATCAGATAGCAGTCACAAATCCCCTCATGACACATCCATTGGCCTGTCTTTTAATAGCTACTCCTTAGGGGCATAGGCCAGGCAGCAAGTGAGTTTTCTGAACTAATCATGGGGCTGAAGATCTTTCCAGGGAAGATCAAACTTCATTTCAAAGAAAGATGACACCAAGGAAGAATTACCAGGACTCTAGTTTGTCTTCTTTAGAATTTTGCATGTCATATTTATTCTTTAATTTTTGATCATTACCACTTTTATCTTAATACATAAGATTTATAAAATATGAAAAAGAAAGAATAAAGATACTGCTTTATAAACACTGGTGGTTAATAGTGTTTTTCTTCAAGATATTTATTATAGTGAATTTACAAATATATACATAAGATACAAATGTACAATTAATATCTGTAATAATTAATGTCAGGCCCAATAGACTTTTATACTTCCTTTTGTGCTTCTTAATATATAAACATTTCCTCAGGTCATTGCGTATTCTGAAAGCATGTTCTCATTGGTCAGATAAAATTTAACTGTGTTGTTATGAGGTAATTCATTTGATTGTTTTTCTTATTTTGAAACAGTTAAGTTCCCCTTCAGATTTTCATAAATATGCCTACCATTTTGATATATATTTTTGTATACAGTTGCTGAAGATCTGATAATTTCCCAATGATATATATCAAACCTAAAGGTCATAGTGCAGTGGTACAGTGTGTAGCATGCCCAAAGCCCTGAGTTCAACCTGTAGCACTACAGATGCTTGAGTTTCTAGGTAAAAACTTGCAGATAATTGAAGGGTTTACTATAACAAAGAATTTCCTAGAAAATTATCATTTCCCTACATTCTTGGTAATGTTGTTATAAAGTTTTTAAAGATCATTGTCAATTTGGAAAGCAACATTTTTTTTTTTTGAGACAGGGTTTCTCTGTGTAGTTTTGGTGCCTGTACTGGATCTCTCTGTAGACGAGGCTGGGCTTGAACTCACAGAGATCTGCCTTGCTCTGCCTCCCGAATGCTGGGATTAAAGGCATGTGCCACCACTGCCGGGCTTCAACATCTCTTTTTAACAACACCTGAACAATCAGCCTGGTCTTTTCCAAGAGCAAACAAAGAACCATCTAAGCCACTCAGTGTACATGTGTACTTGTGTTTATAAAGGTAACTGTACACATGTTCACTATAACATGCCCAGTGAAGACATATACAGAGGCCCAATAAAAAGTTGACTTTAAAAGACACAGTAGAGGGACTCTTTGAACAACTCGTTTTAAATCTTTAGTAGCACAAATGAATAACTTGGCCTTGAGCTCTAACGCAGGATTCACAACCAAGACCAGCAGCCTTTAGCTGCCTGTTGAGTGGAAATAAAGAATCCAAGAGTAACTGAGACTGTGCCACATGCTGGGCTCTAGACTAGACTCCACATCACAAATCCTTCCTCTTCCACTCACAGGATTCTCCAATTCTAGGAGGCCTAGGGAAGTCAACGCTAAGGTTAAGACTAATCACAACCTATAGCCCCACTAGAATGAGAAGGACTGCTCAGTTCTGCCTGACCCAAGCTCAGGTCACTACCCCATTCCCAGTTCCTCTCTTAGAGACCTACTCTAAAGCAGAGCTCTGCCACTGTGGCCTCTTGGATAGCACCCCTTCTATTGGTTCTTCCTTGTGACCTGGGAATCTTCACTTCTCTTGGTGTCTTTATTCAGATACTAAGCAATCTATCTGAACACACGTGCTCATCACAAACTCTTCTTTTGCTCTCAGAACTGTGACATTCACTTAGAAGATTGATGGCTGGGAAGGCCTGATGAGTAGGACACTGGCCAGAAGGCACTTGTCAGCTTGGGTCTTTAGGTTCTCCTGGGGCCATTTGAGTGCCTCTTGCTGGGGTAAACTTCTACAGCTGAGAGTGCCACCTGCCACAGAGATTTCCTCTTCCTCCCAGCTGGGCCCACACATGGCCAGGAGTGAGTCACCAGTGAACAATGGAGCTGCCTCCTCCAGCTCTGGGGCTTTCAGTCCTCCAACCACACTTGGGCTTTGGTATCACTGTTGGGATGATTCAGCGGAAACTTCTGGTGAAATGGATCACCATAGCAACTTTCAGTAGATACCCAGCATGCAAATTCGAGAGTGGAAAGGTACGATTTTCAACAACCCCAGACCAACCGACGTCTTCTGAACCCTGTGTGGATTCGGATCCTAGACTCTTTGAAGCTGTCACGCACAGTCAACCCAACTGTGCATCACACCTGGCCGGATCTGCTGGAACCTTCAGATTCCACAGTGAGATAAGCAAAAGCTGAGGTGTCTTCTGCACACTAGATTCCATGTTGAGTAGAGAATAAATCCCAAACGGAGCTGGAAAATGGGGGACCATGTTTTTCTATGTGTCATGCATGAGCCTTGGGATCTTAATCAAATTCTGAAGAGTCTTTGAATTGCAGGATTTTTGTCAGGAAAATAAAGGTGAATGTGGTGCTTAGTGGGAACCCAGAGTGTCTGAAGTAGTGATTAGGAAGTCTCTTGTGTATATCAGTCTCTCAATAAATGGAAGCTGCTTCTGGTCTGCCATCTGTATCTCCACAAGCCTAATTCCTCCCTTCCTTCCTCCCTCCCTCCCTCCCTTCCTCTCTCCCTCCCTCCTTTCCTCTTTCCCTTCCTTCCTTCTTCCCTTTTCCTTTCTTTCTTGTGTGTGTGTGTGTGTGTGTGTGTGTGTGTGTGTGTGTGTACACGCATGTGCACATGCATGTAGGTACACATGGAGGCCAAACATTGACACTGAGTGTCTTCCTCTACTGCTTGCCACATTATCTTTTGAACATGGTCTCTTGCTGAGCCTGGAGCTCACTCACTCTTGAAGACCAGTTGGTTGGTAAACCCCAGGGATCCTCCTTGCTTTACCTCTCTAGTTGGGGGATCACATGCACATGCCACTGCATCTGTTTGTTTATTTATTTATTTATTTATTTATTTATTTATTGTTAGTGTTATATGGGTGATTGAGATCTAAGCACAGGTTCTCATTCTTGCATGGTCAGCTCGTTACCAACTGAGCCATCTTCCAGCCCCTGTAAAACCCATTTTCTGTCTCTTGACCTGGTTGCTTGGGCAACACCATCGTACACAACATCAAGAATACATGTAGAAGCTGACCTCATGTCTGCTCTCAATAGGCTCCAAGACTGGCTGAGAAGAGGCTAGGAAGGGGTTGTGGGCTTGGGTTAATTCTACTGGAGGCTTCTCCTTGGAAAACAAAGTCTATGGGATACATATTTCAGCCAAGAAAGCAAATAAACACCATAGAATGGAAGTTACTTTATTAAATTGTAAGTTTCACTACGTCAGATAGAAATGATTTTGTAGACAAGCTACAGAGCAATCAATCAAGTAATAATGTCTCAAGCCAACAAGGGTTAATGTTCTTTCTTGGGCACACACACATAAGAAAGAGAGAGAGAGAGAGAGAGAGAGAGAGAGAGAGAGAGAGAGAGAGAGTCATATTACTTCAGTGGCTTAATAATATTAATGCAGCACCTCAGCAATTCTCACATACATTTCTTCTTATTTCTCACTTTACTTTCCAAAGAGACCACTGAAGTTCCAGCCATTATGTATGTAGGAAAAGAAAAATAAAAGACAAAGAAAAGAAAGGAGAAATTCATGGAGCCATTGGCACTTTTATCTGTAAGATCTGACTTGCCTCCAACATTTCTAGCTGCAAGAGAGTCTACCCAGTAGATTATTTTGACTGGACCCTGTTTTGTTGCCTTTTTAAGTTACTAGAAGACTATTATTCTGCTAGCCTTCCATAAAAGCTCAAGAGTAGTTTCTAACCAACTCTTGTTTCACAAGCTCACAGGTGCTTAACACTGAGCAGATCTTATGAAGGAATAGAAAATTAAACAAGTCACTATTCATGACACAGAGAATTTCTTGTCTAGCATGGGAGGTTGTAATTGATCAAACAAAGATACATGCATTTGCTTATTGTTTCATATGTCCTTCATGTCCTCTGAGAATGTGATGAGAAGTTGGATGGTGGTTGTCACCATGACTCGACTCTACCTCTAGGGGAAAATTTGTATGTGACCCAAAATTTAGAGACAGAAAGGAGCAGATTCAGGCTCGACTCATACCCCTCTTACTCTTGGACTGCAGAGAGAGTGTGTGGATCTTTTTATTTGAAGGAAGCAATGTGGGCTAGAGAGGGGAGCAAGACCCAAATATTTGTTGATTAGCCTGGCTCAGACCCTCCTGGGAAAAATAAGAATGTTATTGATATTCCTCTACTGAGCACCAATTGGGTCCAAGAGGGAGAGGGGAGGGCTGTTCCATCTAGACCTGGGGTGTTCAAGGGAATTATACTGATCATAACTGCATTTGCTCCACATACTTTGCGAAATCTTTGCAGGGAAGTCCACTGGGGTCATGGGGGAAGTATCCAAAGGCAAGTGAGAGATCTACAGAACACCCTAGGGGAAGGGCTGTTTCCAAGAAATGCTGACGCAAAGGAGCCAGTTGCCTTTGGTACCGGATGGAACAATTAAAAAAAAAAGAAACCCAGAGAACAGAAAAGAGACATGGGAGCGAGGAATAGAGGAGAGAGGTGAGGTAGACAGAGGAAGGAAAGAGAGAAGGAAGAGGTGAGCAGAAGGGAATGGCAAGGGAAGGAGAAGGGAGGAAGGAGAGGAGAAGGGAAGGAGAAGTACGTGCTGAGTAGATACTGCAAACCGACTTTGATGCCTCATCTGCTAGTGTCTCTCACAGACCTGACTCAAATAGAAGCAGATTGCCTGGGAGCCATCAACACACCTTTCAGTCCATCTTCTGTTTGCACTACAAAATACCCCAAGCTGGCAATTTTTAAAGGAAAGAAGTTTATTTTGGTACCTGGTCCTGCAGGCTACAAGTCTCGGGTTCAGCAGCTGAATCTGGATGAGGCCAGTGCCTGGTGATGTGCTGTTGTGTGATGGAAAGTCAGAAAGGTAAGTAAGTGTGGAGGAGATGGACCACAAGGACAACCTCGCTGTAGAACAAGCTTCTCTTGTGGTCACTCACCCTGTGCCAAGAAAGGTGGAACTCACCAGGTGAGGATTCATCCCAAAGGAAAGGTGTTATTCCACCCCTGGGGGCAGGGTTCCATGACCTCACAACCTCTCAGAAATTCCAGGGGATACAGTCAAGCCTCAGCAACATGTCTGCCCAGCTCTGCCTCCAAGAGTACAGTGCTGAAAAGAGAAAGGGAGAGGATGAATCTAGGAAGAGGAGAGAAAAAAGACAGTAGATAGAGGCTGGTGAGCTGGCTTAGTCAGTAAGTACTGGGTGCACAAGCATAAGGACCTGAGTTTGACCAGCACCTATGTTAAGAAAATAAAAAGGCCACAAACCAGTCCCCTGATGTGAGGAAACCCTGTAATCCCAGTGTGGGGAGGCAGAGAGCAGAGAGTCCCTGGATTTGCTGGCCAACTGGTCTAGGGAAATCAGCAAGCTCCAGGATGAGTGTGGGACCTTCCCTCAAAAGATAATTGAGTAACACACCCAATATTGACCTCTGACTTCCAAATGCAAGAGCACACCCCAACACACACACACACACACACACACACACACACACACACACACACACACCCTACCACACACAACACAAAATCAAATGAAACTAAAGTTGTTGACATCCTCCAGTCCTTGACATGGTTAACACACGGTTAATTACCTCCACAAGAGAATGTTCCAGAAGCTTCTCAAAAGCTACTGGCAGTTGAGCTTACACACAGGACCTATTCCCTTTGGCATGGGCAACTCTGACCTTGTGAGTAGCAGCTGACTGCTCTTCTACAGTCTTCCTATCAGCTTCAAGCCCCAAACACCAGGACAGAGATTAGATAGACTCTCTGTGCTGTCTTTTCTCAGTGTCCTTCAGAGAGGTAGATCTGAGTGACTCCCACATAGGCAGCTTTATCCATTTATTCTTTCCATCCATAAGTCATATGATCGGAATCGTAAGGACATACATCTTACAGGTGGGTTGAATGGGGGAGCACATTCACGTACTTTTCCTTCATCTAAAATCCAGGCAGGTCTGAAATCACAGTACAATAATTTTCAAAGGGTTAGTAATGCTTAAAACAAATGGCTAATGTTGGGGGAGGGGAAGCAAAACCAGGCATAAATTACACATGCATACACTCTGTGTGCCCATGAACTTGGGCATGCCCATTTAATGACTTGTTTTCCATGACTGACAAACCATCTCCACCAAACTAAGAAACCAAAGCAGCCACAGTAATTTGTTTCTATCACAATAGCAGTGCAAAGTGATTCCAGAAGATTCTACACCGAGAGCTGCTCCTGTTCTGAGGAGTAGACATGATCCTTTGTGCCACTTGGTTATCAGGTTGTCAGGAATGGTTCTTGCTCCCATGATGCTCCAGGCTCTGCTTTTTGGAGCATCACCAGTAATCCTAACACTGACTTTCAGGTTTGGTAAAAGACTCATAAAAAATGTTCTCAAGGTGTACTAATTAAAAAAAAAAAACTTCATGGAGGATCAGTTTTGCCTTTCCCAACTTGCCTTAACAGACATAAAGAGGGTGGGACGTGGCCTGGAACTCTCTGGAGCAGGCGTTGTCTCTGGCAGGAGACAGAGACACCAGATAGCATCATTGGAGACATTAACATGGCGGCAGAGAACTTGATGGGCTGGCTCGTGCTCACCAGGTATTCAACAGGAAGATGGAAACAAATCAGAGAATTTCTGACAAATCAGGTCATAATCCTCCCTCCCTTAT
This sequence comes from Peromyscus eremicus, assembly GCF_949786415.1. NCBI lineage: Eukaryota > Metazoa > Chordata > Mammalia > Rodentia > Cricetidae > Peromyscus > Peromyscus eremicus. Next base: position 92,171,258 of record NC_081420.1, on the reverse strand, counting down.
TGCTTGCCAATGAGACTGAGAAAGAGAGTTGGGAGGGAGGGAGGGAGGCAGAGAGAGAGAGAGAGAGAGAGAGAGAGAGAGAGAGAGAGAGAGGGAGAACCCAATTGACTGTGAGTAGACTCTGGGAAATGTTAGCCATTCTGTAATGGCAAGTCTTCCCACATACACTAGCTGAGCTATTGCTTTGTGTCTCACTGTGCCCTGAATTCCAGTCTCTGAGCTTCAGCTACAAATATAAACCTGTGATTGCAGTGCAGAGCCACAGGCCCAGTGACAGGAGCAAGTACAGGATGCCCCAGGACCAGTGCCAAGTTGCATCACAGCCAGAGAGATACGAGCTGGAGATATCAACCGAGCATCTGCTTCCCCTCCAGAAAGTATTTCTGTTGACAGCAAATTGAAGCACAAATCAAAGTTAGTATCGTGGGAAAAGCTCAACTAGCCTGGACTCCTTTTACTTCTTTTCAGTCTGATGTTTCCATTTTTAATTACAGGTCAGGTGACCTTCATCTCCTGTCCTCCAGGTCTTGTGGAGTCTAAAAGGCTGAATCCTTTTAAATTCATGTCTGAGGGCACAAAGCCCCCTTTTCCAAATATGGGGGTTTGCAGAGGGGGCTTCTGGAAAGTCATGACTTGATTGAGCAACCCAAGCTACAAGGAAAGAGGATAGGGAGGAGAATAATGACAGACAGAGGTGCCTGAATATTAGCATCCTTGGCTTAAGGTCCTGAGGGTTCCAAACATCCTCTTCTCTCCACAACCAAGTTCTTGTGAGGATGGGAGTTGGTAGCTATCCATAGTGAGCCTGCTGTTGGCTGAGGTTTTATGGAACCATGTGGCACTCAGGTGAAGAGTCAGAGCTCCACTCCTGCTGTGGGCATTTTGTCTTCCTCTCTTCCTTGTCGGTGTTTGCATCTTTATACACAGAGTGAGCATGCTCTGTTTCTCATCCTATGAGCAACACAGTGAACACTATTGTGACTCAACATCTTCACCCCAATTCGTTCCTTGGGTACACATGTCTGTATCATTTAGATACATTCCGGGTCCTAGAACAGAGCCAAGCTGTGTCTCTCTGGACCTTCTCATCTTCTGTCCAGATGAGAGCAGTCAAGGTGGACCTAACATGGATGTAGACCCTCCCAGAATGAAGATGGACAGATATTTACTGGAATTGTGGTGATCATAAGTGAAGAAATTCCAGAAGACATTCCTAGCTGCCCAATAGTGAACAAGCCCTCCCTCCACAAACCTCCAGAAGCCTCAACTCAAGGGCAGCCCACCAGTCTTAGCTATTCAAAGATGCATTTTTGGGAGCTTAGGTAGGTCATGAAGACATGGTGGAAGACGTTGGTACATCTGCAGGTAGTGCTGGGGCTTCTCTTCATTGGAGAAATGACCTCCTCAGGTTATAGATGAAGCATGATGCATGCAGAGATGAGCTTACTTTCTGGACACTACAGGACACATAGGAGCTGTGCTTAACTCTGCTAGTCTCTGTCAGGACTTTATCCCTTCTCCTATGTAACTTAAGCTTGGACCAGGATAACTGCACTAAAATTCAGTCTTTTAGAAACCTTAGGGCCTTTCAGAGACTTTGAAAGGAATAAGATTTATACTACGGTCCACACTCTAGTGCTTCCCATGAGTGTTATTTTTGGTGGACTTCATGACTCTATAGAAGTATACTTTTAACCAGAGATATCTCAGACTTCATTCTGAGTGGGCCAGTACTAATAGAAAGAACTGAAGTAGACAGGAACAAAAAAATATTCTCATTGAGGTGGATGAGGCCAAGGAGGTGGGACACTGAGCAAGCAGTTGTCAGAGAAGCTGGCTTCTCCTGAGGACTATCTAGGAAGTCCCACTAGAGCTAAGGTGGTGGGATAGAAGCCCAGAACATTGTTGCCCATTTCTGGACATTGCAGAGCTAGCCAGATTGCCTGGGAAGAAAGGCATGCAGCGCGGTGTTCAGAATAAATGGTTAACTCTTCTGGGCTGGAAGAAATGATTATTCAAAAGTTGGTCCCCACATACAAATGCAAATGACATCCGAGACACATGAATGCTAATTTCTCCAACAAGTCTGCAGACAAATGCTCATCATTAGAAGCGTTTCCGTGCATTTATATTAGGCCCTCCTCTAAAAGACTTTTCATACAAATATGTCATCAAGATATTCAAAACCATGCAATCTTATCCAAAGTTTCATCTATCAACACTGCAGGCCTCATCTCTTGCAGCTGTGTGTCAGAATGTGTGGGGGAGATTACTCAGCTGATATGAGGTGCCTGGGAGGGGCCGAAGTCTCAGGGGTCCACAGAGAGCCTCCTGAAAAGGAGGCTCAGGGTTTTCCGGGTGGGTCCAGTGAGCCTTTTAGCCACAGGTGAGAGATGCGGTGGGGGAGGGATGAGCTTGGGTGGGTTAGAGGCAGGAACCTTGGGATGGGCTCCTTCTGCATTGCACTTCACCAGCTACCTGCCTTTGAGCCTAAGTATTAACCAGCTACTGAGATGACAGATTATGTTAAAGACTGAGTGATGGGGAGGGAGTTGGAGATCTTGTCTCTATCACCTTCAGCAAGGCAAAACCTCAGGCCTGCAAGCTGCTTCTGGGGAGGTTAAGGAGGGGACAGGGTTAAGGGGAAATGGTAGCTTTTGCAAAAGTCCAGGGCGCAGCTTTAAATTAGTTCTCTGTATGTTTGTACTTTTCCTAACCCTCCCCTCTCCTTCATCTTTCTCCTACTCCTCTCTTTCTCCTTCCCTTTTCTTTCTGGGAAAGAGTACATGGTTGCCTAGAGGAAGCCTTGAGAGCATCCCTAGGGCTGGAAGTGACTGGTGTTGGCTGCTTCTTGGGGAATGACTTTGAGCTTGGACCACTTTATATAGTGTGTGAATGGGTGGTGGTTTAGGATAGTATTGTACATCTCTCTTAGTTATGTTGTAAAATTATTTCAGCAAACAACTTAGTTTGGTAATTCACCAATGTGAATATTCATCTATCTACCCATTCGTTTACTATTCAAGCAGCCACTCATCCGTCTGTCCATCCATCCATCCATTCATCCATCCATCCATTCATCCATCCATCCACCTTTGGTAAACAATACCTTATGAGCACAGGAATAGGGCATGGCTGTTGTCTTTGTTTTGACCATGGAGAAATGGAGACATAGAGTTTTAAAATTTGGATCAAGGTGGCTTGATTAATAAGGGACAAAGCTGAGAATGGCTCACCTGGCCTCTGGCTCCTTCCATCCAACCCATCAACAACCATTTATTGACAGACTGCCTTGTACTAGGTAGCAACTCTGGGTACAACAGGAAATTAATGTTGTCTCAGATTTGTCCTAGCCCTAAAGGAGAGCTAAATGCCACAGCTGGCTGTGAATTGCTTGTCCTGAAGAGGCATCACCCAGACGCAAAGACATTTATAAGCTGGTACAAAATCCACCAGCTGAAGTACCCAGTGCAAAACTGACATTGTAAGGGGATACTGGGGTTCCTGGACCTCATCGTCCAGCTCCCACAGGAACACTGGTGAAAGTCTACCTTTTGAAGTCAGATAAGCAGGCTGTAAATCACATCTTGCAGTAGCTGCTTTGCAAGGAAACTCTGGGAAGATGAAATCAGCATGAGGTCTGCTCCTCAGCAGATGAGCTCAGCATAGCTCCAAGGGGACCTTCGGATCATGCTCCTCAGAGCTAAGACTTTATCTGCGACTTGGCTTATGCCTAACAAGGATAAGGACATGGACCAAAGAGAGTACAAGTTTCTAAAAAGCTTCACTATGTAGTGGAAGGCATTCTGGGTCGAGGAAGCTGTACAGCGGTGCATGAGTGATAATGACAGTAGAGTGACAGATCAAGGTGGCCTCTACTGCTGCAGCACCAATAAAGCATAAATGAAATTGATGAGCAGGGGACAGTGGACACAGGAAATCTCTGCACAGTCAGGATGAAGCCTCACTGTGAAAAGTTTCAGAGGTCAGCTATACTTTGGAATCCAGGGAAGGCATGGGAGCATTTGGGCAAGGTAAACATATTCAGGTGGGTACTTCAAGAAACATGCTAGGTAATCAACTTGGAGGTGGAAGCGCTAGTTAATTGGTTATTGCAATAGCTTAGTCAAAAAACTTATCCTAAGCAACCCAAGGACTAGAATGTAACTGAGCAAAAGAGCCAGTGCCATGCTGTTTTGATTGTTATGGTTCTGTAGTATAATTTGAAAGCAAGTAGCATGATAACCTCCCAAAGTATTATTTTTGTTAAAAATCACTTTGGCCTATTATTTATTTCTTTCTTCCCCTTCCTTTTCTTTTCACTTCCTTCCTTCCATCCTTTCTTTTTGTGCCACCATGCCATCTAAGTTTTGAGACTTTTTTTTTCTGGCTGTGAAGAATGGCCTTGAAATTTGAGTTAGGACTATATTGACTCTACAGATTATTTTTGTTAGAAGGGTCATTTTATAAGATCAGTTCTTCTGATCCAGGAGTATGGGAGGTCTTTCCATCTTCTAGTGTCTTCTTCAGTTTCCTTAAGTTCTCACTGTTAGAGGAAAAGGGAGTGCAGAACACATTCAACTGTTTGGCTGAAGGACAGCTCAGTGTAGCTCTCAGGTTAGTAGCCTAGAAATGTGTATAGGTAGTTGGATAAACCAGGATAAACAGTCAATACAATGTTCCTTCCACATACTGTATAATCTACTTTTCCTTTTGAGACTAAATAGTTGGCATAAATACTGAAAGGGGGAGGGGCTTTTGGTTTTGGCTCACAGTTTGAGAGGACATAATCCATCATGGCGGGGAAAGCAGGGCAGTGGGAGCAATAGGTGGCTGGTTACATTGTAGACTGTGATTAGCAAGCAAGCAGTTGGTCCAGACAGGAACCAGGCTAGGCTACAGCCCACAAGAGCCAGTCCCTGGGACCAACGTCCTCCATCTAGGTCCCAATTTTTAAGAGATCCTCAGCCTTCCAAAGCAGCAACAATAGCCAGGAATGGAGTGTTCAAACACATGATCTTATGGAGGACATTTTGCATTTAAACCATTATGCAACTAAGTATTCAAATATTGAGATGGTCAGAGGACTCTGGGAAGATGACTTCAGGCTGCCTTTTCTGCAGATACCTGAACTCAGGTAGTCTCCTGATCACAGGGGTCAGCCAATTTCTGGGAGGTTCTGAAGTCTACTGCCACCTCAGACTCCATGCTCTAGGAAGAGCTTGTGAGGTTTCCATGAAGATTGTGGTTCTCCCTTCAGTCCATCTGTGGCTTGACATTTTCATCAGTGTCTTCTTAGGACTTCATGTCCTAAGTTTTGATAATGCCTAAGTGTAGAACTTCATGTCCTAATCTTTGATAGTGCCTGAGTGTAGCTCTTGGGGAAAGAAGTGGGAGCCTTGATTGGGAATGGTGACTATAGATGCTGGGACTGTGGGATCTGGATGGCCTCTGTTCACCAAGAGTAACAAGTTGAGTAAGTGTTTGCTGCCACCCAGGAGGGAAAGAAATAGGAGTTTAATTCTATCAGACCAAAAGTCCACTTTCCCCTTTAGGTTTTCAAGCATGTGTGACCTGAGAAAGGCCTGTAGTCTAGAAAAACATGTTGAAAAATAAATACATATAATTTATTTATTTGTCTGGTTTGCCATTTCCCAATCATTCTTCCCCATGGAAAGACACAGTTATGGTCTTTGGGGTGTAGTATAACATGTAAAGTGTTTGGCCAAATACCCTCAAATTTATATAGAAAGTATCAAGTTTATCTGAGTACATAAACAATGATAGCCACTTGGGCAGAGTCATGCCGTCTTTGCCAAGATCCAGAGGCTGCCTGCTACAGGCTGTGTAACCGCAGAAGGCTGTTTCTTTGGGGGGCAGAGGAGAGTGGACTTTCAATGTTATTTCTCACTGCAAATGTGCAGGCCTTCAATTACCAAGGATCACCCAGTTTCTTGGCCTATGTTCAGAACTTTTGGAGACCTCAAGCCCTCAATTCCAGGCTCTTAGGCTCATCAACTGACTATTCAGCTACAATGTATATTCTGGGACTTGTGGTTGACTTTAGTATGGGTTTTATCTCTCAGAAAACTGATCTGAGAATGAGTCTGGGTCTTTATGTAGAAGAATATTCTGGCATGTGGTGGGTGTGAGGGATGAGTGGGCCTAATTATAGGAATATTTGGCAGATTAACCTTTGTGTATGAGAGTATGTGGGATTGTTTGGGTGTAGATAGGAAAAGAGAAAAGACCATAAAGCCAGAGAAGGAGACTAGAGAAAGGAAGGATGGAACAAGGATAACAATGGCTTTACACTAAGGTGATCATTGGGATAAGTTCCTTTTACTTTTTTTTTTTTTTTTTTTTTGGTTTTTCGAGACAAGGTTTCTCTGTGTAGCTTTGCGCCTTTCCTGGAACTCACTTGCAGTCCAGGCTAGCCTCGTACTCACAGAGATCCGCCTGGCTCTGCCTCCCAAGTGCTAGGATTAAAGGCGTGCGCCACCACCGCCCAGCTCCTTTTACTTTTTATCTCTTTCCCTCTCTGTGTATGTTTTCACATGAGTGTGTGTTTGTGAAGTCCAGAGGTCAGTGTTGGGTGTCATCCTCAGGACACTATGTCTCCTTGGCCTCTTGAAGCTCACTAATTAGGCTAGACTGTTGGCCAATGAACCTTAAGGATCCTCTTGTCTCTGTCTCCTCAGAGATAGGATTACAAGCATACTCTATCAGTCCTGATATTTTACAGGGATTCTGGGAATTGAACTCAGGTCTTTATGCTTGCAAAGCAAGCGCTTTACCAACCAAGCCATCTCACCTGCCCTAGAACTGATCCATCTCTTATTCTGCTCCAGGACTTTGCATCCAGCACCATTCAAGGTTCTGAAGTACTGCAGTGATTCAGGTCAGCTAAAGTCCTCAACTATGTGCATGGACTCCTTCCTGTAGGGACATTTATCAATAAATATCTGATTAAATAATCTCGTCCAATCTGCCCAAAGCTGCTTTTCTTCTCACCCATGCTTGATTACTCCTACCCCAGGAGCAATACCTCTGAGTATTCCCACCAGAAGAAGGGCAGCTCGGGAACACAAGCCCTTGATGTGAAGGCTTCTAGTTTCCTAGAGAATATTCCATTCCATTTATAGCTAATTTTCTAACATTGTCTTATATCAGTGGCTCCCAGCTGAAGGTGTTCTGGCAGTCTTGGGAGTACTTTCGTGTGTTATAATTGGAGGATACTATTAGAATTCATAAGAGTCCAGGAATAGTTGTGATCATCTAACAAGCTCAGGACAGAATAGCTACCCAAGTGTCATCAACGCTAGCAACTCTGGCTCATAGGTTCATTTCTGTGTCCTCCACAGTGAGAAGACAATGGCTTCTTCCTGGGATATTGATATCCTACAGATGCTTAATACATATCTGTGGGTTAAGAGTGTTCATACCAATGTCCAATACATGGGAAACAGAACAAAATTTTCAGAAAATAAATATGTGGTCAGCTCTGGACTTAGGAACTGGGTCATCTTGTTGAGTCATCTTACTTTTCTGCAGCTGCCACCCACCCCAACAAAGAATGAGCCCAGTGTTAACAGTGTCCTGACTGAGTGATCCTGACTAAGACGGAGTTGGAGACTAAGCGGGGGCACCCCTAAGGGGTGTGTGTGTGTGTGTGTGTGTGTGTGTGTGTGTGTGTGCATGAGATTGCTCAGGAAGCAATGCCCCTTCAAGATAATACGTTACCATCATTCTGTCTCTTTCCAGGGGAAAAACTATACCTCCTCTACTTCAAACAGTGCCTCTGGGGCTAATTTAGTCTACCGTGGGGGCTGCTAGCAACCACTTTCAGCAGACTGGCTTACAGAACCATGTGGTGGGGAGCCAGTGTCCTTGGCAACTTCCTGTTCACCTTGGTAGTGTGTGTCCCCCAGAAAACTCTTGACTACCCAATGCCTTCCTGTGGAAGACGGTTTGCTGACAACATGTTCCCAAGGACATTCTAGATCATTCTGAAATTTACTCTGTCAGTTCTGACTCGGATACCACTACCCCACGAATTCCGTCCAAGCAGGACAGTGAGCAACTTATACCTGGGAGTGTTGACTGCCACCCCTGTCCTGAGACAAGGGGTGTTGGCTAGAAAACCAGAAATGAAATATCTGGGAAATCAGACATTGTGCGAGAACAACAGGTTTTTAGAATGTTTGATTTCCTATTCAACTGTGCACAGCTGCCATGCAGAAAATAGGATGGGTGCCAAGCTCGGGAACTGATGGAGAGGGTCGGGGAGAGCGCAGACAAAAGACTGACAGTGCTGTTTGCACGCAGAACATGTTAACTTGACTTTAAAAACTCAGCCGCTCCGGTCACCGACTGTTGCAGAGACGCCATCGGCTGGCAGCTCCATTTGTCTGTTGAACTGCTGCCTCTCTTTGCTGTTGTCTTCTTTGTCTTAATTAAAGAGATTTAAGAGACTTCGCCGCCTCAAAGTGCAAGTCCGTACTCTGCTCTAACAACCACTGCTTTCTTTTCTGTTTTCTCCAGTAGGTAACCAAGTGCCCACAGGTTGACTTCAGTTTTTGTTTTTTTTTTTTTCCTTTTTCTTTTAATTGAGGTAAAATTCACATAATACAGAACTGGCATTTTAAGGTGTACAGTTCAGTGCTATTTGGAACATTTGTAGCGTGAAGACATAACCCTGATCTACTTCCAAGACACTTTCATGAATACCCACAGCCACTAGGCGATCTGTTTGCATTCCATCACTCTCCTAGAAATGACTATTTTTTTTCCTCTGCTTGGATTTGCCTGTTTTGAGCATTTCCTAGAAATGAGATCCTACAAGGTATGAATTTTTGTGTTTTCCTTCTTTAACTTAGCTTAGCGATTTCAGAGCCAACCATGTTGTAGTATGTGCTGGTTATTCTTTTATTGACCAAATACTGTTTCATAGGATGGATATACCACAGTTTGTTGGTCTCTTTGTAAGTTGGTGGCTGTTTGGACTCTCCTTACCTTTCGAATACCACAGTAATGCTGTTGCAACTGTTTCCATACGAGTGTTTGTTTGAAGTCCTGTTTCCATTTCTTAGGAGTGTATATCTAGAAATAGAATTGCTAGCTCATGTGGTAATGCTATGTTTAACTTTTTGAGCAATTGTGAATATTTTAAGGATACTATTTTGCAGCCAGCCTTGGTGTCCAATCAGCAAACATATTCTCCACCCAACAGTTAAACCAGGGGTCACTTCTAGAGACAGTGCTAGCTTTCTGTATGGGAATGAGATAGATAAAGAGGTGAGAGGCCCTAGGAGGCCCTATTCCCCTGTCATGGGAATAGTTAGTTAGACACACCGGAAAGCATTAGGTTTGCAATTCCATGAAAACATTTCATGGAGCAGACATTATTTCCTCTGTGTGTGTGTGTGTGTGTGTGTGTGTGTGTGTGTGTGTGTGTGTGTGTCCAGGCATGCACTCCTTGTGTACCTGACTCTCGTGAGACAGCTTTTCTTTCACTGAACCTAAAGCTCACTATTTGGGCTGGCCTGGCTGGCCAGTGAGCTCCCACAGCCTACCTGTTTTCTTCCTTCAATGCTGACATTACAGGAATTCACAGCCATGCTCAGCTTTTTTTTTAATTGAAAAATAGATTTTTTTTAATGCAACATATTCTCATTATGGTTTCCCCTCCCCCTACTCCTCCCAGTTTCTCCTTACCTTCCCTCCCATCCAGATTGGCACCATTTTTGTCTCCCTTTACAAAACAAACAGGTGGGCTAGAGAGATGGCTCAGAGGTTAAGAGCACTGACTGCTCTTCCAAAGGTCCTGAGTTCAATTCCCAGCACCCACATGGTGAATCACAACCATTCATAATGGGATCTGATGCTCTTTTCTGTCATGCAGGTATACATGCAAATAGAGCACTCATCTACATAAAATACATGAATAAATAAATCTTTAAAAAAACAGTTATCCAAGGAATAATAATAATAAAATAAAACACAATAAGATAAAACAAAAACAGATAAATGTGAGTGGGACAAAACATACAGAGGATGAAGAGGCAAAGAAAAAGCATAAGAAACACATAGAGATGCATAGACACACACGTTTACACATACAGGAATCCCACAAAAACACAAAAATGGAAGCCATAAAATATATGCAAAGGACCTGTGAGGTTTAAGAAAAAAAGAATGCCCTGGGTCAACATTATGAGACAAAGAACCTTCTAAGATGTTGTAGAGTTCATTGCTACTGGCCATCTACTGTGGGGCATGGGGCCTAGCCTTAAGAGTAGTTTGTTTCCCTTGGAGAAAACCAGTTTTTCACGCGTCCACTTCTCCTTTTGGCTTTGGGACCCCATCTGGTGCAGACCTATGCAGGCCCTGTCCATGCTGCCACATCTCTGAATGTATGTGTGTGTGAGTTGTGTTGTGTTTAGAAGGCCTTGTTTCCTTGGTAGCTTCCACCCCCTCAGGCTCTTACCGTCTTTCCACCCTGCTTTTCTGCAGAGTTCCCTGAGCCCTGAGGGGAGGGAGTTGATAGAGACATCCCACTTAGGGTTGACTGTTTCAAGAACTTTCGTTGTCTGTGTGGTTTCCATCTGTGAGTCTCTGTATTTGTTTTCATGTGCTATAGGAGAAAAACTTCTCAGGCACCAGTCTATGAGTAAAGCAGAATGTTGTTACGAGTCATTTTATTGCTATATTCCTTTAGCGGGAACAGCAGTATTTGGTTTTTGCCTAGGTCTCTGGCTTATCAAGTCTCAGATTCTTGAACATCCAAACAGCATCAAGTATAGGTTCTATTTTGTGGAGCAAGCCTTAAATCAAACCAGATATTTATTGGTTGATTACAAACACTAGCTTTGTGTTACTACTATACCAGAATATCTTGCAGGCCGGTTTCCACTGCAGATTAAAGGTTTGTACCTGGGTTAGCGTGTACTTTCTCCTTTGGTACCCGGCAAAGTTCCTTCCAGTACCATGTGCGCTATCGGTAGGGGTGAAGGCTCCTGTATAGGCAGCAGATGGACTTCTCCATGTTCAGTGAGTTGTGTAGGTATTGCCCAGCAATAGGGCCTTACTGTCAGTTTGTGGAGAGCAAAATTACCCTCGATAGTAGCCTAGCTTTGACCAACAACTCAATTAGGTGTAACCCTTCATTCAATATATATGATGTTTCTACTGTTCTAGGCTTCCATATGATCCATCATGTGGCCCTAAGCTTTAGCTGTCCCTTCCTGTATTCCTTCCCTTGCCCCTTCTCTCCTCTCCCTCCCCGTTTGATCCTCCAATTCCAGTCTTCCCAGGGCCTGTTCATCCTTACCTATCTGTTCTATTTCTCCTTCCTGGGGAGCTCTATTCCCCCTTCCCCCGCCCTGCCAGTCCCTTACTCCATACCTAAGCTCTGTGAATATGTGGATTGTAGCTTACTTACAAATGACTTGACATCCAGCTTTTCTTAAAAAAAAAACAAAACAAAACAACAACAACAACAACAACAACAAAAAACCCAGGTTCTGGTGGTATGAATGGTGGTCCTCAGGTTCACACAGCAAGTCCTTCTATCTACTTGAGCTGGCTCTGCAGTCTTTCTCTTTACTTATTTGTTTATTTATATTTATGTATTTTTAAGCAGGAATTCAGAGAGATTAAGCCAACTCTCCAAGAACCCAAAGTTAAGAAAAACAGACTGTTCTAGGTCCAAAGACCCACGTGGTTTCAACACGTGTGTTTGAAGTCATGTCACCAATTTCAAAGGTTATCTGTTACTCAAGAAAGAAAAACCTTTCAGAAAAAAATGGCCCAAGTTCAAGGAGAAAATAGCCCTTTCCTTCTGTGGGATATGTATCAAACCCCAAGAGTTCTATAGGTAGGATGAAGTTTCTTTCCTTCAGCCCAGGGAAGATGGAAAGCAGAATCCTACATTTTGCTGAAAGATTCCCACAGGAACCTGATTTATGGGGCTGGAACTCTCTTCTACCAGTGACATCCTTACCCTGGTCCCTTCTCCTTGTTTGAAGTTCCCTCTAGAACAGAAGTAAGCAGCTTTGCATTTTCCTTAAAAGAGATAATCTGTTTTCAGAGAAGCAGAGGAGGGGAGGTCCCCTGTCTCCTTTTCAGGATGCCCCTTGCCCAGGTTCCTTATAACACGTGACAATTGTCCCAAGAGTTCTGAGTCCAGTGGCAATGATGCTTCTATGCCTGTGAGGAGCTTGGTGTTCTGAGAGGTTAAGCAAAGGACATGGGATTTCCCAGCCAATAGCTGGAAGGGTCAAGACACAGAGGGAGAACTTTCTAGTGTATTTAATAGACGTGTTCTGCCAAGCAAATCACTGGTCCATGACTGCTTATTATTGGCTGTTCCTGTACCTTGACCTTAGCCATTTCCTTCATGGGCTCATTTCATCTTCGTAGACTTTTGGTTTATGGAAAAGGAGCTTGAGATGCAATCAGGTCATGTAACTTGTCCAAAGGAAACAGCTTTCTGTAGACACTGTAGGGAGCTCCCAATTCTGAAGCCCCATTGATTACAAAGCACATTTACTTGGTTACTTGGTTCAGTATGGCAGTGAGTTCATCTGTCCTCAGACCTGGGCCAGTAGGAATGGCTGTCAAGGAATCTGCATGATTGCAGCATATATTTCTGACTAGTCAACCATATTTTCATGGCAGCAGGAGATTATCTCATTAGAATGGAGGGCTGGGAGCAAGATGACTTTCTGGGTTGCTTGTGGTTAGTGATTTTTTTCCTACGATGAATTAGAAAGAAATCTTTGATGGGTTGGCAGATTGTTTCAACAAGAACTGAGGTGTAATATTTTGTTACAGAACATGTGGAAAGCAGGGTTTACTTCCAAATACGAGTGTTTGCTAGGCCCCCAAGTACGTATAAATAATACAGGTTCCTTGTTTACGTGGGTTTGTGGGAGTATTTGTAAACATGTGTTCATAACATTGTATAGAAAGGGTGGGCTGGCTTGGGGAAAGGACAGGGAATTGTGATGGATTCTTATAGGTCTCACTGTATAAGAAGCTCCTTCAGGCTCTTTTGAAGACAAGGAGACCTTCTGTGGGTCCACAAGACCCTTCCATATAGTCAATCTTCTGGACTCCCTGGCTCCATTTGCAAATTCTGATTGAAGTGATTTGAGGTCTCGTCCAGGAATATGCATTTTAACAAGCTCCCCAGGTGATTCTGTTGTTGATGATATATGGACAATACCTCAAGAATCTCTCTTTTAGTCTGGTTCTGTTTCCAAGTTGAAAAGAGACAAGCAGATTCTCACTCTCAAGAGATTGATTGACATGTATCAAACTTGAGCATCTATTTCCAATAAAACACTTCAACATTATCAGTTAGGAGGGCACTGCCCAGATCCTGAAATATGAACCTGAAATTTTGAAGCTGTTCTTTGTTTGCTGAGCAGTGCTCAACATATCCTTAAACCATCTACCCAATTTGAGATAAGCCCTCCCTTTCAGTAAGGAGACAAACACATGGTCCAATCACATGTCCCCCCCCCCCCCTTTCTTTTGTGGAAACCAGCTAAATAGCAAGGGATAGAGAGTGAGTTTTACAGAGTACCCTCATGAAGCCCTCTTCCCCCAATGTCTGTAGGAGTCATGAAGTCAACCAATCTTTTCAAATTCTGTCTTGCCAAATGCCTAATTCTGGTTTCATACTGCACTGGAATGTAGTGTACCTCCCCCCCAAAAAGGTGTGTGTAGGAGGGGGTGGGATGGGAGCCTTACTTGACAGTGTTACAAGGAGACAAGCTGGAAGCAAACATTTGACACTCCAGCCCTGGAATGCTGTAAAAATTTAATTAGGTGGATCCATTAGTCATGCCCACATGGAGGTTTCATACAGGGCTTACAAAAATGCAGGCTGCTGAAGGAGCCTTTCAGACCTTCCTGTAAATGCCATTTCCCTCGTTATTGGGAAATGTGCTCTCCCTGGAACTTTGGAGGCAGGCTTTGTATTTACAAAACAGGGTTATGATGAGATTAACTTCCTTCACTGGAAGGGGCTGCTGGGTCCAAATGGGAGCCCTCCTTTAATAAGGGAGTTTGCCCAGCCTGACTGCTTCTGATTCAGCAGGCTAAGAGGTGATGCTGGGGGCCTTGCCTTTGATCACTTCCTGACTCCACTTTTCAGGTTTCAGGTGGCAGAAATGAGGTCATGTGGGGGACTGCCTTGAGATGAGCCTGAGTCTGTACTTTATTTTAGCTAAAGGGCCAAGAGGCAACAAGTCTGGTTCTGTTTCCAAGTTGAAAAGAGACAAGCAGATTCTCACTCTCAAAACCGGAGTATGGGAGTATGGAGAGTCACTTGAGCTTAGAAAGCGAACTTTTGTGTGGTTTAGGACCTTCAATACACACAGCTTGACCCGTAAGCCGACATTTTGGGCTTGGGATACTCTTGTTTTGTGTCTGCTTATCCAATGAGAAGGTGGAGGAGAGCGATTGTTAATATAACTAATCACATGGCAGTATTTGAAATCCACATTCCAGGAGCTCCAGCCCCATGGGGTGCTGAGCACGCAGCTGACTGCAAATGACTTCAATGCAATATTGTTATTTAGGGGCCCAAGTCCTTTGCACATGGGCTGGGGATGTGTCTTCATCTTCACCTACTTGTTTATTTCATGTTATTATTTTAAAAAAAAAACATGTATTTTTTCATAATCTGGATTGAGATGCAGATTTTAATAAGTCAATGTCCCTGCACTAGAGGAAGCCAGTGTCTCACAGGGAAGAGGGATTTCTAAACAAATTATTGCAGTGCAGTTGGATACTAGCTATAGTGTTTGTGAGTGAATAGGCAACACTAAGTGACTTAGGCACATTAGTACACACACACACACACACACACACACACACACACACACACACAGAGTGGTAGTTTGAGTGGTAGCCTTAGGTATTAGGCACTTGGTCCCCAGTTGGTGGTACTATTTAAGAAGGCTTAGGCTGTGTGGCCTTCTTGGAAGAAGTGTGTCACTGGAGATGGCACTGAGAGTTTAAAGATATTTGCCACTAGTTTAACCTCTGCTTCCAGTTTGTGGTTCAAGATGTGAGCCCTCAGCATCCTGCTACAGCTGATGTGACTGCTGTTTACTGCCATGCCTCCCTGCCGTGATGGACTCTTATTCCACAGGTCTAAATAATCCCTCCCATCCATAAATTGCCCTGGTCATGGTGTTTTATCACAGCAATAGAAATGTAACTAACACACACACACACACACACACACACACATTTTTTTAAAAGTAACTTTGGGTATTTGAGATGGCTCAGTGGTTAAAAGCACTTGCCTCTCAAGCCCAATGACCCGAGTTCCGTACATTTATCCCACAAAAAGGTAGAAGAAGGGACTAAACTCCTTAGAGTTGTCCTTTGTCTTCTGCATGTGTACACAGTCACATAATCACCATGCATATATAACAATAATAAACACAATAAAATAAAAAAATGTAAAGCTAAAGATATAATCTAACAATGCATTAGCTTTTAATTTCTTTATACTTGAAAGAATGGAGAGCCACACAGATATACACACACACATATGGAGAAGGAGAGCGAGTGTGTGTATTTTCCAGTAGGCTTTCATTGGTTGGGATAAATTAACAATAACAACAAAATCAAGATTTTACAGTATTTTCTGAACCTTAGAAACTTATGAAAGACTCTGATTCGCATACCTCCACATACAATATTAACATACGTGTACATACAGGGTTAACACACCCATACATACAATATTATTAACATACCTATACATACAATATTAATGTACCTGTACATATAATATTATTAACATACCTGTACATTCAATATTAACATGCCTGTACTCACAACATTAATATATCCAACTGAAACAGGTTGTCACTGAAATGTTTGTCAGAAACAGCAAGCCAAACACCTTCCCTTTTCCCCCAGAATGTTTTCAAAGTCTCAAGTTTCCACTGTTAGCTGTTGGATGGACCCTATATGGACATTAGACACATTGAAAGACAGAAGATAGTGCATCCAAAATGACAGAGTTGATGTTTGAATCTAGGATTGTCTAACTCTTCTAAGTCATAGCATCCACCAGCCTCACCTGAGCAGGGGAACTTGATGTGGTACAACACAGTAATAACGTGTTGATATCTAAGTCAATTAGGTTTGGGGGCTCTTGAGGGGTGAGCAGAAGCCCACAAATTAGGCAAGGAACCTTGATGCATGTGTGCGTGTGTGTGTGCATGTGCCTATGTCAGCCTATGTGCATTCGTGCATGTGTATGCTTGCATGTGCGTGTGTGTGTGTGTGTGTGTGTGTGTGTGTGTGTGTGTGTGTGTGGTTGGCAGGAAAGAGCCTCAGGTGTTTTTCTTTAGACATTCTCTCCTTTGTTTTGAGACAGTATCTCTCACTGGCAGGGAACTCACCAAGTAGTCTAGGTTGGTAGGCCAGGGATCCTCAGGGATCCCCATCTCTGCCTCTCTAGTGTTGGGATTGCAAGTGTACAGAATCGTACCTGGATTTTTTAACGAGTTCTGGAAATCAAACTCATGTCTTCATAATTGTATGGCAAGCACTTTACTGACTAAATTTTCTCACTAGCCCCACGACAAGGCTTCTTAAGCACACTGCTCAGAAGCAAAGCAAGGCTCATATTACAGCCTTAACACTCATGTTTAAGTTCGACTGACCTCCACAAACACCACCTTCACCTTTTACAGAGGCATTTGTCCTAATCCTGGACACAATGATCTGCTGGCTTCAACTCCGATACCCACCTCAGAGATGCAGCACTTCCCATGATACAGGTGTGTACTGGGAAAGCTATTCCTGAGGTGTGCACAGGTTTAGGACTGACCTTGTTGTTCTGGCTCCCAGGCTGACTCAGCTCAGACTAAATGCACATCATTCAGCATGTGGGCTCTGTGACAAGCATACCCTGCTGATCCCAAGCAATGAGCCTTGGCTCTAGCATGTATGGAATTCTTGGAAAAGATGAGTTTGTCTTGGGGGATTTCTCACTCCGAGGATGACTTAAGACTAATGCTTGCAGGAGCCATATTTCTATATCAGGGGGACACAAGAAAAGCATTAAGGCAACTCTGAGGTAAGTAAATCTGGAGCCACTGGAACAGACCCTGGGGACATGATTACAATTAAATTATCCAGCTACACTAGAGGCCAGTATCATCACTGGTTTTCCCAAAATGTGAGCCAGTCAGTCACTTGGGGGATGTTCTTAGGCTAAGTTGAGTTGAATTGAATCCTGAGGCCTGGTGGCACTTCTGTTTGGGATGCCTCAGGTTGCCTCTACATACCTTAAAGGCTGTTATGAAATTCTCTAGATGTATATGAAATTTACAATGCATTAATTTTAATTTAAGAGAGGAATAAATGATTGAGATATGGATGTTCTTAAATTGTAAAGATGGTGACAGGTTGACGAAAACTGGGAATCATTCACTTCCTGATGATGGATGGTGCTGGTGCTTAGCTGACCAACACGAGAACTACAGGTCACACTGTTATGTGACCCATACAGATAGATTTGGTTTGTATGTAAAACTTTAACCCAGTTTATAGCCCTGAGCCAAAAAAACAATCATTCTCTTGTTTATGCTTTTCCTACTGATCACATCATAAAGGGATCCATTTTAGATATATTAGGTAAATCATGTTTATTCAAATTGGTATCTTTTATTTTTTGCTTTTTATAGTATGATTGCTGGCCTAGTCTAAATTACATACATAGATTACACCAGAGCTATACTGCTGGATCTGCAATGGGTATAAGACCTTACCCTGTCTAATCACAATCTACATCCTTGACACTCCCTCGAAGGTAGAACCTTCCATTTGGAGGGAAGCTCCTGAAGGCACAGTATGTTCTAAGGGAGGTGAAACAGTCCATCCTCATAGGGAAGCTTGCTAAGTGCAGGAAGTAAGCAACTCAAGGTTTCAGGAAGTTCCTGAAACTGACCAGATTCACTAGGCCCCTCCCTCTTCAAGCAGTAAGAACTGCTGAGAGATACTCTCAGACAAGTTAAGGTGTCTGGATGAGGCTCAGACAAGCTGAGCTACCTGGAGGAGACAGTCTTCAATCTTTTGAGGTCCTGCAGGCAGTATGGTGCACTTCAGTTTTCCAGCTTCCATGAACTGTCACTTAAGCTGGGGTGGGCTTTTGGTGACATAGCCATCTTTGACTCATTTCTGCCTCTGTAAGTAATCCCTGACCTTTATTCCTACAACTAACTCCATTAAACTCTCAGAGTCACCAAGTTGGACTTGAGGGAGAGGGGTGCCCTTACTTTGGTCTGTCGTCTGTTCCCTGACTGGAGTGAGCTCAATTTTGTTTTTATCTCCTTAGGAATAGTGTCACACAATATTTGACACCTTAACTTGTCTGAGAGTATCTCTCAGCAGTTCTTACTGCTTGAAGAGGGAGGGGCCTAGTGAATCTGGTCAGTTTCAGGAACTTCCTGAAACCTTGAGTTGCTTACTTCCTGCACTTAGCAAGCTTCCCTATGAGGATGGACTGTTTTACCTCCCTTAGAACATACTGTGCCTTCAGGAGCTTCCCTCCAAATGGAAGGTTCTACCTTCGAGGGAGTGTCAAGGATGTAGATTGTGATTGACAAAGAGGCCAAGGATACTAACAAGGGTATAATGAATAAAGCAAGACTCCAGAAAGAGTCATTTGGCTCTGAACATTGTAACACTTGAGATTGATAAACCACCCTGTTCTCCTGTTTTGGTCTACGTGAGTCTGTCTATCTGTCTGTCTCTGTATCTGTCTCCTCTGTCTCTCCCCTCTTTCTGTGTGTTTGTGTATCTGTGTGTGTTTGTATGTGTGTGTGTGTGTGTGTGTGTGTGTGTGTGTGTGTGTGTGTACTAGGGACTGAACCATAGCATGGGTTTTACACATTCTAGGCAAGTATCACAGCTGACTATTCTCTCAGCTCCAAATTTCTTTTGCTTATCAATTTTAACTCCTATTGACTGCACTGCCCCATGGAGGAGATGAATCGATCTATTTGTTGAATAAATAAGTGACATCTCCTTCCTGGAGGAAACACAAGATCACATCAAGGTCACCTGCAGGTACCTGACCTTCTGTCTCAGGAAGTAGTCTCACAGGAAGTAGTTTCACACAGTGAAAGGTCCATCGGCAGGCTTCTAGCCTCTTCACTAGCACACACATAGCCAATTAATACACATGTTTTCCAAAGTGCTTATAAACCACTAAAACATTTTGTGCCTCTCAGTCGGCTGAGCATTCACCTTTGCGATCTTATTACCCTATTAATTTGCCGCGTAATATGATTTTTATTAGCTGTGTGAACTTGAGCCGTTGAGCCCCTCTCAGCTCAGTTTCTTCAAGACATCTGTGTAGATGCTCCCGAAGCCCCGGGAAGAAGGAGTCAGGTGATGCTTGCAAAGTGCTCCAAGCATTGTGTGGCATGGCCTGTCTTTGTAATTATAATTGCCTTGTTTAATATCCACAACTGTTCCAGAAGCCAGTACGTGGTATAACTTCATAGGATGCACAATCCATGGGAGGCCCAGTTAGGACAGTTTGATGGCTTTGTATGTGCATGGACATGGAGTTCAGCACTGGGAACCTTCCTCAGTCACGCTCCACCTCATTCACTTTTAAAGATTTATTTACTTATGTTTTAAATTTATAAGTGTGTGTGTGTGTGTGTGTGTGTGTGTGTGTGTGTGTGTGCACATGGGTCTATGCATATGGGTACTTGGGAAGATCAGAAGAGGGTGCCAGATCCCCTGGTGCTGGACGTACAGGCAGTTGTAACCCACCTTATATGGGTGCTGGGAACTGAACTCCAGTCTAACACAAGAGCAGTGAGTGCTCTTAACCACTGAGCAATCTTATAGTCACCTACTTTATTTTTGGAGACAGAACTTCTCACTGATCCAGTAGTTCCAGATTGGCTAGACTGGCCAGCTGGCAAGCCTCCTGTCTCTGCCTTCCCAGACACATGCTACTGTACCCAGGTTTTACATGGTGCTGGGGTTGATTGAGGTCCCAATGCTTGCAGAGCAAGCGTTTTTATCAACTGAGCCATCGAGCCACCCCATGGGTGGTTGGCTTTCTTTCTTTTTTTCTTTCTTTCTTTCTTTCTTTCTCTCTCTCTCTCTCTCTTTCTCTCTCTCTCTCTCTCTCTCTCTCTCTCTCTCTCTCTCTCTTCCTTCCTTCCTTTCTCTTTCTTTCTATAAAATAGGTTATTGGAGTCCTCAATTGATGTTAAGGAATCTGAAAAAAAAATGCATTTTTTACATAGATGAAGTTTTTTCTAGAAGTTTCTAAACTATTGGAAGGAAGCTGCCCAACCCAGTTAGTGTGAAACTCCACATATTTTCAGAAAAAAAAATGAAAGCATTTACAAAATTGGTAAATGCTTTCATAGATTCCCAAAGGGGTGAGCTGCTGGAGAAGGCCCAGATTCCTGTTTAGATGAATGGTGTTTGAATTCTTGGTGGAGCTAGCACACCTTCATATGGGATTCTGTACTAGGGTTGGGGCCCGAAGGCTCACATACAGAATCTTGTCCGGGTTGCCTCCCCTGAGCTTTCATATAGAACTGGCCTTGGCTACTTTGGTAGCCAACGGATGGCTACTTTGCTGAAGTTGGGGAGAGGGTGGATGAGTGTTTCTAGAGGCAATGAGTCATTCTGGCCTGGCACAACATCCCCAGGCCCTTGAGGGAAAACAAATAGACTTTGTTGGGAGGGACCATTTTTGTGCATGAATGGGCCCCTAGTCAATACTTCCAAGGAGGCCTGTAACCTTGCCCCTGGCTTGACCAGCTTGGCCTGGAGAAACCACAGTGACTGAGGAATGGGGGTGGGTATATGGAGCTTAGGCCTTTGTTATCATCATAGAACAAAGATGCTGCCTGGGCCTCTGTAGAGAGAACCCCTGGGGACACATTTAGCATGCTCAACCCTATTGGAGGGAGAGAGATTTCCTGGGGTCTAGTGGGTGTCCACCTGAGGTGCTAGCTTCAAACACCAGCTTCATCTGTCTCTCCAAGGCCTGATCTAGACCAATAATCAGACTCAACCTTCAAGGCTTGTTTCTTCTCCCCCTTTAGTTGGGTGGTGACCCTGGGTCACTTTCGGAGCGCATTCCAATGATATTTATCCATCTTTACCCGGGAGCTTCCTCATGACGCTCAGCTTGATGATGTCACACTGTAGGAAATAATTTTTTTTTGGGGGGGGGCAGCTGTCATGAGAGTTTCTTTAAGTAGAATCCTCAAAAAGATGTCTCAGGGAGAAGTGATGGCTGCTGATTATCCCTGGCGTAAGTGTGTGCAGTTGGTGTATAGAGGCAGAACTGTGTATTACTCATGAGAGGGAAGGAAGAGGAATATGGGAGTATATGTAGGGTGGAAGCCTGTCGGATGACTAGAGTCTTGTCATAGACCCCTCCATGTGGCCAAGAACCTTTGAGTAAAACCATTGAACTCCAGTTAATACAGACACATTTTATTTGGAAATTCTTCCAAGAAATGGGTTTAAAAAAATCTTTATGTGTCTGAGTGCATGTAAGTCTCTGCTCCACTTGCATGCCAAGTTCCCTTGGAGGTAGAAGAGGGAATCAGATCCACTGGAATTAGAGTGACAGATGGCTATGAGTGCTAAGGATCAAACCTGGGTCTTCTGGAAGAGCATTCGGTACTCTTAACCACTAAGCCATCTCTCTAGCCCAAGAAATAGGGTTTTTTAGTACTTTTGATGGAGGTGGAGTGCAGTCACATGCAGGTACTTTGGCAATTTAGAAGCCAAGAGAAATAGGAGGAAATAAGTGTCTGGGATTGACAGTAATTTTCAGATAGCTCTGGGTTCTTGCAAGTTTATGGAATTAGGGTTTAAAGTAATTTTACATAAATCTCCTAGGAGTGAGAGCCATGTGTAACATCTGACGTACATTATGAACAGCCTCTCCACTAGCTTGTCCTACTGATCACATTTCTTTTTCCTCATCCTGCAGCAAAGACCTGGGTCCTGGGCTTCATCTGCTGAGGCTCCTTGTGAGCAAAGGTATAGACTGATCTCCAAGGAGGAGGCTGTGCACCTAGGATGAAGCATGCCCTTGTTTATGAGTTCCTTGGAGCAGGACAATGAGCTAAGGCTGCAGAGCAGACACGTGGTGAGTCTTGCACTCATTAACCCAGATGGAGGTCACAGCTCCATGCCGGCAGCTGCTTGGAAACAACAACTTGTCAAAACTTCAGGCTAGAGCGCAGGGTTCCAGCTCATTGGAACCCAATTCCTAGATGAGCCCCGGCAGAAGAGGAAGATGTGCTTGACTAGCCCCACACAGGCCCAGCAGATGTTGTGCGGGCCTCCTCACTGCTGAGCTCAAGTGCAGCCTGGGCTCATCACCCAAACAGGGCCCCTGGGAGCACACTGATGAGGCTCTCACAGTGCCAGGAGCACCTCCAGTGCATGGCTCTACCCCCTCCCTCTGGGCTGGCCTGGCCTCTTGCCAGTTCCTTTGGAAGGGAGGGGTGGGGACAGGCAGGCAGTCTCACATGGACGACTCTTGCAAAAGACCCAGCTATGCTTCTGTATGACATCGCTTTGTCACAACCTCTGGAGACTCCAGTGGGACTGGATTGGAAACAAGATGGAAGTTGGGTGTTTAGGGACAACCAAGGTGCTGCTTCTGTGCTACTCTTCCTCAGGGGAGGGAGGGAGAGCTGAGCTGTGTAATGCAAACAGGTCTCAGAGCTGCTCTGCCTACTGTGGCTGAGAGAATTCTCCCAGTCTCCCTCAGGCCAAACAACTGCCTGCCTCAGAACCCAAATACATTCCAGAAAGAAATGAGGAGTTTGTGTGCCTGGTTAGTGTGTGTGTATGTGTGTGTGTGTGTGTGTGTGTGTGTACACATAACTTGGCATAATCTACCGCCAATGTTCTCTATGAGTTTGTGTGCATGCATACATTTCCTGTGTGTGTAAATGGTGAGAGTGTATGAACACTGTACAATGTTTGAATGTGTATGTCTAATAAGTGTGTTGGAAAGTCTATACAGTTCAGTGTTCCATATGTAACCATGGACAATGAGTGTAGTGTGTGTTTTCTTTATGCACCTTTATTCTTAGCACTATGGGTGTGTATTGCATGAATATATGTGTTTGTGTACACATGGTAAACATGCATATTGCATATACAGGTTTACAAAGCTCTCTATGTGTATGTGTATGTTTGGCCACATGATTAGTGATGTATTGTTTCTATATGTACGTGTTCAGGCCTACACCTGTGTACTTGGATTATGAATGTATGTATTTATGACTGTAGGTCCAAAACCTATCTGTCATCCTCATGGTATGTAATCAGTGCACATGTCCCAGGAATATGTAGTTTCTGTGTGTGTCCCAGTTGTGCATCATCTTGCTGAGTGAATGGGAGAGAATCTCAGAATGAACTAATGAGTGTGTCTGTGCTGACCATTTGGGGCATCCTCAGGCCCAGCTCCTGCAGGTCCTTCCCTATAACCATTGTTCATCTGACTCCATGAAACTGCTTATAGATCCCAAATGAGCCAATTTGACTCGTGCCTCTGGACTTTTACACATCATTCCCTCTACTGGAATGCCTCGGCCTCATCTTTGTGACACTTTTTGATTATTGAATATATAAATTGTTCACTTTTGTCTATTGAATGTTTGCAGTATGCAGAGTTCCAGTCTAATATATTTCGTTTGTATCCAATATCGCCTTGTATTGGCTCCTGTCTGACTTCAGTTACGGACTCAAACATATCTCCTTCAAAGTAGCTGTAACGCTGAGGACTCTTATTTTCCTGTCTAAGTTGGTTACAACGAAGACAAAGATGATAACACAGGCCTCTGCTTTTGAGAATTATTATACCCTAGGCCAGTGGTCCTCAACCTTGTTGATGCTGTGACCCTTTAATACAGTTCCTCATGTCACGGTGACCTCCTAACCACAAAATTATTTCATTGCTACGTCCTAACTGTAACTTTGCTAGTGTTATGAATCCTAATGTAAATATCTGATACGCAACCCCCAAATGAGTCATGACCCACAGGTTGAGAACCACTGGCCTAAACCATATTTGGAGCATATGCTCAGCCTCTGGCAGCTATTAGCTGTGTGACTCTATTTTTAAGAGATGTGGTCACTGTGTCTCACCAAGAGTACCATAAAATGGCAATGTAGCTAGGTAGGAAATCAACCTTGTCTGCCTCTGGAGTTCAGGCATGATATAATTATAGCATCCCTGGACTAGAACTTGATCTTCTGATTGGTGGGTTGAATAAATAGAAAGGTTTATTGAATGTTTGCAGTATGCAGAGTTCAATCTAATATACTTTTATTTGGGTTCATTTCATGAGGTAGGCATTGGTACTATGTCTATGGGAGTGCACATAGACATATGTGTGTAGTATTCTCTATCTATGCATATTGAAATCCCAAGATGCAAGATTACCTCTGAGAGGTGTTGTCCTTAAGACTGGAAACCTTCAGGTTGAGATAAGAATCACCCTCAGAAGAAAAGCTATTGCAGTAGACAGAATAATGGCACTAGAGATGTCCACCTCCTATGCTCCAGCACCTAAGTCACGTGGACCATGGGGATTAAGGTCACAGAAGGAATTAAGGTGGCTAATTACCTGACTTTAAGAAGGCTAGATTATCCTGGATTACCTGGGTGGGTCCAGTGTAATCAGGAGAGTGCTTAAAAGTGCAAGGCAGGGCAGAAGAGGAAAGTCACAGTGCTGTAGTATAAGGCCAACTAGCCCCACCCTCACTGACTGTGAAGACAGGATGGATGGGACCAGGAGCTAAAGCATGCAAGAAGTTTCTACAAGCTGAAAGGGCAAGATAATGATGATTTTCTTGAGAGCCTCTGATGGGAACACAGGTTTGCCAACATCTTGAGGTTAACCCAGTGAGACACATGTGGGAACTGGGACCTCCAACATTGAGAGAAAGTGAGTTTGTGTTGGTTTAAGCTGCTAAATTTGAGATGGCTGCTTACAAAAGCAACCAGAAATGGGGACAGGGCCAAAGTCTCAGGTCAGGAGAAACAGGTCTTGCCTTCAATTAGAATCCAGATGGGAACTTGAAGGGATCAAGGTATATAAAGGATAAAGGCTGTTGAATGAGATACATCATGAACAAGTCACCACTGAACATTCACAAGAAGTTCACAGTCATGGCCCAACCATGCGGAGTAGCTCGTTGACCTTGACTTACATGCATTTGACCAAGCTGTGGACAATTACTTGAGAGAACTACTGGGCTATTATTTCTGCTGCTAATTTGGGGGAAAACCCAAACCAAGTCTGTCAGGCACCAATGAAACAGTTTTGATGACAAAGAGATATGTTTTTCATTGTGAGCTCTGCTTTCTGGGTCATCTGAAGACAAGGCCCTTGTGGCAGTGAATACCAAGCCAGTCCTGAGAGGTCACCCTGACTCCAGACAGATTAACTCTTCTTGGACAGCGTGTCGACAAACCCCAGTTGGCAATGGCCAGTTAGCAGCAGCAGCATCAATAGCAATAAAATGAATAATTACATATTTCCCACTTAGCTCATTGTTGGGGGCTGAGTGAAAGAGCCACAAATAGGACTACTAACGAAGCTCATGGGGGAGACTGGGCCGAAGCTGAGGGACAGCTAGGGGTGAGTTCCATTACTGCAATTAGCACACTGTGTAAACAGCACTTAAGGGCTCTATCTGGGAGTTTGTGGTAATCCATCTGAAATAGACAACTATTTTATGCAGGGAGGAATGGAAGGGACCTCGTCCAAGTCAATTTAACAGTCTAGTCTGCAAGCAAACCTCTCCCTCCTGGTTCCTGCTCTCCCTGTCTTCCCTGCTTGGCTCACAGCCGTGGTACTTCTTAGTATGCCTGTTCCCAGGAAGGGTCAATCAGAGGCTCTGAAACACCAGGTGCTCTTAGCTTGGCAGCAGTATGCAGGCACAGCTTACACCGCGGGAAGCTTTTGCTCAGTTTCTTCTCTCTTCCTTCTTGTCTCTGCATCATTTGTGCTCTTTATGGACTTTTGTCTTGAAATCTAAGAGGTGAGAAACCATGATTTCTGTAGAGGCAGGGTCCCCAAGCAGGGAGCCCAGATGCCCCATAAGGTTCCTCCTCAGACCTTCTTGTCTTTTATTTCATATTCTGACATGTGTGTGATTATGTATTTATATGTGGTCTCTAGATAAACCTCTCTTTCTCTTCCCCTTCTCTCATTCCTGCTCCCCCCACCACAGTTACTATTTTGCTATCCCAGTGCACTGTGGGTAAACTCATTCTGCTCAGGGCTGATTTAAAAATGAAACTGCTATACCCTCTCTAGTTATCTGTTCTCTAGTTAGAAATTAGACACCTTTTTAAATGAAGATTTTTAAATGTCCACAATGCCAGAATTTTGGCCCTTTCTTTGTTAGTGACTCAAAGGATTTTTCTGTAATAACAAGTGTCTCATGGACACTGCTAAAGTTGACTCTTGCAACCATTAAATGTGACCTCAAGCATTGCCTCATATCCCTGCAGGAGAATGTGCTTCCGGTTCCATATACAGCTCCCTTTGAATGAATGGATGTTTTCTAGTGTCTTGCAACTTGGAGATGCTACCTTGCTGAGGCAATGCTTCCTACAGGGACAAGTCAGATCTTATTCTGGAGCCAAGTTTGGCTCTCAGGCCCCTCTGTTGCTCCGTATGTACCCATATGGATTCAGAACATTCCATGCAGCTAAAGCCTGGACTGCCCATTCTGCCTTCTATCTGGTGGACTTAAGGCAGTAGGGTCTCCTTTCCAAGAGTACAGAGGGCTTACCAGCTTCATTGGGTAAAGCACAACACAGCCTCTGTTAAGAGGCAAACCACAGTTTGAAGAAAGCAGAGGGCCATATCTGACTCATCAAATGACTCATACCTGGGATTACTGTGCCTCAACTAGGCTTCCTGCAGCCTGTCACAGCTTGCAAAGAGATGTGAGGAGACTTGAAAAGAGAAAACTCTCTCTTGCGTGCTGTGTTGGGGATGGATCCACCCGTCTGGATCCAGGGCGAGCTCTTTGCAAACAGCCATCAAGATAACTTTATCAGCACGGAATCGGATTGCAAAGATTCCAGTTGGCAGCAAGGAAAAGATGATGGGAAGTTGCCCTTTATGGCCTGGCCAGCTCAGAGTACTCTTTCATCTCCTAAGTCTTGGGGAGGAGTAACTAGCTTTAGTGTGCAAAAGAAGGCATCACTGTTACTGTTTGTGCAGAACCAGAGCTCGTTGGGGAAACGTACGTTCACTGGGGCACACAGACACCAGTGGTAAACATATTGGTCCTAGTTGCCACAGCTATTACCTATCTCTTTTCATTGAAAACCAAGTTACTACAGGGACTGCATCCGACCTCTGGGAAGCCTTGTACTGATGGATTACCTTGTGACCCAGCTCCTGGGGTTTTCTTGAGAACACCTGAGCTTCTTGCTTCAGGTATCTGACATATTTCTCACTGCACAGTTGATCCTCAGCTCTGACTCACTGAGTGACTGGGACCGCAGAGAAGCCAGTATATTTCCACTATTCCTATTAGGGGTCTTTGTACCCCCAGCACAGACAGTTACCCAAATTCCATCCATTAAAAAAAAAAGAATGGGCTAATTAAGCCTGCCAGCCTAATTTTGTGCTTTCTAATTTTGCCCTTTAAATGCATCATAATTATCAGATGCAAAATACATTTTCAAACACAGAGCCACTGACGGGAGTATTTTTAAATGTGCAAGGCTAAGATGGGAGTTAGCCGAAGAAGCAGGCAGTATTTTTAACTTGTGTCATTGGGCGGGAAAAGGCCTGGTCTCTCCATCACCCTCTACTCTGTTTGGAAGGAGAGCTGTGTATACTTGTGGTGGTTGGAATAGGTGTCGTCAGTCAGTGCTGCTGTTCCTGGGCATGTTTCTGGGTGGCATGTCCTTCAGGACTTGCTGAGTCGAGGTAGGAGGTGAGGTCCCAGCCCTGAGACCCTGAGTTTCACAGGAAGGAGCAGAGTGCATGCTCCCTTGAAATGTCAGGAACAAGTTCTCTTCATGGGTTCTTTGTGACCATCTGCTGCCCCCTTCCCCTTATTCATATTTTTAAAGCTTTTAACCACTTTTTCTTATGACTTTATATAGAGCTTTTGTTACTGAGGCTTCTTTCTCTCCAAATTGTCCAGAGTGGGGTTGTATAATCCTATTTACAGCAAATGTTGGGGAAAATACATACATAATTACCCATCATACTACATTTGGAATATTTCTTCATACTTTCCCAGGCAATTCCTGTAAGTCACTTATTATATATGAGTGTGGCACAATGCATTTCTGTGCTTCTAGCATCAAAATAACCATGGAAAAACAGGGCATAGCAACACATACCTGTGATCACAGTCCTTTGGAAGTAGAGGCAGGAGGACCAAGGTTCAAGGTTATCTTTGGCTAGCCTGGGCTACATGAGATCTTATCTCAAAAAATAAACAAAATGCTTACGAAAAGCAGGTTGGCACTGAACTTGGAGGTCTTTCCCTCTGCAAGTATGTGTACCTTTATTCTGTGAGGCCTTTCTTCTATCAGGTGGGAAGTATACTACTTGCTCCTCAGGAAACAGCATGACACATGGCCCTTCCACACAGACCAGCTGCTCCTGCCTGCACCCACCAGACCCTCTGAGGATTGGGGGTTGGAGGGGCAATGTCTCACTGCAGGACTTGGCCTGTAAGAACAATAGCCTGCATGCATGGCTCCATGCTGGCAGAGCTCTGGAAGGCACTATGTTGCTTGAAACCCTTTTTGAATAAGTGTGATGACATTGATACTTGGGTGTCCTCAGCAGCAGTATCTGTAATTGCCAAAAGGTAGAGACAAACCAAATATCCATTAGTTGGTAATTGCATTCAAGACACATTTGTTTCGTAGAGTATTATTTACTTATAAAAAGTAATGAGCAACTGATGCATGTTAAGGCATGAGTAAACCTTGAAACCACACCACCAAGTAAAATAAGACCGCCACATTTTGCACAACGTATTTACTTGAGAAATAATGTGTGGTGTGTGTGTGTGTGTGTGTGTGTGTGTGTGTGTGTGTGTGTGTGTGTTGCTTGAATTTTTAAAAAAGAGATTTGAAGTCATTTTTTTTAAATTGTGCTGCTTAATTCCCAAAGGATTTGAAGCCACTTACAAGGGTATGCTTGCATAGAAAGGCAACAATAAAATAAGAACAAAGCAGTCATGGAAGGAAGCAGGAGGCATGGAGCATTGCAATGGCATGGAACTCAATAGTTTCTGGTGCCAGTTTGTCCCTCAAGCAGGTTCATTAGGCACAGGTGACTGTGCCTGTCTCTTTCGTTCTCTTTCATATGAAATTTCCAGACTAGGTAAATTCATATGAAACAAAATTAGATTAGTGCCTTCAGAGGTTGTGTGTATGAGGGAAGAATGAGGAATGGCCACTAACAGAGCAACAAGACAGGGAGGGGCTTGTGAAGCTCACAAAAGCTGATAGAAGGAAACCAAATGTAGCAGAGCTGTGGCAACCTGGTACCAGGAAACTAGGTTCAAATCTTACCCAGCCACTTCAGGTATATTATGAAAAGCTCCTTTGGCAGGGCTGGGCTAAGCAGCACAATTCTTTAAACCCAACACTCAAGGGGCATAGGAAAGCATAACTCCTATAGGAGAGTTCCAGGCCATCCTGGTCTACACAGCTAGACGCTGTGTCCAAAGAACCACTTTGGAAGTTTTCACACAAGCACGCATTATACATTTAGCATGCCCTTCTCACCTCTCCTTCTGTCTGTCCCCCTTCTTTCCACAGCTAGTTTCATCTCTCCTTATGCCAGGTGCTAAGTATGACTCAGTAGCTAAGAGCACTCACGGCTCCTCCAGAGGACCCGATCCAGAGGACCAGAGTTCTGTTCCCAGCACTCACATCAACCACCCTTAAGTCCAGCTCCAGAGGATCCAACATTCATTTCTGATATAAAAGGGCAACTTCATTCACATGCACATTCCTACACACAAATGCATAGTTAAACATAAAATAATACATCTCTTCTTATGTCCTATGTATATACATGATTTTGTGCATCTATGTAAAATCTAGGAAGTACAAATGAAGGAAGATGCACAACGTCTGTTTTTCTGAGACCGGCTTAATTTGCTTAACATGATCTCCAGTTGCAGCCACTTTCCTGCAAACAGCATAATTTCATTTTGTCTGGAGGAAAAAAAAATTCCACTGTCTACACATACCACCTTTATTTACCTATTCCCCTGTTGGTGGACACTGAGGTTGGTTTCGTGGCTTAACCACAGTGTAAAGGGTCGCAGTGAACACTGGTGTGCCAATATCTCTGGGATAGCTTGAGTTGAAGTCCTTCTGGTAAGTGCCCAGGGTGGGTTAAATAGTTTGAGTGTTTATTACACCTCCATGCTGACTTCCATGGTGGCTAAACCAGTTTACATCCCCACCAGCCATGTGTGAGGGGTGTCCCTTTTGTTCATATCCTCGATAGCAATAGTTGTTTTCTATTGCCTGACATTCTGACTGCTTGGTGTCCCCATATGTAAGGTGAAAATATCAGTTCTTGATTGATGTTGTCCTGATTTATTCTCTATTCATCGGGGTGGGGGGTTAAATGACCACTGACTATGGGGAAAGGGGCCCAGTGCTATATAAGCAGAATGCATATGTTTTAAATAAAATACAGTCATTTTGGAATTATTCTATTTCCTTTGCCACTGTAACAAATTACTACAGCTAGTAGCTTAAAATAACACAATTTTATCTTTCTGGAGGCTAAAGGATGAAGCGTGTGCTGGGGCTAAGGTCAAAGTCGGGCAGGGCTACATGGGCTCCAGAGGCCCTGGAGGGTGTGGGAGATGACAGTTTTTCTTTCTCCAGTTTTTAGGGGCCTCCCAACTTTCCTTGGCTTGGTGCCTCATGTCACTCCAAACTCTGCTTCCTCCATCACACCCTTCCTCCAACTGTCCTCCCTCTCTTTTGGCAAGGACACTTGTGATAAATCTGGGGCCACCAGGATGGTTCATGCTGAGCTCCCTATGAGTATATTTAGGTTAGCCACACCTACAAAGTCCCTTTGGACATGTCAGAAGACAGTCTAGGTTCTGGGACTATGATATGGACATCATTGGGGAACCTTAAGGTACCACAGGAGTATACTGAGTTACCAAGCAGGCATCAGAGCTTCCAATTAAACTGTGAGTAGGGACCAGCTGAGATACTCTTGAGTCAGGGTAGCCACGACTACAGCCCAACACAAAATCACAGACCTTAAGACATTCTGAAAAAAATACTTTTGGTATCTTGACTCTAACATTTCTTCAGTGTGAACTTTGTAGATGACAAGGTTGTTTGGCAATGACAAAAGGCCAGGGATAGCTGGGATGGGGCTTAGTGCCTGGTCATCCTAGCACCTTCCACATAGCCAGGCTTGAGTGGCATTATTTCTCAAGTTGGTAGCTTCCCACTCTGGGGCTTGACACTTTCTATCCCCTGTGATTGGAACACCCTTACTTTAGGTTCCCTTGGCCCTTCTCCTGTCATCTCCAATGTCACCTGCTCAGAAAGACTCACCTTGACCAGTCCCTTAATTATTGCAATCCACCCTTTGCCACTTTCACTTCCTCGTTCTCTGGAGTGTATTTCTCCATGGTATCACCTGATGCCCTAGAAAATGCACGCGTTTGTTCAGTTTATCATGGCTTCCCTGTCCCACAATGTACCACCTCTGAGGCTGCAGCTTCTGGTGGCCTAGCTTTTGAGACTCTCAAAGTGTGCCTGGCATGTGGGTGGTGCTCACTGTCTACTCACTGCCTCTTTGACTACGTGAATCCCAAACTGGATTCCATTATAGTGGAGGCTTGCATGTCTCCTCCACTTCATGATAAGCTCTTAGCAAGACCTGGGATAAGCCCCTCTCTGGGTTCTCTGCACAGGTCATGGCACACCCTGAGCACTGATAAGTGTATAGTGAATGGCTGAAAGAAAGAGGGAAAAGGGAGAGGAGGGAGGGAGAAACAGAGACAGAGAGAGTAGAGGAAGACAGGGAGGTAGAGAGTTGGAAGCAAATGGCATAGCTGTGTTTTATGAAGAATGAGGAGATATCCTCCTTCACAGACTCACTGGATCTTTGGCTGTTATTCGATTCAATTGTCCAGTCAGCTTCTTGCCCTTCCTGCTCTCTTCATGTGTTTGAACAAATTGATTTAAAAATTTTCAACGAGGTCCTCAGGAGATGACTCAAGGGCTTGGAGTATCTGCTACACATGCAAGAGGTCCTGAGTTCAAATCCTGAGTACCCCCATAGAAGCCAGGCATGGCTGAGTGTACCTGCATTGAGGTGTGGATTGATGCCTGGAGAGACCTCAATGGTCAGCTAGTCTAGCAAAAATGCCAAGCTTCTGGTTCAGAGACTCTGTCAAGGGAATGAAGCGAAGAGACACTTGCTGCTCTTACTTCAGCAAGGGCCCGTGTGGGTGCATGTACCCACACACTCATGTGCATGCACTACAACCCACACATAACATAAAACACATAAATTCACCATATAACAAACATGCCACATATTACAAATATTCCATATGATACAAACACACACATACACACAACTGACAACAAGTAGATGCACAAGAGGAAATAAATTAAAATGACAGAGGAAGGAGCTCCTAAATAAACTGATAGTGCAAGAGGGAGGATACAGTTGTCAACAGCTGTAATTCTAGCTAGAGAGTGATTACTCACTCAGGAGCTAAGAGCTACGTGGAGGGCTTTAGCACTAGGAGGGCTCAAGAAGTGAGGGATTCCCTGAATAAGGGCTTTCAATCTGTATTTATTCTAGGAAAACCCATAGTCTAACAGAAAGGAAAAAGCAAAATCCAGGAGCAAGAGCCATCAGAGTTCAGAGCATGTCCTACATAGGTGAGTCTTCTTGGAGGCCCAAGTCAATGCTTTACAGTGAAAAGAATAAAATTATTGGGAGCTGCCAGAACTGTGTAAGATGGGCGTCAGGCTGTCAGGGTAGCAGTTTGGGCAACTCCACCCTTCATCCCAGAACTGTGAGGGGTCCAGTCTTCTGTCTCTACAGCAGAGCAATTTATTGTAGGGAATAGTCCATCCAATGGCTCTTTGGATGGAGAACTCATGACAGTCCTTGACTCCTCAGCAATATCTAGCACCTAGAAGGCTTACTAAGGATTAAACTTGCTTTAACACAATGAGAGATATCAGATGACCACCCTGTTTCTCATTCATCCTCTTCAAGTGTACAGGAAGATGGGCTAACAGCAGCATCCTGGAAGAAACAGAGAGAAGCGGAGAAGATCTCCAGTCAGGGCAGCAATTTGTCATTTAATATATTCTGTCCAGTGTGGTCACTTAGTGGATACTTGAAACTCTTGAAGGATCAGGATCTGAGTACATGTCAGGAACTTCTGTGTTTTATGAATTTATTTCTGTTTCCCTAGGATTATATACCCCTACCATGGGATGTTCTGCTGAACCTCTTCCATTTTGACAATTCTTTCCATGCTAGGTCTGACAGCGAGAATGGTCCTTGAAGAGTCAGGTAAGCGTCTCACTTCTGTTGCTCTGAAATAGCTAAACTTCTTCAATGACCCCAAATCTGCATTAACACTTAACCAGCTAGTCACCATCCTTGCTTCAACATCTGCCTAATTCCGGGAGATGCCCACAAAAGGCCTTTATCACAGCAATAGTAGGTTGGGAAGAGAGTTTCAAACCCCCGTCTCCTCTTCCCAGAGCTACCAAGAAGAAGGGCTTGAATATCCTTGGCTGAGGCTTATGAGGGGAAGGGAATGAGGGATGGGAGAGACAGAAATAGAGAGAGATAAGGAGATAGAGATAGAGAGAGGAAATGAGAATTTCCAAGAGAAAACCTCAGAGTCTTTGGAAGCAAGTGAGGAAGAAAGAGACCCCTTAGGAGCTCTTTTCTTTTCAGCATTTGAATCATTGATTTGTCTGACATAGATGAGTGCTCATCTCACACTCTTCCTGAGGTGGCTGTGGAACTGGGAGGCAGCGGAAGTGGAGACCCTACTCACTCTCTAGCCTCTGGTTCTGTTTCTTGTCTGAAGACCTTGGTAACTGGACTCTATCTCCCATTTCTTTTTCTTTTTTAATTTTTGATTTTTCGAGATGGGGTTTCTCTGTTTAGCTTTGGCGCCTTTCCTGGAACTCACTCTGTAGCCCAGGCTGGCCTCTGCCTCCCAAGTGCTGGGATTAAAGGCGTGTGCCACCACTGCTTGGCTATCTCCCATTTCTAAGGATGATTCCTATGGTCCCTGTGTGATCCTAGGGTGTCTACCCCACCTCAGTTTCCAGAGCCTTTTTATCCACCACCAAAACTGACTTCAGTCCTCTCCTCCAACACTCATGGAGGTACAAAGCAGAGCCAACTCTCTTTGGCCCTCTCAGAGGTAAAGCACCCAACTAGACAGATGGGTGATGATCTGTATTGGATCCTTATGGTCCAAGGGAGGAACCCAGGTCAAGACAGTAACAGATCCAGGGCTTAGGTAAACATCAAGAACAGTTTTCATGTCACACATAAGAAACCAGAGACAGGGAAGGAGGGGTTAGGATGACCTAGTAGCCACTCAAATAGCATATTATGAAAAGTGCAGATCCACAGCAGTCTGGTCCAGGACCCTGAAGGCTCTTCCCCTGCACCAGGGAGTACCAAAGCAGCTGCAGTAGGTTCTCACTTTACTAGACCCTAGTGTGCATAATCTCTGTCTTCAGAAAAAAAAAAAAAGCTTAAGCCAGAGAGGAGTCTTTCCTTTATTTTTTCCCCTTTTTAAAAAATAAAATTGCTGATGTAGTTAAAGAACTGGATGAAAATATGGAACTCATTCCCTTATAAAAATACATATATACTAAAAATCATATTTAATTTAAAAGCTTCTTAAGGGGGCTGGCAAGTTGGCTCAGTGAGTAAAGATGCTTGCCGCACAAGCCTGATGACCTGAGTTCGAGCCTGAGGAAATCACATAAGGGTGGAAGCAGACTCAGGCTGTGGAGTTGTCCTCTGGTCTGTACACATGCTCTGTGCCCCATCACATATGTCACACACACACACACACACACACACACACACACACACACACACACACAAATAATAATAAATTAAAAATTTAAATAATAAACCCAAACGTTTTCTTAATAATTCATGACTATAGTGCTTGCTTAAATTTATGGATTATTTCTCCATGTAGAGAATGAACAAACAAAGGTTCCAAGATCATAGACAATACGTTGTTGCAAAGCATGGCAAAACATGCCCTTAAATAGAAATCAATTTGGTACCAAAACTCAAGTTGGCTCCTTCTTCAGAATACACTGAAATAAAATGATACTGCTGGTCCTAAATAGTAAATATTCACTCAGGGGTCACTCAACTAACATGTACTTAAAGCATCTACTGAGTGTGCCTGACACTGATTGAGAGATGGACTCCAGAAGTCACAGGGTTATCTGTAGCTCATAGCCAGCTTCCTACCCCTCAAGACACAGCCTTCACGTAGGAGCGTACAACTTATTGGTAAATCCTTCAATAAGAATGAATGTGCAGAAGTCCATTGTGTAGATAGGTGTGGATATGCTCTTCTTTACAATCACAGCTGAGAATAAAATTAGCCAGCACTTCCTCTGGGTCTGCATTCTGTGAACTGACTCTCAAGATGAATTTCCATTTGATACTTTGATAAGAATTTACATCTTGTTCATGAGTAACATGGCTGGCCAGTGTTGACCCTTGCCTTATTCAGAAGTGATGGAGCAATGGACTCATCACACCTTCACACACTTACCATGCATTATAAGACTTTCATAAGATGGAACTGGTAGGCCAAAGGGCACTCCACAAACCTAGACTCAATGGTCAAATAAGTGACAATATTAAGCCAGGAGAGTTCAGAGTTGAAGGGATTTTGAGCATTACCATTAAAGCGGTCACTCAGTGAAACTCCCAACTTTCCTCCATAGTAAGAGCCTCGAGTTCTCTCCCTGCTGCAGCCTCCAAGCCCCTAGAATCTTAAATGTTATTTCTCCTTTCAGAAACTTGGTTTTCCATCTACACATTAAAAGAAGCCATCTGACTTTCCTGGCCCTCCTGTGCCCTAAAATCCAGGAATCTCTTGACTAAACATTTAAGAAACAAAGACTTCAGAATGGCTTTCTTTGAGGTATCATTTATATACAGTGGCACACTCCAGTGTTCTTTTGAGTCAGTCTTCACAAATGCCTATGTATTATGCCATGTAACCTCACCCAAACCAGGACACAGAATGTTTCCACCGCCACAAAATATCCTTCCAGTCAGCTCTCTACCCAGAACCAACCGCTGATTTGATTTGTCATTGCAGGTTAGTTTTGCGTGTTTTAAAATGCCATGTCCCCAGAAGTGTGCACTGTGCACTTCTCTGCCTGGTTTCCTTTGCTAGGCTGCTGCTTTGGAGATGGCTCTGGGCTTGTATCATGTGTGTCATTTGTCCCATTATTGTGCTGAGTAATATTCCACTACATGAATACATTGCATTTGGATTTTTCACTTTGAATTGATTGATATTTGATCTCTGCCCTATGTTTAATGTTGAGGAGGAAAGGGGCTATGGAATTCTTGTATAAGGCTTTTTATTGACTTATATTGTTCTCATTGCTCTTAGGGAAGCAGCTAGAAAAAGAGTTGCTAAGTCATTGGATAGTTGTACATTCGATGTTTTAGAAATTATCAGAATGTTTCTGAGTGGTTTTCATGTTTTATACTCTCATCAGGTAAGTCTGAAAGTGTCAATGGCCCTACACCCTGTCTATCATTTGATGCTACTTTCCTCCATGGAAATTCAGGTGTGCATACCACAGACAACAATGATTCCTATCTATATTTTTATTTCTTCTGCTCCCTTTCATAGCAAATCAAATATATACTACCATCAAAACTGTTTTAAAGAATAAAAGATAGTATAAATCTTGTGTTGACATCTATCCACTTTGTTTTTCAACATAGAAAAGATTTGTTTGGGTTCTTACTTATAGATGTTTCAGTCCATGGTCACTTGGCCCTATCACTGTGGGCTTGTGTGGAGGTGGAGCAGGGGAGATAGACATGTAGATCCATGCTGCTTACTTCAAGATAGACAGGAAGCAGAGAACATGGGAAGGTCCTAGGGATAAGCTAGACTCCTTCAAAGCACACCTCTGTGACCAATTTTCCTCCTAGGAACCAGCCCCTGGTTTCTGACATCTACCAATATTGTCATCAAACCATGAATTCACCAGTAGATTGGTCCCTGATGAAAGTTAGCATCGTAATAATCCAGTTCCCTCCCATAAGTCATCAACCAAGACTTGAACACATAGCCTTTTTATAGGGACATTTTCTGTCTAAACCACAGCAATGCTTGGTGAATGCCTTGCTTTCTTTTTGTATCCATTCTTTGTGCTACTTTCAAATGTAGTTTTATTTCTCAGATGCTTTACTTTTTCATTCTTTGTTTCTGTATACTTTTGTCTGTGGATAGTATGCAAAACCATACCTTATTTAATGTATTAATTCATTCCAGATCACTTAGTTCCATTTATTTCTGAAACATTACCAACTATTTATAAGCCTCGGAAGGATGATGGAAGGTAAGATTTGCTTTACATTCTCAAAGTACTCCACAAGAAGGGAAGGTTCTTGCACTGTAAGTGATATTGTTGCTACAATAAAACCTAGGGGTGGGGTCCAATTGAAGAACAAGTATTTTAAGTGCTGTCCTACTTTGCTGTAACTGTCAACTTGATACAGCCGACAGTCTCTTGAGAAAGAAATCTCATTTGAGAGATTGCACTGGACTTGGGTGTGTTTGCGGTGGACTGTCTTGAATGTTAATTGATGTAGGAGGAGCCAGACTACTGTGGGCAGTGCCATTCCCTGGACAGGTGGATCTGGCCTACATAAAAAAGATAACAAGCAGTGTTCCTCCATGTTTTCTGCTTAACGCTCCAATTCCACCCCATTCCTGCTCTGATGTCCCTCAGTGATGGACTGTAATTTTTGTATTCTATTTCCTTCTTCCCCCAAGTTGCTTTTGATCATGATATTTGTCACAGCAACAGAATGAAAGTAGAATAAATGCCCTGGATAGGTGGGAATCACTCCCATTGCATCTGTCAGGGGGAAGAGATAGACCTGATCTAGAAAACCACAAGTGAAGTAATTCTAGTAAGTGCCATTTTAGAGGCACCAGGGAATAATGGTCAGGCAGACTTAAACCAGCCCACATCTCCCTTATTCCCAGTGTTGTCATTGGTCCTGTGGTACAATAGAAGTCACAAGTGAGATGGAGGAAGTCCCACTGATGGAATATCAGGGTTGTACTAATCAGCTGAGCCACATTGTAAGGTGTAACAATGTGAGTAATTGTCCCACAGTAGTTAAGCACAGAGCATTACCATAGACAAGAATGCTTGTCTTCCTCTCCCACATCTGGGATCTCAAGGGCTGAGAAGTTGTCTTAGGATTTGACCCATACGCTGTCAGCATCAAGAGCATTCAAAACAAGACATCTTCTACTCAGCCTAATCCAGAGTCAAACCAAAAAACTAGTCTCCCATAGACAGGGCAGGGGAAAATGGGTCCTGAATCCCACTTTAATACATCATTATTAGTGACAAGGCAGAACCATAACATGTGTCATTTCAAAGGATCTGGATACCTCGGAGGTGTTTGGTACAGCCCCCTTATGCTGGGGACATCTGACTTGACTCTCCACAGACTGTCCCACTAGAAGCTGGAATATCAGGTGTGTGAGAGAAGGCAGGTTCCCTGGATGGGATGCATGGTCTGACCTCCCTGAGTATGAAAATCATTAGTGGTGTGTTCATTGCATTGGACCATGTGCCAGACATTGACTTGTGAGTGAGTGACGCCATTCTTGATGGACCAAGCCCAAGGGCAGAGAATAAGGCTTCTATTCTAGTCCATGGGGTCCAGGTTCTCTGTCAGATGATGAGGAAGCAGGATTCAGCAGGAGACAGGAAGCTCAGGTGCTGGAGGGCATGAGCAGTGCAGTTTTGATTCTTCTCCAACTTTGCAGACTTCTGCTTGACCATGGAATAGTCTCAGGACTGTCTGGTATCCAAATGGCCATGTTGTCAGAATTACCCACAATCCTCTCAATCCTTCTCTCCACATTTAATCAACCTTTAGTCATTTTCAAATTTTACTGATTGAAGCCCAAAGGATTCACCCAGTTGTAGTGGTCATGGCTCACCCCTCACACTCTCCTTGACTACTTGACTCTTTCTCTAAGCAGATTTGCATCCTCTGAGGAGAACCACATGCTCTAGAATCAGAAAGACTGTTTAGGAACTTGAACCTGACCATGCCCCAGCATTATATCTACATCCTGGTGTATGTAGGCTAATTTCTATAGCTGAGGCTGCAGATTGTCCTGTCCTCACTGGCCTGCACTCCCATCCTCAGATTTGAACCCTCACTTTCTATGTCCTACTGTTCCAGCTCCCTTTGTGTCTCTTCTTCACATCACTTTAATGTCCTCCTTCCTGGCCAGTTCCCATGAGTTTGCATCCCCCCTTCCTTTCCCTGGTACACAATGTGTCTATGTGGCCCATGATGTGTTTGTATGTCTGTTTCTTTGTTTTGTATTGTGACAGGGTCTTTCTAGGAAGCTCTGGGAGCCCGGCATTCTCTAAGCTGCCCAAGATGATCTCACACTTGAGGCAATCCTCCTGCCTCAGCCTCCCAAGTTCTAGGATTACAGGTGTGTGCCACTGTGCCCTGCTTCTGTCCGAACTCTTGGGAGACAACCACTGAATCCAACTCTTCCTTGTGTTCCTACCAAACATCTTCTTACCCGCTGTGCAGTAAATGACCTTGAACAAGGGTTGAGCATATGGAGATGCAAGCATGATAGCTCCTCGGCCTGAATCCTGACAACGGTTTAAAGACCCTACAGACAGCAGTTCAAATCACCTCTCCATCACCTCCAGGTATGTGGCTACCTTCTCAGTGTCCTCATGTGTGGGATGGTGATGACAGTTATCGATGATGAGAGTGACAGCGGAGAATGGTGCCGTCATTACTTCTACTGTCCCAGGATTCCCTCTCAAAGGTACTCTTAGGGCTGTCACTCTTGTTTCTGCACTTGATTTTCTAGATGGCATCTTTACCTGATACTATGGAGTTGAGAGAGGCAGAACAGTCATGTAGGAATACTTTCTTCCTCACCACGGGGTGATAGGCATGCAGAGCCCCCAAGCCCATCCGTGTCTGTCTCCATTAACAGGGTGACTGGCTGCGGGTACTTTGAGGGTACATAGAAAAACCAGAGGAAGGAAGTAAGAGCAGAAGACTCCTGGGTGTTAATAAAGTATAATATTTGTTATGCGTGAGGCTTTTCTTCTCCTCCCCAAGTGTTAAATCTAAGCTAAAGAATGTCTAGCCCTTATCTCTGGCCTCAAGAAGCTCTCATTATGAGGCTGTGACCTCATTATCTGTCTCCTAGATTCAAAGAAAACTTTAGTCCTCAATTGAGCAAAATCTAAGAAGCAATTATGTTGAAGAATCCAGGGAAGGCCTCGTTCTGTTCACACTTATTACCACATCCAAAATAAACACAATGGGGCTTATTAACATCCGAAGGTGTCAACGGGAATGAGGGTCCTTGAAAACTCAGAAGTTACCATGGGCAGTTTCTTTCAAGGCTGACTGCACCTATCAGGGGAGGTCAAGAGATTTACCCAGTATTAAATCCCCTTCAAGGCCTTCTGCTGTTCTGCTGTTCTCTGACCTACCGCAGACCAAAATACTCATTCTGTCTGTCAAATTCAAGCTTGGCCATTGTGCAAACAAGCCACATGATGCAGCTGAGATCTCCTGGACCGATTCTGGCAAATCCCTGGCAGGCATCACGGATTGTTTCTTACTTCTGTTCAGAACCTTTCTCAAGCCTCAGTGGAATCTCCATGCTTTTAAGTTTTCACAAGGTCTTGGCTGATGTCAGGTGAGCTTTTCTGCTCCAGACAGTGATACACAAAGTATCACCCTTTGTCTTTTGTAAAGGGGGAGGATAATTACAGGATTCTCACTTCCAGAGAACACGCCAGTCACATCATAGTCTTGTAGGGACAACATTTTGCAACGTGCAACCTTGAAACAGTTAACGGTCACAGGAAACTGGGGTTCAGAGGCACTGTCAAGCTTGACTACTGTCACACAAAGCATAAGTAATGGGGACTGAATCAATAGCGTGTCAGAGCTTAGTCCAAATTCCTCACATCACAGTGTTCTGCCTTGAGTGTGTGTGTGTGTGTGCACATGTGTGCTTCCATACTCTTGTGTCTGTACAGATGTGTGCCTGTGTCTGTGGCAGCAGAGGTTGATGTCAGAAGTTGATGTCATGAGAACGATTCGCCAATCATTCCCAATCTTAAAATTTTTATTACATTTAAAATAATTTGTATGTATGTGTATACATGTCCCTGTGTATGCACACATGTATGTTGGTGGAGCAGAGGTTGATGTCAGGTGTGTTCTTCATTCTCCATATTTAATTCTTCATTTTCTGTGCTTAAGTTTTTATTACATTTTGAATAGGTGTGTGTGTGTGTGTGTGTGTGTGTGTGTGTGTGTGTATGTGTGTGTGTGTTGAGAAAACAACCTGTGGGTTTCATTTTTATCGTCCTATTATGTGGGTTCCTCAGATTAAACTCAGGCTGTCAGGCTTGGGGCGAGCACCTTTACCATTTTATTTTGAGACAAAGTCTCTCCCCTGAATCTGGAGTTTGCCGCTTAGACCAGGCTGGCTGGACAGGGACCCCCAGGAACTCTCTCTTCTCCACCTCCCCAGTACTGGAGTGTCAGGTATGCACATTGGTAATTGGCTTTTTATGTGGGTCCTGGGGAACCCAACTCAGGTCTTCCTTCTTGTGTGGCAAGCGCTTTACCTAGGGAACCATTTCCCCACTGACCTGGCTTTTTAAAAAGATATCTTCATAGCTTTTGGTTCCTGGTCACAACTCTGCAGGTGTTTTCTCCAGTGGAGAAGGCCGAAGTGGCTTGGTTGGGAGAACTTCCTGCCTCACTGCAGGGTGGAGGACATAGTGCCAGAGCAGAAATGAAGTCATATCTTACTCCTCGTGGAGGAAGTGCTTGTAAGAGAGACATACGGCAGGCTGCCTACAGAGATTTCCTTCCAGCGTTGCAAAAGCTAATGTTCTTTATCTTAAAAATATTAAATCAATTCAATTACAGCGCAGAAAGCAGAATTTCCTCCCAGGTGTATCCAGAGAGCATTGATTGGATCGCTCAAAGAGAAGACATCTGCTAATGTAACCATGTCTTGATCTGACAGAACTCACCCTTTCCAAATACCCACATTGGCCACAGAGACCACCCCTGTTGTTGTTTGGGGAGACATGAAGAATCTCTCTTGAGCCTCACAGTTGACTCCTGCCAAATCTGCCTCCTCTAACCCAGAAGAGACTGTTCCCAGTAGGGATCAGGACAGCAACTTATTTGCCAAGATTTGCTAAGACATTTTAATAGTTCTCAAATTGGGGATGGCTTCGTAGTCAATTACACTCAGTTCTACATGAGGAGATAATGAAGTAGTCTTGTAGGTAGCTCTCACTGCCTTTCAGGACCCAG
The DNA here is from genome assembly GCF_949786415.1 of Peromyscus eremicus. Taxonomy (NCBI): domain Eukaryota; kingdom Metazoa; phylum Chordata; class Mammalia; order Rodentia; family Cricetidae; genus Peromyscus; species Peromyscus eremicus. Next base: position 92,128,500 of record NC_081420.1, on the reverse strand, counting down.
TGTGAAGGATAAATAATATGAATTTCTGGCGTGGAAATCTTAACTAGCCCAGTGTTCTGCCTGTTGAGGGGCTGTTCCTTCAAAGCCCATTAAATAATGTTTCCTTATCTACATGACCACCAGATCTTTCTGCACCTGACAGACAGCATTTTGCCCCCAAAATATATGAACAGTTAAGCTTTATAAGAACAGCTCAAGTTAAAAACTGCTGCATGTGAAATGCACATGAAGTAACATTCCTTCCATTAGACTGTGGGGCTGTACCATATCATAGCCTAGAGTTGGTCCACCTTTTCTCAACTTCATTTTGACATTTACTCTGTGAACAAGTCAGTGCTGAAGACTTGTTTTTGCTTTCCTAAGCTTCCTACAAGCTCTCTATAAGTTTTCCATGCTCCAAACCTCCAAGTCAATGAAGCCCATGAATGAGCTGGAAATAGTGTGCTTGCTTGTCTGGACAACCTGAAGTTCTTTAATCACTTGCCTGGTATTCTAGTTTCATTGCTGTTGGCATGGCAAATACCCCAACAAAAAAATTACTTAAGGAAGAAAGTGTTTATTTGGCTTATGATTCCAGGCTTATAATTCCAGGTTTTAGTCCATCATTGTAGGGAAGTCAAGGCACAAACTTAAAGCATTACATTCAAAGGCAAGAACGGAGAGCATAGATGCATGGATTCTTCCTTGGTTGCTAGCTTTCTTACTCTTACATACTCCAGGCTCTGCCTAGGGAATGGTGCCACCCCTAATGGGATATCCCCTCTTATATCAATTAATTATTAAGACAGTCTCCACCAGACATGCTCACCACTCAGTCCAATCTAGATAATTTCCCATTAAGATTCTCTTTATGGGTGATTCTATTTTACGTCAAGATGGCTGTTAAAAACCAACCAACACCCTCACTCTGTTGAGAAGACCCCATATACCTCTCAGCTTGTGAGAGGAGAGTATCACTCTCCTCCTAGTTGTGACAACATAGCCAAGGAAAACAACTTGAAGGAAGGAGTCATTTGTTTTAGTAGTTTCAGAGTCTTTGGTCTTTGTCACCTAGGTCCATGCTTCTGTGCCCATGTGTGGCAGAAACACGGCAGTCCACTTCTGTGGCAGAGGAGCTTGTTCACATTTGACAACAAGAAGCAATGAGAGAAGAGGAAACTAAGGACCTGGCATAACTTTCCAAGAACACATTCCTCATGGGTTTTTTCTTCTAGCTCAGTCCCACCTCTGAAAGTTCCCAGAACTTCTCAGCATAGTGCATCAGGAGTCAAACTTTCAACAACTGAGCCTGTGATAGCCATTCCCCATTGAACCACAACATCTACTCATAACATTAGAGAGGTGACCAATTGAATACTGAAGCCCCCTTCAGGGCTAAGATTCTATGTGTCTGTGTGGAAGTATGAAAGAATTCTGGAGTATCTAAAATAAGTATGATTGGCATAACAAGGATGATACTAACCGTTAAAGATGAACAGAGGTGTAAAGTCAAGGTATGACATCAGGAAGCCTGAGGATCACATTTTCCCTCTGTTACCTACACCTGGGTAACCTTGATTACTTACTCTCTTGCTTACTCTCTGAATTCCCACTCTTTTACTTTGAAAAATACGTATTAATATTCCTTGTCTATGGGATAGAAATATGGATTATGCCAAGATAAATAGAAAGCTCTTAGTATAGTTTTGAGACATGAGGTCTCATTAATTGCTAACTCAAAATAAAAGCATTCCAGATAAATATAGCATGGACCTATATAACAGTTATGTACCTTCAGGGGCTATGGTTTTTAAAACACTTCTGTATTGTATTTGGAGGTGGGGCACTACAGTGCATGTGTAGAGGTCTGAGGACAATTTTGGTAGTTGCTTTTCTCCTTCTATCATGTGGGTCCTTGGGATGAAACTCAGGTTAGCAGGTTTGGCAGCAGGTACCTTTACATGCTGAGCCATCTCATCGGCCTAGAAGCTGTGGTTTTTGCTCTATTCATTTATTGGGTGATTCACTGGTTATTTGAATAACAACATACCTGCATAAAATGAAGACAGCACGTCCTGTATTGGAAGATGTGGAGTTGGATGCTTATGAATTATTTAGAAGTGAGACATTTGACAGGAACAAAATGATCCTGAGATCCTGAGCGGCTCCAGGATGTACAGTTGTCAGAATGTCACCTTTAAGTTGTGGCTATTGATTTACAGTTCACATTCTTGAGCACACAGTATTCTGTGCTATCAGAGTGGGGAAAAAATCAAATTTTTGCATCTCAGAGAAGGAGAAGGCTAAGTAGGGATCATCTGTCGGAAGTTCATGGTGTGTGTGTGTGTGTGTGTGTGTGTGTGTGTGTGTGTGTGTGTGTATGTGTGTGTGTTAAGGGCTTCCTATTAAGTACTGCTTAAGAAATTTGGGGGTTGTTTTAAAATTTTTTATTTCTTTTTGAAAAAACATTACATTTTAACTTATTTATTTGCTCCCTCTATCTGCCCCCCCCCCCTCTCTCTCTCTCTCTCTCTCTCTCTCGTGTGTCTGTGTGTGTCTGTGTGTGTCTGTGTAAAGGTCAGAGAACAACTCAGAGGAGATGATTCTCTCCTTTCTCCATGTAACTCCAGGGATCAACCCCAGGTCATCAGACTTGGTAGCAAGTGTGACTACCCACAGATCCATCTTACAGTTTTATCATAATAACTGATGCACATCTAGAAGGAAGACTTGGGTTTGACTTCTGTCCTCTACTTTTTTCTTTTCTGTGCCTGTATGTGTATGTGTGTGTAAGCATGTGGAGGCCAGAGGACAATCTCAGCTGTCATTTCTTAAGTGCTATCCACCTTGTTTTTCGAGACAGGCTCTGTCATGCCTGGAGCTCACCATATACCTTAGGTTGGCTGCCCAGCAAGCTCCAGGGATCCACCTGTCTCCAATTCCCCAGCACTGGGATTACAACTGTGTGCCACTGTTTAGTTCAGATCCTTATGTTTATAAGCAAGTACTTTATTGATTGACTCACTGCCTCATCCCTCTTCTTCCATTTTTCTTAAATCAGTCAAGTATAACTCAAAAAAATCATGAAATACAAAATATTCTGGTTTTGTCAACATTTTAGTAATGATTTTTACATGCTAACTCATATGTATCTGTTTCTGTGGAGAAATGTTTTCTTGCATCTTAATCATATTTTTGGCTTCTTTATACATCTAGTCATTTATTGACTGAATGTTGGGTTTTATGGATGCTAAACTTCAAGGGTCTAAACTTCCTATTTTTTCTTAAGAGAATCCTAATGAAGACAACATTTTCCCATTAGGCTCTTAGCTCCCTATCAGTTGGTTGGATTCCCATACTTCTTTTAAGGTTTTGTTAGGGTTCTAGGGTAACCATCATCTTTGGCAGACAGTCCTAGATAAGTGACCTTATAAGTCTGTCATGTGCATTTTATTTGTCTTTAGCTATAGAAGTGAAAACGGAATGATAACTTAAAAATAATTTATTTAGTCATAACAGTAAACCCATTACCCATGGAAAACAACTATGGTTTCATTTTACACTCATGCAAATGTTGATGGTGCCTACCTTATAAGGCAGTTCAATTCTTGTATCTCATTTGAAACACACAGAGGAAATCCTGCTTCACTGAGACACGGAGTTCAGAGCAATCTTTAGTGTAATTATTTAGAGTCTCCTTTATACCATATCACAATTCAACAAAGGGTGCTTTCTTTGAGAATCATTTCAGTGTAGAACTTGAAACCGTATCAATAACTTTTCACCTTCTGTCTGATTAAAATCCGTTGACCTGTCTTGAAGGGTATTTAATTCATGTGCAGTTTTGTGACATTAAAAACTACCTGAACTTCCATATCTATCTGCTCAGACATTCTCCAATACAGAAAAGTGCAGGAAGTTGGTGGGACTCTGTGCAGTCTCATGTGTGATGTTCAAGAATAAGCATTTCATGGGTGATACTGTCATGGTATAAGAGGTTCTCCAGTGTTTTAGTGACACATGTAGATGCCTACAGAGAAACGGAAATCTTTCTGCCTATTTCCATTATGAGTCTCTACAAAGAAATACTCTGGAGTTCACAGAGGGCCTTCCCCAGTTACTCTATAAGTCTCTTTATATCACACATTTCTGTGTGGAGCCTGAGAGTCCAGGGACTGGTTCAGGTCAGAGATCCAGATCAGCTCCTTGGTTCAGATGAAGTAGATAGTCTTGGGGTTTCACTACTTAGAGGCAGATCATCCCTAGGTTCTTGCCTATGTTTATAGGTTTGTTTTCTTTTTGAACAGCTGGAACAAGTGAAGGGCAAGGTTGTCAAGCACCTATGAAGCTTATTGAGCTGCTAAAATAACTGGGCCATGTAATTTTGTTTTGTTTTGTTTTTTTTCATTCAACCAATATATTTATATATTTTTAGATAAAGAACTGTTTCTTCATCAGAAAATGGCATTGATTCCTCAGTCCAGTGAGATTGCCATGGACTTATGCTGATATGTGAGGGCTAATTATTAAATTGTCTGGATTTTTGTAGGCTACTTACTAAAACTTAGCGAATCAGTTACTTTTCTGTTCCTGTGATAAACCATCACAATGAAAAGCAATTTATGGAAGAAAGAGTTTGTTTTGGCTTATGTTTCCATAAGGGATAAGAGTCAGTCACGGCACAGGAGGTGTGGCTGGAAGCTGCTGGCATGAACAGGAAGATGAGAGCTCACATCTTCAAATGCAAGCAGGAAGCAGAGCGTGAACTGGAAGTGGGATGAGCTATAAATTCTCAAAGTTCTCCCCCAATGGTGTGCTTCCTTCAGCAAGGTTAGTAATAGAAGAAGGGGCAGAGAAAGTCAGATAGGAAGAATTTGTAGATATCCTTGATGGCCCAAGTTCAGAACCTGTGCTAGCATCAGCAGATAGCAGGGAGCCACTGAAGGACTATGAGTAAAGGGAATCACAAAACTGGTGCTGTTCTTTCGATGGACAGCTGAAAGTATAGTTCTCTGTTTTCCTGTCTGTTGCTATGGTGAAATGCCCTGAGCAAAATCAAGATATGAGAGGAGAAGGGTTCATTTGGCTTATACTTCCAGGTGACAGTTCATCCTGTCACCCTTGGGGAAGTCAAGGCATGAGCTTAAAGCATCACATTGATAGTCAAAGCACAGAGAAGAAATGCATAGCTCTCCACTCACTTGCCTTAAAGGTACTGAGCCACTTACTCTACTCTTGAGTCCAGGACCAGAGTATGGAATGGTGCCATCCACATCCAGAGTGGGTCTTTACACCTCAATTAACTCAACTAAGAAAATCACTTACAGTCATGTCTATAGGCCAACCTAATCTAGATAGTTCCTCATTGAGAATTTCTTCCCAGGTGATTCTAGGTTGTGTCAAGTGGACAGGTAAAACTAACCAGCATAGATGACTGAAGAGGAAGGAGTCTGAAGTAGCAGGTCAGGTGACTGGTACAAAATAGAGATGTCAGCAGACAGAAAGGCCTTGTAATGACAGAAGTATATCCAATCTATGGCTAGTGGTGCTCATACAAATAATGGTTAAAAGTGTTTTTTTTTTAAGTGGGTATGTGGGGGTGTGTGTGTGCACATGAACCAAAAAGCCCAAGATACCTAACTGTCTCTGCCTTTCCAGTGTTAAACCATCAGCAGAAAATTCTGGAATAAGAAGAGACAGGCAGAGACAGACAGACAGACAGACAGAGAAACACACACACACACACACACACACACACACACACACACAAAGCAAGAACGAAAGAGAGAGAGAGAGAGAGAGAGAGAGAGAGAGAGAGAGAGAGAGAGAGAGAGAGAACAGAAATGCTTGCGCACACTCTGGAATTTTGCCAGCCCCTCCTCCTTCCTTGCTGGTTATTTATTGGACTAGGTTATTGGGGTGTTCTGAATATAGAAAATACTTAATGTTTTAATGAATGCACTCAAACTTTTTTTAAAAATCATTTCCTTTCTTGGGGCTTGCTACTTTAGAAAAGGAATCAAGGCTGGTTTCTTTCTTTCTTTTTTTTTCTTTACCAGAAATATTTAAAGAATGCTCTGTTTGCCTTTGAGAGCATTCTGGGGAGGTGACTTTGGGCCATAAAGATCTGAATGTTTGGGTCGGTTCTGCCTCAGAGCTTTCTGGTTTGTTTACTTGGAGAACAGAAGAGAGCTTGTAAAGACCACTTAATTCTCAAGACCCATCTGAAAACAACCACATACAAATACTAAAGAAAGAAATTGATTCGATGCAAAATGCTTTCTGGGACTGTCAAGACGGCTCAGAGGGTAAAAGCACTTGAGGCCAAGTATGATGACCTTATTCCGATCCCTAGTACCCACATGGTACAAGGAGAGACCCACCTCCACATGAACACACACACACACACACACACACACACACACACACACACACGCACACACACAGAAAGAGAGAGAGATCACACATACACACACACAGACAAATACATACACATACATATACACATGTACACATTCATGCTAAATAAAGATTTATAAAATATGATGATTTCTTTTTAGTAACTTTATAGCATTGGAATAGTCTAGAAGCTTTAGTAGTTTGTTTGGTGTTGAAGGTCCTATAGGCAGAGGTTTCATAAGTCCCACCAATGCTGAACTGATTTTGCAGCTAAACTGATTCTGGGAAGAGTGCAGCTCTTCTATACAATTTAATGTTATTTTAAGCAGTTTTTTTTCTTTTGTGATTATGAAAGTCATGAGGTGATTCAAAGACACCCAAGTGGACAGTGTGCTGCAGGAGTCAGATGACCATCTGTGGTGTCAGAATACCTGGGTTAACATTTCCACACCATTTTGTTCTGTAGCCTTGGCTCTGTCTCCTTAACGTAATGTGTGGGTGTGTTACTTTTCTCTTTGCTGTAACCCAATACCAGGCAAGAAGCAACAGAATGGCGGCAAGATTTGAGTTTGTTTGAGGAGATCTATCACAGCAGGATGTGGCTGCTGGCATGGATGGTACTGCTTCCTCCCATCTCTGCGGACCAAGAAGCAGAGACAGGACAGGAAACAGTCGAAGCTACAAACTGCCCTGCCCCTAGTGCCCGCTTCCTCCAGCTAGGCCAACGCCAATGGCCAATCACCAATCGCTCCACAACAACCCCCCAAGTGCTCCACAGCTGGATCCAACTGTCACTCATGGAGCCCATGGTAGACAATTTACACCCAAAGGAATGACCACTGGAAATAAGGCACAGGGCTCTTGTGGCAATCAACTGGTTCACAGGGCCCATCTCTGTGAGAGTTTATAATTACTTAATAGCCCAATCATCATCCTTTTTACTAAAATGACATATTAATAAGATATAAAATGTCAAACAACAACTGTCACTTAATAAAGACCCAACAAACTAGCTCTTTACTTAAGTCTATAATTGAAAATTCTCTACCTTAACCCAGAAGGAATCACAGTACATATGACATGACTACCAGCATGCTGGCCTCTATAGCTTGTTATTAAATAAAATGGAAGTGGTACTGCACATTCTCTCCCATAGCTATGTTTACCCACAGACTCCTGCTCATCTGCTTCTTAACAAAAAGGCCAACGAAATTCAATGGAGGAAAGATGAATTTTTCAAAATGGTGCTGGACTCTATGGGATCTGACACCCTTTTCTGGCCTCTGAGAGCACCTACACACAGGACACCCCCCCACACACACACACACACAACATCATGCTTCATGATCAAATTAACTTAAAGTGGATCATGGTTACAAATGCTAATGAAAATGTATAAAACTTTTGGAAAAGTAACAGGCGATTCTTTAGGATACAGGTTTACTCAAAGAGAACAAAGACTCAGTACCAGAGTGCCATCCACCAAACCAGCAAATTGAATCTCATCAATATTAAATTAAGACCTTGTGCCCAATGAAGACAATGGAAAGGCATGCGACAGAGAGGAAGAAAAGATTTAGAACCATATGTCTGGCAAAAGACTAGACGATAGACTATATGGAGCACTCTCATAACAGTCCCCATCCCATCAGAAAATGGACAGAAATGTGGATAGAGAGATGACTTGGCAGGTAAGAGACTTTGCTGCTCTTGCAGAGGACACGAGTGTGGTTCCCAGTGGCCTACAGCCCTCAATAACTCCAGGTCAAGGGATCTGACTAGCTATTCTGGCTTCTTTGGGCACCTGCACTCAATATACCCCTACCTACATATACACAAACTTATACCTGTTGTGAAACATAAAAATAAAAGGCTTTTAAAAGTACAAAGAAATGAACAAAAGATGAGTAGATATTTTGCAGAAGAGGATATGTAGATAGCATAGTGACACAGGAAAGCATGTTATCACCAGCAATTAGGTCAATAAAAATACCAACATACCCTTATCAAAATGCCCAGAATAGTAAGAGTGATGGTGGCAAAAGCCAGCGAGGATGAGGACAAACTTGATCACTTGGGGTAGAGATATAAAATGGCATAGCATCTCCCCTAGGTATGTGATTGTCATATGAACCAGCCATTATACTTTAGAATATTTATCCTTCCACGCTAATGCCTATATAAAAACATCCAAGACAACTTCATTCAAACTCTAAGAGTTCAGATGTCCTTCAGCAGGTGAATGGTTAAACTGTTTTACATCCATACCATGGAATACTACTCAGCAGTAGAAAGGAAGGAGCTGATGGTACATGTAACAACTTGGATCAATACAAATAATTATGGGGGATGGGAAAAATATCAATTCCTGAAGGTTAAATACCCCAGAGTATCAGTTACTTTTCTGTTGTTATGATAAAATGCCATGATCAAAAGCAATGTATAGAAGGAAGAGCCTTTTTTTTTTTTTTTTTTTTTGGCTTATAGTTCCATAGGAGGGCATCCATGATGAGGAAAGCATGTCTGCTGGCAGCCAGAGCAGGAACCTGGCTGGTGATATTTCCTTACACAGGAAGGTGACAGATCAAACTCCAAGTAGGGTGAGGTTATAATCTCTCAAAGCCCACCTCCAGGGATGTACTTCCTCCAGCCAGGCTCCACCTCCTGGTGGTTCCATAAACTCCACAAACAGCACCACCATTTTGAGAACAATTGTTCAAATACATGAGCCTATGAGGGACATTTCTCATTTAAAACATCGTGCAGCATGATTCCACTTATACAGCATTCTTTAGGTAAGGAAATTAGATAAACGGATGGAGATGGATGGTTTGGGGGAATTGGGGGATTAACAAAGGGCAGTGAAAGGCAATGTTGTGGCAAAAGTCTTCCATGTGTTGACTGTGATGCTGGACATAAGGGCCAGCCCATGTGACAAAACTGTGTAGAACTGATGAGTAGAACCTGACACCTGTGCCTCATGGGCTCTACCATTGTCACTACCCTTGCTGAGATATTAGGCTACTGTTTGCAAGTGTTATCATTAGACACAACTGGGTAAAAGCATGTATGACATCTCTTTGTTTCATGTTATACAGCTGCCCCTAAACCTAAAGTTTTCTCAAAATAAATGTTTACTGACAAAATTAACAACTATAAGCTGGTTGAAAACTAAAACAAAAAAATCAAGTTGATTCATTTCAACATTTACATTTCCTTTATTTTTTGTAATTATTGATTGACTACCTACCTCCCTCCTGTATTATGGTGGAGTCCAAGTTAAGGGCAACATGGTCTGAATGCAGAAGATGGGAACGAAGGATGAGGGAGGACAGGGGGTTCAAGATCAGGAGTTACAGATGTATCCATAGCAAACTCATTTCTTAGGGTCCTCATTGCATGCATTAGGGTCCATGAGACTGGGGATGATGTATGGAGACTGACTCAGACAGAACCTACAGACCATTACTCCAGATGAGGAGTGGCTTCGGTAGGGAGAGTCAGGACTTGAGCAACACCCATGGACTTGGGAATTCAAGTCCATTACCTCTTACTCGGGAGGCGGTAATGACTGTCAAGGAAGAAGGAGACCTCAATTTAAGCAAGCAGCTGTTTTCCCTCCACAACAGCAGGGTAACCGGGCTCCAGTCGGCCCTTAACGAACTGATCCATGCAAAGAAAGAGTGTAAACAGATTCTCTCAGTGAACACAGTGTGAGAGACACTCTGTGTGTCTGGAGCCCTGCACAGGTAATGCACTGAGTCAAAGAAACTCACTTCTCTCAGGCCAAACAGGACAATGGCCTTCATGTCTGTAGCCTCTTCTATCCCTTTCCTTAGCCTTTCATCCCAGGACTTCCTCCTTCCAGGAGAGCCATTTGAAGCTCTAGCCTGGCAGGGCTTGTGGTTTGAAGAGAGGAGCCCCTGGATTCCATTCTTACCAGTTATCTAGTTTTTGACCTTCCAGCATATTTCTCTGGGCACTTTGCACTCAAAGTCCGTGGCTTTGCGCCTGGCTTTTGAAAGGACTCCATTGCCACACGAGAGGGGTGCACAGACTCCGCTCTCCGGTGACTGTCAGCTGTGATTTTCCGTCAGCTGCATCTCATTATCCCGTCAGGGCTCCCTCGTGCCAGTGTATGGGAAACAATGTGTAATCACTCCCCACTGATTGCGAAGCACTCCAGGCTCCTGTGTGGGTCTCAGCCCACGGCCACTACCACAGCTCCACCTGCTAATGGTCCCCGGCTGACTCCATGACCCCACACTGCCTTCAGAGCAGGAACTCTGAAGTTTGGAGCACTTGGCTACCCTCCCTTCTTAGGGTAGAGTGGGAGAAAAGACTGGTTTATGGGGAAGTGGGGTTGTTGCTTGCACACAGTCACCACACAGCTTTACATGGGGATCTCAGTAGCCCAACAAGGAGAGACGAGGACCAGGCTTCTTTAATGGAGATCTGGATGAGCTTCAGCATCCACACCCACTCCAGCACTCCCCAACTCCTTCTGTGTTTGGGGGAGGGACACAAGGTTTTCAAAAAAAAAAAAAAAAAGCAATAAAGCTTAGAATGAAGACATCAAAGGCACCAGGATGCAACACAAGTCCTGAGTTGTTGCCTATGTGACATTGGGTTGATTCATCTCTCTGAGCTTCAGTTTTCTCATCTGTGAAATGGGAATCTCATCAGTACTAAGCATTTAGAGATGCTTCCATGGCTAAATGCAATATTAAGCACATGATCTTTAAGACTTGCAGCTTGCCAGATGTTGCTGTAATGAATATGATCTGAAGTTGAGGAAAATGCTCAGTACTCGGTATAGGCAGACTTGTGGTGTGCTTTTTCCAGATCGAGGACTTGAGAGAAACAAGGATTCAGAGACACAGATGGGATCTGATGTCCAACAGTCCCTGCTAGTATTTTAAGGGAATGGCTGGCTAGTCTTTGGGGGAATTGCCTGTAATGAACCATCTTTATGTCGGAGAGAGTTTTTCTGCATGCTGAAGTCCTCAGTGAGTGAACAGAGCAGGAAAGTCATGAGACTAGTGTGGACACTAAGTTCTGTGTGTGTGTGTGAGCTGTGCATGTAGCCAGGACATTCTGTCCTCAGTTTACGAAGCTATGTGGAGGAGGTGTCCCTGCCTTTGATTCCCATAGATTTATGTGACAGTGGGGGAGAATTTTCTTGTAGGCTCTACTGTGAAATTGTACTTCAAAAATGCTTTGATATCATCATCATCATCATCATCATCATCATCATCAACACCATCACTATTACTATTACTGTGTGTGTGAACACACATACACACACACTACACCAACTGGTAGGTGTCATGGCATGTGTGGAGGCGAGAGGACAACATTCCAGAGTCAGTTCTTGCCTTCTGCCATGTTGAGGCAGGGTCTTTTAGGAGGTTATAAGAAGACAACTCCCCTGGAGCTGGAGTTGCAGGTGGTTGTGAGCTGCCACTCATGGGTTCTGACAACCAATTTCCTACAAGAGCATGTGCTGTTAACCACCAAGCCATCTCTTTAACACCCTGTAAAGTTTGAAACAGATCTGTGTCTCACCCTGTTTTAGCTTCAGGGAAATTCAGTGCCAAGTTCCCTGGAGGTAGTAGAAATAACACTTTATATATTTGTCTACTTCCACCTAGTATCTCTTGCTGATGCTGGTCCGGTCCCCATGCTTTCACTTTTCATCTGATGTAGGTGGCAGTTAGGGAAACAGAAATTCATTTCTCAAATGGCTCTTCCCAGGAACCTCCAATGAGGCCTGGTCATTTTGGAGGTCCTAGGTCTCCACATTATGATGCTTGTCCAAATGACTTGAAATCTAATAAGAGAGAATTCCCAAGGATATTGACCAACCAAGAAGTAAAAGCACTTTTCCACTTAGCAGTTTTCTTCCTGAAAGCCATTTTGCCCCAAACCTTTCTCTGCCAATGTGCTTTTTACTTGGTGAGGTTGTGAACAAATGGTGTTATTTCTCTAACTACAGTTGAAGTGAAAATTTCTCATAATCTGTACAATGTAAATACGTGCCAACACTGTGTTGTCTCTCAAGCATGTAGAGAAATGCAAATAATAATATAACTTAGTGTAGACATTACTCCTTTCTTAAAAACTTTTTACTTGACTATATTCACACTCAATTTTCTCTCTAAATAATGCATTGTTACAAGATAGTTGTAATTCCCTGAACTTCCCCCATTCTGCTGTTTTCCCAGAAGTAACTATGCTGAATGGGCTTGCCAGTCAACTACATGGACTTTTACTTACATTCAGTAAATACTCATAAATAGCATGTATCATTTTTCTATTTTTTTAAACATAACCAATACACTTCTGCAACTTTCTTTTCTCCTGTGTGTAAGTGTCTGGAAGTTGTTGCTGTTGTTGTTGATGATGATTTCAGTGCTGAAGACTGAATGTAGGGTCTTGTGAATGCTAAGCAAGTGCTCTACCACTGAGCTACATCCCAAGCTCCTAGGATAGTTTCATTTTGAATCTTCCATCTCTGATTGATCCGTTTTGCCTGCTGAGGAGTATTTCATTTCATGAAGACATAGTTTGTCCATCCATCCTCCTATTGATGTTTTTTTTTTTAAAGATTTATTTATTATGTGTACAGAAGAGGGTGCTAGATCTTATTACAAATGGTTGTGAGCCACCATGTGGTTGCTGGGAATTGAACTCAGGACCTCTGGAAGAGCAGTCAGTGCTCTTAACCTCTGAGCCATCTCTCCAGCCCCTGATGTTTTTTTTTTTTTTTTTTTTTTTTTTTTTTGTGGGTCTCATTCTTGGCTCTTATCAACATTTCCGTTTATAATAGTGAACATTCTAGAACATGCACAATGTAAACATGTGTGCAAAGTTTTCTCCAGTCATATTTCCTGGAGTATTTGATGGGTCTCCTTTAGGCTCCCGCTCAGTTTACCTGGATTTTTGTAGAAATGCTCCCCAACATGACTGCAAACATTTATACTCCCAATAGGAAAGTGCCAGAAATCCTTTCATTCTGTATTCTTGCCAACACTTAACTTTTCAGTTCAAACACTGTCTTTCCAGTGTTGGTTTAATTTGATATATTTGTTTTGCTACTGCTATAGGATATCTTGATACTCATTGACTAACCTTTTGGGTTTTCTCTTCAGTGATTTTCCTATTCATGTATGTTGTTTATTTTACTCTCTTCAGTGATTTTCCTATTCATGTATGTTGTTTATTTTACTCTCTTCTTTGCCATTTCCTTATTGATTGTAAGATATTGTGGGAATCAACTGTTTTGAAAGCTGTGGTGCTCCTCATCTCTCTCTGTGGCTCTTTCAGTTTGACTTTAAAGAGTTCGGTGTAGAATTTTCCAAAATGTATTTCTCTTTGTTAGAAAAATAACTCATTCCCAAGTTGCAGAAACACTGAAATGAAGGAAGCATTTGAAATATTGTATTTCATACAGCAATTTATTAATTAAATTTATCAACAATTTAATACATGTATAGGATGCATTCTGGTTGCTCTGAACATCCCACCATTTCTTATCTGCCTCCCACTCACGTCAAGTCCCCTACCTCCCTACAAATTCTTCCCCCACAGTCATATCTTTGTTGTGTTTTGTGACTCACTGTGTTTAATCAGGGCCACCTGTGTGACCACAGGTTTGGAAGCAGACACTGGAGCTTAGTAAGTTCAGCAAGGGTGCACAACTAAAGGCAATGAGCCCCATCCCAGAATATCAGCGGCCCACAGCTCAGCAGGGAAGTATATGTGTCCCTCCCTGACCTATGACTGATTATTGACAGGGCCAGTCTTGTCTTGGCCAGTGCAGGTAACTGAACTGTAACACAGGTATCTGCTGTGAGTTCATGATTTCAATGGCCATCTCCTTCCCAGAAGATGCTCTTTCACAGCCCTTCTATCCATCTTCCAGTTCTTATCGTCTTCCTACTTCCTTTTCTATGGTGTTCTCTGGGCTTCAGTGGGGGTGATATAAGGGACTTTGTCAGGGACGAGCACTCAACTGTCACCTGTTCTCAATACCTGGGGCAGTTGAAAGTGTCTGCATTGCTGTTCACTGCAAAGAGAAGTTTGTCTGGTTAAGACTGAAAGTGGGAACTGTCTATGGCTATAAATACAAACATTTAGTGGGTAGTTTGATGCCGCGCCAATTTAACTAAACAATAGTAGTAAGTTTTTACAGTTTTTGGACATCTTCATACAAGTATGCAATCTGTTCTTCACAATTTAATGTGTGCATGGAATAAATTTTGATTGGATTCATGACTCATTATTCTCTTATCCTCTTTCCTCTCCATTGAACCCTCTAATTTAACTACAGTCTCTCCTATTTTCATGTCTTCCTGGGTGTGTGTGTGTGTGTGTGTGTGTGTGTGTGTGTGTGTGTGTGTGTGATCTACCAAGTTTGATGAGACTTGTTTGCATGAGCCTGGATGGCAGACTAGTTATTGGACTTTGGGAAACTTACGACTCGTATCTACCACTGAGGAAAACGACACCCTTCCGCCAGCAGCCCACAGACTGCCCTTAGCTCCCAAAGGAAGAGTGAGGCCTCATGACTGTCTCCCCTATTCATGATGTAACGTTGATGGGCTCAGTCTTCTTCAGGTCCCCACAGCTGTTGTGGTTTCATGGTTGTAGTGCCCATGTTATGGCCAGAGGAGAGCATTTCATAGCACCGGTTCTCATTCTCTGACTCTAACATTCTTTCTACCCCATCTTCTGAGATGTTGCTTAGGCCTTGGAGGAGGAGACATAGACATCCTGTTTAGAGCTGCATACTCAACAGTCACTTACTCAGCATTTTGGCAGTTGTGGATGTCTACATCAGCTACTGCCCATGGCTGCAGGAGTCGTGGCCAAAGAGAGCTACACCTGTCCCTGGGTGTAAACATACATAAGGAAGCATTTTTATAGTATTTCTTCTAAATAAACAACTGTAGTAGATCCCCCTCTAGGGTCTGTGACCTATCCACTCATGTGTTTTAGATTCAATTTACAGTCTCAAATGTGAATTCCCTCCTATGGAGTTGGTCTAAAAGTCCCATCAGAAAGTGATTGGTTGCCCCCATAAAAGTCACATCACTGTTGTACTGGTTCCCAGGGTGTATCTTCTCCAGTGGGTCAGTATTGTGGCATGCAGAGTCCACAGCTGAGTTAGAGGGCTGATGGCTTTTCTCCCTCAGCCTCTCACATAGCACTTTCCAGCACAATGAACCCTAGCCAGAATGGTGGAAGCTTCTGGTCCACTTCCAGCTTGATTTCTCTGAGTCCTACAACCGAAGTGTATGGTGTCTTCATCCTATGAAGCTAAACTGAGAGGTAATTTCCTTGAGATAAGAGTGTGTATTTTGATAGTAGTTGAGAAGTCTTTTTTATCACAGTCATTTAAAAAAGAAACTTTTAAATGTTGTTAAATTTTTCATTTTACTTGTCACATTCAGATCTTAAGATATGGGATTAATGCTTCTTGTTTGATTAATCTTAATTGTCAACTTGATGGGATTTGGAGTCTCCTAGGAGATACATATCTGGGTGTGTCTGTGAGGGCTTCATTGGCAGTTGTCACCATAGACAAGGGGCAGGTTTTGCCTTTGCCTTCCTCTCCTCTTAAGTCTAATAACATAAATGTGACTTGAAAGGGTTAAAGTAGTCTAACCCCACTATGTGCTACAGCAACGGAGAAAACCTGGGGTGATTTAAAGTGAGGTATTGCCTTTGTAAGTGGTTATCCAGTGCTTTAATGATCGTTGGAATGTTAGGGAATGTTAGTGTGTGACTTACAGTAATTGCATCTAAGTCTCCCAACAGTTCCTCCAAGCAAATGACACACGGGGCTACCTTGAGAAGTTCCTTCACCGTTGCCGCTGAGCACAAACAGCTCAGATGCTGCCTGTCTCCCTCTCTCTGGGTCTGCTTTGTCCCCTTCCATTTGCATTGCCACCACACCATCCCTTCACCGCTAAGACTGTGCTGACTTTAAGGCTCCATACATCCCTGCTATGGCTTCTTTGAATTAAAAGGGGAAAAGAAAAAGCACCTGAGCTACCATAATGTAGATACTTACAGATTACAATGATAACTACTTTATTCATTTTGTCTTAAAAAAAAATTAAATTAAAATTTCAACATTTGTGCGAACTTGTAAAACTATGGGCCCTAAATATTAGACCTTCTGAAGACATCAGTGTATCTCTGCCCTCTTCCCTTCCTCCCTGTCTGCTTCTCCTCTGCTCCTCCCTTTCTCTCTACTCCTGCTCGTCTTCTCTTTCTGTCCGTTTTTCCTCTTATTCTTTCTTTCTTTCTTTCTTCTCCTTCTTTTCCTGTCCCCACCCTGCATTCCCTATTTCTTTATTCTTCCCTATCTAGAGTTGGTATATTAGCAAATAATGTGAGTTTTCCATCTTTTATACATCTTGCTTGTAAAAATTTCTGTTTTAAGTAACAAATACATTTTCTTAAAAAAAAAAAAAACTAGTGTCTAATGGTGAGGCTTGGTTCTCCATGGAATTGTATGAGTATCTTATCCTGAGTGAGATTAGTGCTCACCTCAATTGTCATCAAATAGGCTTCATCTGATAATTTGTGGAAATAGATGCAGAGACCCATAGCCAAGCATCCGGCTGAGCTTGGGGAGTCTTACTGAAGAGAGGGAGGAAGGAGGGGTATGAGCAAGGGGATACCTGGGGAGGGCAGGGTCAATGACATCCCAAAGGAACCCACAGAAACAACTAACCTGGGCTCATACGAGCTCACAGACACTGGACCAACTGCCAGGGAGCCTGTATGGGACCAAGCTAGGCCCTCTACATATGTGTGACAGTTGTGTAGCTTGTTCTACTTATGGGACTCCTAGCAGTGGGAGCAAAGGCTGTCTCTAATGCTTTGGCTAGCTTTTGGAACCTAGTCCTCATACTGGTTTGCCTTGCCCAGCTTTAATACATGAGAAGAAGCTTAGTCCTACCTCAACTTGATATGCTATACTTTGTTGACACTCATGGGAGGCCTGCCCCTTTCTGAACAGAAACAGAGGAAGAGTGGATTGGGGGTGGGAGTGGGGGGAAGAAATAGGAGGAGAGAAAAAAAGAATAAAAGAGTATTTTTCATGATGTCTTTCATGCCACCACGAACTTTGAATTATGTGCATGTTTTCCTTGTCTGTTCCCAGCATCACCCACATCTACAGAGAATTGGAGCTAGAAGGATCCTCTCCAGGAAACAGGAGAGATTATATGTCCCTGTCATACAGGGACTCCCAGTGTGCCCCATACTTGTACACCATATAGGTAGTATTAGGTAAATGAGTTCAAATGTTCGTTTACGGATTAGGGGATGTGACTGTTTGGTTAGTCACTTGGGAAAATCATCTGCCCGTACCCCCTCCACACACACACACACACACACACACACACACACACACACACACACACCACTTTCCATGACCTTCTCTTCCTCTCTGGTCCCTGCAATCATACAATTTCTCATTGATTAATAACAGCTGTCCCCTTGTCCACAGAGATATTCTGAAAGACCGCCATTGGATGCCTTAGACCAGAACTAGTCTTGAATCCTATCATTTAGTGTCTTTTCCATCTCCATAAGATCTTATCACAAGTGTTGTGGCTGTTTGAGGTTGCATGGCAAAACTAGCCGGACTGTCCTTTTGCTCTGTTATAATTTGGGGGATAGATTTGTTCTTACTATAGTTCTCAGCAAACCTCAGCACATTATTTTTTTTATTTTATCTCTCTTTTGTATATTAAATCAGCTTTCTATGCAATGGCAGGACTCTTTGGCTTCTCTTTGGCATGTTGAGCACATTAGAATGGTGAGCATCACTAATCATGACTTGAATTCAGGCACTGTGATTCTCTGACATTTTAGAAACAATAGAATCTCCATTGAATGCAATGAAGATGGAAATCTATTTATATATTATGTAGTAGTCATAATGCATAATATATAACACATATGTTAGATATAATTTGTAATGAATGAGACCCTTGTGACCTTAGATTTCTTGGATGCTATTATGAGAATATCTTTCTTTACATATTAAAGTAATGATAATAACAATATAACATTTTTAATTTCTTTTGTATTTCATACAGATTTACTACAAAGTTCTATAGAAGTTTGGAAAAACCAACAATAAAATCAGTTATCTTTGTACGAGTGATATACATGAATAAAAAATCATACAAAAGCAAAATCAGGTATCAGGAATAGCGTTCCTTTAAGACTCTATGAGATTACAAATGAGAATTTTTTTTAAAGAATTTTAAACATAATACTCTATTTACAACATTTCTACTCCATTGTCACTAACTACTGTTTTCTTCCACTTCCTCTGAAATTCATGACCTCTTCTATAATTATTATTACATATACATAAATATATATTATGCAACATACTGAAAAAAAGAAATCAGTGTCTCATTTCCAAGGTGTTTCCAATCTTTTTCCCCAAATACAGCACTGAGCCAAATGGAAAGCATGAATGTTGAGGCCAGGGATGTGGCTCAGAGGCCAGCATCAGCAGTCTGCTTTTGGGTTGTTGTTAAAGGGCCAGCTAGTAAACATTTTAGGCTCTGTGGACTATCTAGTTTGTTGCAAAAGCCACTTGGATACTACAACACAAAGGTATGTAGAGTTTTGGCCCATAAGCCTTGTTTGCAGCCTTCTAGCCTGGCCACTCAACCTGTATTCCCGAGGAAGCTAGCTTCCTTGATCTTTAGTAGACAGGAGATTCCCTATGAGACCCTGGGGTACAGGTTCTGCCGGGAGGTTTGAATATACATGCAATGTCTATTTCTGTCTCTGTGTCTGTCTGACTCAGGCAAGTCCCTCTTTCCCTAGGACTCAGTTTCCTCATCTACTTTTTGATCTTTTAGCACCTGGATAATTTCAACCTTATCAGTCTCCTCCCTCCCTCCTGCATCTGAGTCCCCAGGGCTCATCTCCTTCCTGTCCTGGCCTCTGCATCGATAAGAAAGAGCAGAAAGGTCTCTGCTCCAGCTTGAGACTCACTTCCCAGGAGCTTCCCTGAGTACCTGTGGGCCTCTCGGCAAAGACTAGAGCTCCAAGGGCCAGCCTGAGTCACCAGGCTGGGGAAGATGCCAGGACGTGCTCTGTCTCCTCCCTTTCTCCAGGCACTGCCCTCTGAGTCTCTGGGTTGGAGCCTGGCAGTGTGGGAGGAAGGGGCATCTCTCTTCCCAGCCCCACCTCTGTGTCATAGGACACACAGTTGCTACTGTGTCCCCGTAGGAACTGCTGGGCTCCACCTACAGTCCTCAGACCTGTTCCTCATACTCATTTGCCTGTACATATGCATGTGTGTGTGTCTGTAGGATACCTGCTAACCATTGTGCAGTTCCATGAGCACCATGGCGCCCAGATCTCAGTGTTTGGCCCAAACACTTCCTCTGTATAGAATAACCTGGGCCCACCTTGTCCACTCAGCTGGTTCCCACTTCCCTATCATATACCACCACCTTTGAGAGCATTTTCCTGGATCCGTGGGTGCTTCCTCCTCTGCTCTTTGTTAGAGTGGTTGTCTTTGCGGGAGTGACACAAGGACCACCGGGCCTACGCTTGATATGAATTTTTAATACTAGGCAAGTAGTGCAAAAGAGCAGAGGTTTCATCTGCTCATATTTATTCCTCCAAGCTTAGATTATTTGTTATATCCTGACAAACTCCTTGCTCATACTAGGAAAAACTGATGTGTACTGAACAAATTCCTTTAAAAAAAAGGTATATTTTATTTTGTGATTGAAAGAAAAAAAAATCAAACAACCATTTCCCACCAGGCAGCAGATGTAGATCCTTAGCCCCATGTGATGGCTGCTTTTGGTTGTTGACCTTGCTTCATTTCTGTTCCTTTGACAAATATTCCTGACCAAAAAGCAGAGGATCGCCATATGGGACATTAGGGTGGATGTGATGGTTATTCTTGGTTGTCAACTCGACGAAATCTGGAATTAATTAAAACCCCCAAATAGCTGAGCACACCTGTGAGGGATTTTCACTTAATGAAATCATTTGAAGAGGGAAGATCTACTTCTTTATTATTATTATTAATTAAATTTATTCATTTATTTTACATCCCAACTGGTTTCCCCTCCTTCCTTTCCTCCTATTCCCTCCCTCCACCTCCCCTCTGCCCCTCCAACCCATTCCTCCTCTGTTTCAGTTCAGATAGGGGCAGGCCTCCCATGGGTGTCAACAAAGCATAACATACCAAATTAAGAAAGGACTAAGCTCCTCCCTTTATATTAAAGCTTGGTAAGGCAACCCAGTATGAGGAATAGGTTCCCAAAAGCCTTCCAAATTGTCAGAGACAGGCCCTGCTCCCACTGTTAGGAGTCCCACAAATAGACCAAGCTATATAACTGTCACACATATGTAAAAGGCCTAGACAGGTCCCATGCTGGCTCCTTAGCTGTTGGTCCAGTGTCTGTGAGCTCCTGAGCCCAAGTTAGTTGTCTCTGTGAGTTCTCTTGTGGGGAAGATCCACTTCTAATCTGAATCCTTGAGGTGAGAAGACACATTTTCAATCCAGATCTTTTGAGGCGGGACAACCCACCTCTAATCTGGACCCTACCTTCTGCTGGAAGCCTATATAAAGAACATGGAAGAAGGAAGCCTCTTTCTCTTTGCCTGTTTGCTCTTGCTCTGGGTGGCAAGTCCATTCCTTCACTGGCATTAGAGCCTATTTCTTCAGGATTCCAGCATATACCAAAGACCAGCTGAGACATCCAGCCTTGTGGACTGAACAGCTACTCTTACTATATACTATACACTATATACTATATATATACATATTAACAGTATATATATATATATATATATATATATATATATATATATATATATATATATATATATATAAAGAGAGATTTAATCTAAAAGTTTTATTATTCTAGAGAATCTTCACTATAGGATATAATAAGGGATACCTTCTGCCTGAATGTGAATGTGGGTGACACCATCCAATGGACAGAAGAAATTTGGAAGAGGAGGTAGACAGCATCTTTCACATGCAAGCACCATTTCTTCTTGAATGAGTATCATCATTGTCATCATGGCTGCTGTCATCTATGAATATCAGACTTAAGTCTTCTCAGTTTTCACCAGAGTCTCAACAGCACTAACGCCCCAGGGCACTTCTAGGCCTTCAGCATGAGCTCTAGACTATGGGGATAAACATTTTTCTCAGACTGGGAAGCTACTGGCTTCTCTGCCTCTCTAGATTAGAAATGACCTCTGTTAGACTACCAAGCTCCTATCCTGTAAGGCATGCCAGAGAGTCTCTTTCTAATGGTTTGTACATATGCTACTGGTTCTATTCCTTTAGAGAACCTTGCCAGAGGTGAGGAGAGCAGAAACAAAGGTTTTGGCAGGAAGATTGATATATCGAAGAGTGATAGTCCTGGGAGATTATGGTCATTTTTATCCAAATTTGCTTTCACTGCATTTCTGTCTCCAGTGTGCATACCTTGTCTCCACATGGAGGACACTGCCCATCATCTATCATGGTCCTCCTTTTCTTGTATTTCTCTGTCTTTATATCAAAGTCATCAGATTTGAGAATACATTATGACTTAGACCAATATTTCTCAACCTTCCTAGTGCTGCCGCCCTTTAATACAGTTTCTCATGTTGTGGTGACCCCCAACCATAAAATTGTATTTGTTGCTACTTCATAAGTGTAATTTTGCTACTGTTCTGAAATGTAATGTAAATGGTAAATATCTGTGTTTTCCGATCATCTTAAGCAACCTCTGTGAAAGGGACATTCGATCTCAAAGGGGTTGTGACCCACAGGTTGAGAACTGCTGCCTTAGACAGCCTGGTATAAGTTCATATTTTAGGGAGTAAGGACTAGTAGGTAGCTTAAGATACTGTGTCTCTTCCCAGTCCTGGGGACACCTGCATGCAAGTGGTTTACATCATCCCCTCCCAGAAGATTGCTCTATATTTCCTATTCCTGGCAAATCAGCCTTATCTAAGAGCTGTGACTGGTACTTCTGTGCAAATGGCCCTAACTTGTTCCTTATTTAATATATCCTTCAGGGATAAACTCCACACCATACACTTCCCTCAGGACTGAAAACAGAGAACTAAGAATGCTTCCTTCTGGTGGAGTGTGTCTTCAGCTCTTTACTCTAAGCCTTCTGAGATGTCACTTGACTATCTCCAGAGTTACATAGTGCTGGAGATTCAAGCTCCTCCTCATAGAAGCTGTCTTTCCTATCCCTTAACTTATCTGTTACCATGGCACCAGTGTTCTCTGACTGGTCCAACTACTATTTTATTGTGCATTATCATCGGCAACCAAGTAACCACCATGCCTTGTTTATTTTTCATCTTAAATGTTTGTTTCTTCTCATGTCTCTTGTTACTACATGTAAAGTCTTTAGAAATTCACACTAGAAATCTGCGAAGGATTTTTAATTTACTCTTGTTTTCAATCTCTTCTGTTATTATTATTATTATTATTATTATTATTATTATTATTATTGTGATTACTATTATTGTTGCTAAGGTAGAGGACATTGAACCCAGGGTCTTGCTAGTTAAGCACTGTACTACTGAACTACATTCCCATCTTCTTTTCTATTTTGAGATAGGCTTTCAGCAAGTTACCCTAGTTTTGTAGACCAGGCAAGTCTTAACCTTGAGATCCTCCTGCTTCTGCCTCCTGAGATGACAGGCAGACACCACACACTCAACTTCTCCTTGTTTTAATTTATTCAGGTTGATCTTCCTTCTATAATAATACTTCTAAAACTACCATGAACATCAGACTCCAGCCAGAAGTTTGGGAACTGGGCTCAGATTCTATAATGCAACATACTCTCACATCATAGAAATACTGGTGGTCCATGAATGTCACCTCAAGGAGCAGAGTCCTGGACGACATTCTTATGTTCCCTCTGCTAATCTCTCTTCCTGATTGGCTACCATACTTACTTGAACTCCTAAATTTAGGCTGGCATGCAAAGACAAACGTGGTTCATGATGCTCTTATTCACATTTCCCCTGCTACTTCAGATTCCTCACAGGTTTATTTCTGATCATGTTTCTTCATCTTAGCATTTGCTATCTTTCACACCAAGAACATGGCTATCATCCTGACATCCTAATCCTCACTCATCCTTGAAGGTACACTAAATCTCTGTGTAATCCCTCCTCTGAGTTCCAAGCCAGGTTCTAGTCTTCTAGGTATCCACTTTCTGGTACTTGTTCCAG
Source organism: Peromyscus eremicus (assembly GCF_949786415.1). Classification (NCBI taxonomy): domain Eukaryota; kingdom Metazoa; phylum Chordata; class Mammalia; order Rodentia; family Cricetidae; genus Peromyscus; species Peromyscus eremicus. The sequence continues at coordinate 92,104,851 of NC_081420.1, read as the reverse complement.
GAGCATCTCACTGGCTGCTGTTTTTTTATGATGCATCTTTTCTTCCCAACTATCTAGACAGTGAGTGGCAAAGACTGTATATCCTTTACATCACAATGGCTGGTATATAGTGATTATTAGTTACCAAATGGTAAAACAACAATGGCTGTTTTGTACTTTGTTGATGAAAAGCAGAGCTTTTGTGGGGAGTTATTGAGGATGGCTGACATCTTCTTACATTTGCTCTTCTCTCTAAAAAGGATTTTGGACCCTTGCATGTTATCATCAACTTTACATTGAGTCAGAGTACATGACTTCTGTTAGCCAATGTAAAATCAGAGTGAAATGAAATGTGGTTAGTAGATCTATATGTACACATATTATTGTAATTGTTCAATAGGTAACAATGGTTCTCAATAAGGGTTGATGTTTCTTTCCATGGAGCACTTGGCAATGCCAGTTGATACTTCAGTTTTCACATCTAGGGCAAACTTTGTGGCATCTAGTTTGAGGGTGTAGAGATGCGGGGCAATACTCTATAAGGTAGAGAGTAGCATTCCAGAGCAAAGAGGTATCCAGTACCAAATGTGAATGGAACTGAGATTCGGAAAACTTGATACACACCAATGTCGTCTAAGCAAGTTCCATTACGAATGGAAAAATGGGCTTTGGAGTAAACATTCCTTTGGGAGCTTCACGTGTTGGATTTTGTCATCTCACTGTGCTTGTTCACTGTTCTCTCAGCAGCTGGACTGATAATGCTATTCCCAGAAAAAGACTGTGGAATTAAAGAAACACTAAATGAACCCTCAAGAAGTGGAAGGGAAGAAGTGACATGCAAAAGTTGTCCCCTGTCCTCCACACATGTACTGTGGTACCTGCATACCTGAAGTCTCTCTCTCTCTCTCTCTCTCTCTCTCTCTCTCTCTCTCTCTCTCTCTCTCACACACACACACACACACACACACACACACACACACACACACACACACACAAAACCTCATAAATGAATGAAAGAAAGAATGAATATATAAATATGTTTTTAAAATTTAAGCATAAAGAACCCTAGAGTCTGCGTCCCATCCTTACTGATGCCATGTCAGACATCCACATTCATGTTTTTAATCCCCTATAAATGTTAAGATGTTTTATAGTGTCTTTAAAATTTTTCCCACCCCAAGGCCATGTTGTTAGGGGTTGTATCTGTATTGCCTAGCTGATTCTGGAGGATTGCATCCAAAGATCCAGGAGTTTTGCTGATGTTCCCCAGCAAGACAGGCAGCCAGAGTGTGTTATTGAAACAACCTGCACTTGGGGGTGTGCAGTAGCATGAGGAACACAGGCAAACCCGCTTTGAACACTTAGGCTGATGGTATACTGATGTTTCCAGCAAGAATGACTGTTTACAATGGGAGTCTGAGAACTTCACGCCTTTATTAAATTACTGCCATTGTTCCTCTGCTTCTGAGCCCATCACATCAAAGTCTTACTCTTTCCCCAACTTTTGATGACTTCAGATACTCTCTGGTTCTCTTCACTCGAGTGTTGCCACACTCTTCTAGGACTTCAGATGGCCTCATGACTTCTCAGGTTTCAGTCTTCATACGTGCTGTTCCCTTGACCTTCTGTACGTTTTCTTCTCCTCCTGTTTTACTTAAACAACCCTTTCTTATCTCCTGCGTCTATGCAAGTATGTTTCCCAGGACCCTTTGAGGTCATCCAGGTCATCCCACCCTGGATTTTCCTAGTGTCTTTTCTCACTGCCAAGGCAATGATTGAGCCATATAGAGCTCCGTGTTCATACCTGTTGAAACATTGAAATGCAATGTGGTTGTAGTTTTTGGTGCTTAGTCATTGCTTTGAGACCTCAATGACAAGCTTTGGCTGTGCTAGGGCACTGTCCTCCTCCTGATTGCTCCTTATTTCTTCATGACTATATGGCACTGTGGTGATCCTCCAGAATTCTCACCTGTGGACAGAGCCAACATCCATCATCCTGATCCATAGAACCCAATCTTATATTTTCTCTCTGCAATGAGTTATCCAATAATCACAAAGTCTGGCATGCTTATCTATTGTCTTTGTTACATTTTAAACTTGAAAGATAGGCAGAAGGGCAGAGGAATTGGCACCTAAGATTTACAAAGCAATGCTTGTGTTAAAGGCTTGTGTCATTTGATCTTGATGGCTCCAAGAGTTGAGAGCAATTTCTTATTTCCATTGAACCACTGAGGCTTCTGAAAATAAGAAAGGTATTTATATTGAAGGGAGAAGAGAGGGAGGGAACTCCCAGGGTGTCAAGCTTGGGTTGGTATTATTTGAACTCTTTCATCACAGAACACAGTGGGAGCTCCCTGTATCATGGGGACAACTGCAGAGGCACTTTCATGAAATGTTTTGTGTCCCAGTAGACTTGCCCCATAGATGGCTCTTTCTAACAAAATGTTTAAGCTGGCCTGGAGTTGATACCCTAGAACCAGCCCCTTCAATCTGAAATATGGCTGATTCTGGTTTCCATTGACATAGATAGCCCTGGTGGTCTCTGAGTTTCTACGTTCATGTCCTGTGTCATGAAGTCAAGTGTGGGCTGAATCATCTACCTGGTTCACTGCTGACAAATGTAGCATGGTAGAAGGGATTATATGCCTCTTCCAATAGGTTCCAAAGATGCCATGGCTTCCTTGTTGCTCATGTTGAGGGAATCCAGCTGCCACCCTGTTCATTCCCTTATGGGGGAGTCCTGATGTCACTAACCTGAAGGAACGTCCCTAAGTCTGTAGTTAGCCATGAGCTGAGGCCTTCAGCCCAACACCCCCCAACAAAGGGATGACTAATATAGCAATATAATGGACCTCAGCAGAGATCTCCTCCATTGAGTCTTGAGGAGGGATTGCAGTCTTATCTGGCAGACAGATTACAGTTATGTAAGAGATTCTATAGTTTTTGTGTGGAATGTCTCCAGAGAGTCCATATGTTAAAGAATTGGTCTACAGCCCCTGCTGCTACTCAGAGAGTGGAATTTTTAGGAGATGGAGCCTAGTAGTAAGTTCTTGGAAGTGGGCCTTTGAAGGGGTTATAGAATTTCTGACCTTTTCCTGTTCTTCATAACATCCTGGCCATACAGCTAAAAATCCTCCTCTACTACACATTCCAAACATGACTTTATCACCACAAGCTCAAAGACACAGGAACAATTAGTGACTGACTGAAATCTAGAAAGTAAACCTTTCCTCTTCTTAAGTTAATGAGGGGGGGTGCATATGTCACAGGAACGGAAAGTAGAGTAAGGGATTTCCACCCAGCTAAGCCAGGCTTGGGGTATCTACCCCATAGAAATTGTGGGAGGCACAGAGGTTCTTGTGCTCACAGATAAGCACTGGGGGGACCAGGAACATTATGTCTCTTGAAGGGGAGAGGGATGCCTATTGAAAGGAGGAGATGTATAATCTGTTTTCAACCCGGAAGGCTGGGAGCAGACATGGTTAATAGCTTGTGTGGCCTATAATTCCCTATCTGTGTGGCCCAGACCACACTGGACCTTCTCACAGCCCTTATCATGAGTTTGTTTTTCTTTGTCAATCTATATAACCATTATAGAAGATGTCACATGTACTTCTAGTGACCTTTACTCTATTTGTATTGCTGACACCTCTCCAGATCCTCCCCCAGACTCTTCTCATGTAGCGGTTTTTCTCAATCAATCTACAGAGCTTATGAAACCTATGAAAGATGTCACACATGCTTTACAAAGAGTTTCAATGAAGCCATGTCTTGAGCTTTGTTGTGCACCTGGGAATGGGTTAATTATCACCAGGAGAATTTTTCACCAACTTGTGCTGGGATTAAATGCACCCAAAATAAACTATTCAGGATCAGACTTCCGAAGTTTGAACCAACTCCAGCTACTGAGTCATGATGAACTGAACTGACTTCTTCCGGTGGATTGTTACTCTGATGGTCCTGGTATTTTCAGGGACACTCCTCCCTGCAAGGAACTATGAGAAAATAGATATTAATTGTTTTAAATCACTAGATTTGAGGAGCTGTTTGTTATGCAACTCTAGATGACTAACATGGTAGGGATTTGTTTGTTTGATTGTTTTTAGTTGCAGAAATAAGCTCCTCTCTTGACATTAACACAGGGATATACATTGCTGAAATTTAGTAGCAGCTTATGGTTACCTCTCTGTGGGTTTATGCATACATTTTCAGAGTTCCTTAATATTGATTATGGACCCATTATGTATCAGAATGTAAACTGTGATTCTTAAATGTAGAGAGTTTGCTTAGCCATCTCTTTACCTCAGGATCTAGGGCAAAGCCTATCCCACGATATTCAGATCTTATTTATTTAATTTTTGTCTATATGTTTATGTGTGTGTGTGTGTGTGTGTGTGTGTATGCAGAGGTGTGTGCACATGTCTATGGAGGCCGGCCACAGGACAATCTCAGGTGCCAGTACCCAGATGCTGTTCACCATTTTTTTGAGACATGATCTCTTAATTGTAGGGGCTTGATAGGTAGGTTAGGCCAGATGGCAGGTGACCCCAGAAATTCTACTGGCTCTGCCTCCTCAGACCTGGGAATGACAGGTGCATGCCACTACTACTAGATTTTTTTTATTGGATAACTGCATTTTTATTTTTTATTTTTTCCTTTTTTTAATTAAGAGATTTTCTATTCATTTTGCATATCAACCACAGATTCCCCTGTCCTCCCTCCTCCCACTCCCAGCCTTCCCCCTCAACTCACCCCACCCATTCCCACCTCCTCCAAGGCAAGGTCTCCTACAGGGAAGGGAGGAGGGGCTTGAACCTGCCTCAACTGAATGTACCAGGCTCTGCTGACTCCTAGATTTTTTTTATGGGAATTCTGAGGGTTGAACTTGGGTGGGTCCTCAAGTTTGCAAGACAAGTCTTTTACTGACTGAGCTATTTCTCCAGCCTGTGCGTTTTAGTCAGCGTTCTCTAGAGTAACAGAACTTACAGAATGAACCTCTCTATATAGAGAGAAATCCATTAGAACGACTTACAGACTGTGGTCCAGTAATGCAGCAACAGCTGACTATGGTCACAAAGTCCAAGAATCCAGTAGTTGCTCAGTCCATGAGGCTGGATATCTCTGTTGGTCTTCAGTAGACACTGGAATCCTGAAGAGGAAGGCTATAGTGCCAAGGATGGAATGGACTTGCTAACATAGCGAGAGAAAGCAGGCAAAGAGCGAAAACTTCCTTCTTTCATGTCCTTATATAGGCTTCCAGAAGAAGGTGTGGCCCAGATTAGATCTGGGTTAAAGATCTGGATTAAAGATGTGTCTTCTTACCACAAAGGTTGAGGTTAAAAGTAGATCTTCCTACTTCAAATTAAGCAGAAATCCCTCAGAGGTGTGCTCTCCATTTGGGGGTTTTAGTTCATTCCAGATGTAGTCAGGACAACAACCAAAAATAGCTATCATATCATGCTATCCTGATTTTAAATGCTTCAGGAAAAATCTATGAAACTGGAATCAGATTGCTCACCCACCTTCTATGACTGCCATCCCTGAACCCCAGAACTTTTACAGGGGGTAAATGGTCCTCTTCAACCTAAAAGGACAGCATTACCCATGCCCTGAAGCATACTAGCTCACAATATGGAAGAAGCCTTCTAAAAATATTTTAATTGATCAAAGGCCTTAACCCCAAACGACTTTGTTATTTTCCCTGCACCCCCATATCTTGTCTCTTGGTCCCAAGATGTAGTTCTTCAATGATAACCCCTGAGAAGCCAGTGACAAGCTATTTTGGTCTCACTAAGAATGATCATGGAGCAACTGGTGTTCTTTTCTGACTTAATAAAAACCATTTGTTGCAAAACCACAGGGCCCTGCAGATAAAGCAATTGGCAAGAAATGGCAGGGCTTAAATAGCAGAAAACAGCCCCTATCCAAACAGGTGTGCAATAGAGCAGGATAAATAAGCTGCTCAGTGTGCAGCTCAGCCCAGCAACATTGTCTAAGAACCGTTTCTCCTAGTCTGAAAAAATGAGACCCCAAGCCAGCCCTGCAGTGTCCTTCTGAGATGCCACAGCTGGAAAAACAGATCTTGTCAGACAGTCCAAAGTAGGAGTTGTTTTAATTTTTTTTTTAAATAGCCAGATAAACAAAACCTTGGGAGGGGAATGATTACAGTTTTGTGAATGTGGCCTTGGGCACGAAACTTGTGAAAGACCTTTTAGAACCATCCAGAACTTTCAACCTTTAAGAACTGTGTCTGCCTCTTTGAATTAGCAATGGCCACTTCATGTTGTGTTGGGATGTTTTCCAAAACAGGGATTTTTTTTTTCCGGTGGTGGTGGTGCAGTTTTCCTAACCACCTGTGTCTTTGACCTAAGAGTACAAGTGCCTAAGGGAAAGATTTGGTTTCCATTGGGACCCTCGAAGTGCACAGGGAACATGGCTTAGAGTTGCCAGAGATCACATGAACTATCTTTTTTTTTTTTAATTTTTATTTTTTCTGGCCAGGAACAAAGGTAGGATATGCTAGAGTGTCTGGAAGTACACCAGTTAAATATTTCTCACAGGGCTGTTTGGTGTTTGGCACTATGTGTTCTGTGCCAGCCTGTGTCTAGGAAGCCAGCAGTCAAGAACAACACTCACATGGCTCAAAGTGTCTGGAAATAGCTGATACTTAACTCAGCGGCAAGGACATACTGTGTGGTGCAGTGGAGTAGGTCCTCTCTGTGTCCACAGTTCAAATTCTGGTTCCACCGTTGCTGGAATGGCAATCATCACTTCTAAGCTCATTTTTCACCTTTAACATGACCTTGAAGTGCCTATGAAGATTAAATGAAAATACATACCAAGACGCAGGAAGATGACATCCGGTAAAATATACACATGTGACGTCATCACCATGTAGCCCAGGCTGGCTCTGAACTTATAATCCTCCTTCCTCAACCTCCAGAGGGCTAGAATCATAGGCATGCGATATCCTGTCTGACTGGTTATCTTAGGACAATTCCACCATGCAGCTGCACATGACATCTGTCAAAGAGCAAGGCCTCAATCGGCTGTGGCTTCTATTGGAATAGTTGTCGCTGCTGTACTTATTGGAGTCTGCCCTTTGAACACACCAGTCTCAAGGAGCTTCCTTAGATATCCTTACTTTTCTTTTACTACAGCTTTTATTTAGTTAGTTACTTCTGAGACAGGGTCTTACCGTGTAGCCCTTGTGACCTAGAACTCACAGAATCCGTCTTCCTCTGCCTTTGGAGGTCTTGGATTCAAAGCACCACCACACCCAACTGCTTGTTACAATGTTCAATCTATGGTGTGAAGAATGGAACCACACCAGGAGTGAAAGCCAAAGCAAGGAGATCATTTGTCCTAGTTGTTAAGAATGCTCTCCCCCTGGCCAAATGACCCTTCCCCACTCCTTTCCCTCACCTGTGGCAAGGACAGAATGGGAAGAGTCTTAGGGCCACTCTGCATTGAGCTCCTTTGCTGATCTGCACTTCCTCTGTGAGTCTGTTCAGTCACAGAGACCTCACCTGCTGCCTCCTTCAGCTGAACTCTGCCCTCTCCTCACCTCTAACAGCCATCAATACCCACTTCATAGCCAGGACCCACCTGACCCTGCCTTAGTCCTGTGGACAAACATTTTGACTTGTACCTAATTCAGTGTTTCAGTATTCTGGTTGCATCTAGAAAGAATCTAGGTTTCCTCTTGGAAACTTCATTTTCTCTAACAAACAATGGGGTGAAGGTTGAGTCTTTCTTTATGTTGTGAATAAGTAACAAAGAAAGGTCGCTCCCCCTTTTTCTCCCTCCCCCAACAAGTATTATAAATAGGTGCTCGCTCCTCTTATCTGATCCTCCCCTTAATGTTTTTCATTTGAAAACCGAAGTTAATTTTAGATAATTGTCACAGATAATCTCAAGCCCGTGTGTAACATGGGCTCTGGTTCTAAGTTCTAAGAATTGAAGAACAGTATGATTGGACTAGAGGACCTTGTTTGGGCCCCACTGCCTCTGACTTGCCACCCTTATCAGAGCACAGCTTTTATCAGAAGCCTGTGTTCCCCTGGCCAGAATCAGAGCTGTGGCTCCATCTGCAAAGGGCTCCTCTGGAGGTCCTCAGCCTCCATGTGGGGGTTTGAAGGCTGGAGAAAAGGTCTAAGAGGCTCAGAGCAAGATGGAGTTAAATCCAAGGCCCCTAACATTGCCTGCAGGGTCAAGGCTGCAAGGATGAAATGGTCTCTACCCCCTGAGTGTCCCTGGGTCCCTCCTGGTGACCCTGTGAAGATAACTGCAGTCATAAATGTTATGCAAAGGCTGCCTTGAGACCTCTCTAAATAGCAGGCTGTTTTCAGAGCCTGAGCTACATTTGTCCTGGCCTGAGTTAAGAGGTAAAGAACTTGCTTGTAAGCACAAGTGGAAAAAAAATATTCTTGAAGGGTTTTTTCTTTCTTTCTTTCTGCTAACAAGGTATGCAGAAGATTCAAATTCCAGTAAGAGAAGGTTAAAGTGGGTGGGTTCACTGAATACAGTCATCTCCCCTCCACCCCTTAGTTTTTCCATAAAGTGCCATAAAAAGCCACTGTACTAACAAACATTTTGGGAAGGGAACAGGCTTCAGGCCAAGAAGCCACAAGTTTAAGAGGGGGAGGGGGAGGGGTATCTAGCCCTGAAGCACAGCTTCCTGCACAGAATCATTCTTCAAGTATAATTTGTGTTTAGCAGTAGTGATCAACCAACAGCAGATCTCTTGTTGTCCTGGGTTCCCCAGGACAGTGATAGACAGCATAAGAAAGTCATGTCATTGATGGTGCTACACATACCTACGCATGACTTAGAAATCTTAATGAAGAGCTAGCAAGATGGCTCAGTGGATAAATGACCTGAGTTCCAGGCCCAGAACACATGTAAAAAGCTAGACATAGTGGTGCTTGTCTGTAATCTCAGTGTAGGGGCATGAGAACAGAACCATGAGAATCCTAGGGGCTCACTGGCCATACAGTCTAGTTGGAAAGGCAAGCTCAAGGTTCCATGAGAGAGCCTTTCTCAAAAATAGAAGTGGAGAGCGATCAAGGCAGATGCTCAACATCAACCTCCTGCCTCACAGGCACATGTATCTACACACAATGGACAACATGCTGAGCACCCACTAGACACACACACACACACACACACACACACACACATACACACACCACAGACATATACACACACCACAGACACAGGTGATTTTAAAAAAAGAAAAAAATCACGATGATAGTACTTCTCCCCAGTTGAGACCCTACAAAGAAGCCCGGCAGTGGTGGCACATGCCTTTAATCCCAGCACTCGGGAGGCAGAGGTAGGAGAATCTCTGTGAGTTCGAGGCTAGCCTGGTCTATAGAGTGAGGTCTAGGACAGACTCCAAAGCTACACAGAGAAACCCTGTCTCGAAAAACCAAAAAAAAAAAAAGAAAAAAGAAAAGCACACAAAGATAAAGATAAATACCTTGAGTAGTGAAAACCAAATCCAATCTTTTCCCCTAAAAGGTCCACCAGCATTTATGCATTTATTCATTTTCATTTTATTTTTGTGAAACAACGAAATGTTGTGGAAAGATGAAAACAGAAAATGACAGGGCCAGAGCCACAGCAAAGGGGAAGCTGAGGGAGAGATGACATGTAAAATACCCCAAGGCCCTCGTCACAAAATTAGTCTGAGTGGGCTCCAGAATAGAAAGACAGAACAGAGCAGAGGCCCTGGAGACAGAAATATGCATGAATAAAGACTTGCAATATGATTAAGATGGCTCAAAATTATCAAAGACGGTTCATATATTTATTAGACTACATAGGGGAACTGACAGTGACCATACAGGGAGCCATAGTATCTATATGTGTCTCTTGGGTGAGTGATTAACTTGGGGAAGAAATACCCTAAGATTAGCAGAAGGAAATCAGAATGGTTGACTTAGAGACAAACTTTCTACAGGAGACCTAATGTCACAGCCACAAGGAAAAACAAAAGGTAGGCTTGATACACAAATCGAGGATTTCTTTTTAATGAAAGACGCCTAAAATGAACTTAATTGAAAACAATGTTAGAATAGAATATTTGCAGCTTTCAGAACACAGAACTAATTGAAGATAAGTGATGGTAAACCTGCACGTTAACAAGAAAGGGGTCGTCACACCCAACAAACATGAGTATGGTCTGCCATTGTTCTCCCCTTCCTTGCCACAGATGTAATGACACATGCATTCTCCTACTGCCAGAACTTCCTCACCATGATAGGTGTGCCCTTGACCAGAGCCCATTCAACCCCTCCCTCCCTTCAGCTTACTTCTTTCCAGGTACCTTATCACAGGAACAGTTAAAGTATCCAATATACATTGAAATACAGTAATACTCCACTCAGGACACAGGAGAGTCATGGATACAAGAAGAGATCTTCTCTTTTCCCCTTACTGTGAAAATATGTTTTAAGAGCCTCTATTACACTGATGCTCATTAGGCAACTGTCAAGGTCTGGGAGCTATAAGAATAAAATGGGGCAAAGGATAGTTGGTCTACCATTCTTCATCTGGGAGATCCAGGACCTGAGTCTCCGTTCCTGAAGCAGGAGATGAGGGATTGGAGTCTTCTTGTAAGACATAGCCAAGTATTCACACTGTATTGGTGATTAGAGTGGGACTGGGAGCTATATCTCTTAGAATGGCGTAGAATTCAACTGTTTCTGAAGGAGATCCAGGGTCTGGAAGTCACCCAAGGAACAGTAATCCGTCTGAACTGACCTGATGAACTGTTTTTACATGTTTGGAGAAAGATAGTCAAACATTGACCAGCTTCCTAGAACTGAATCAGCTGGACAAAGGTAGACTTTTATGAGGCCTCTGCAGTACACCCACAGAGCTGGTCAGAGGGTACAGTTCTGCTCCATCTCCAAGAGGGAGGGAAACATAGCTCTGACCCCTGTGAGGAGTCTATCCAGACAAGGCACGTGTTTTCCAGTGCCTGATAGTTGTGTATTTGAAGATGAAATGTTGATGAATGTACTCCCCTTGATGGATTGGCTGCTCCTCTGTGCCTGTGATCAGCAGGGTTTCTATATGGCTTATCTCATATCCTCTTCACATACCGCTGGGAGGTTTGGGGAGTTTTTGAGACCAGTTGGCTTTTACAAAGCACATCTAGATTTGAATTCAAATAGCTGCTTCAAAAGCTGAGACTTCCTTCTACCAAGATGGCGGTGGCTGGAGCCCTGCTTTTGACGGATGCCAGCATTGAGAGGGTCCCCTAACATTAGGGATGGGTGGTCAGTTGTCTTCTCACCATCCATTTTCTAGCAAAAATGAAAGAAAATGAGTAGTGGGCTGAACTGGAGTTGGCTGGAAATAAGGACAGTGATGACAATGATGAGGGTGAACTTGAATTTCATGCATGAGCCATAGCCTAAGGCACTTGTGTTGCTACCAGGCCTTTTCTGTTTGGGGAAACTACATTCTGAAATTAATTCAAACAACTGGTATTCTTGAAGTAGACCTGTAGATATAACCGTCTTATTAAATAAGAAACACAGAGCTAAATGCAGAGTTAAAAGCCCAAGAGGTCAGAGCAGTAGCTGAGAGCTGAGACTTAAAACTGCCTTTCTTACCCTTCGCTGCCGCTGCCGTCCTTCCCCTCAGAAAGAGGCCTACTTCCTGTCTGTCTGTCCTTTTATTGACTTTCTGTTCTGCCTTCTCATTGGTTGTAAACCCAACCACATGACTTCCTCGTCACTGCCTGTCTATACAGACCTCCAGGTCTTCTATGGTTGGTATTGAGATTAAAGGCGCATGTCTCCATGCTGGCTATATCCTTGAACACACAGAGATCTGCCTGTCGTGTGATCTGGATTAAAGGTGTGCGCCACCACCGCCCGGCTTCTGCTATGGCTTGCTATTAGCTCTGACCCCTAGGCAACTTCATTTATTAACATACAAATAAAATCACATTTCAGTACAAATGAAATATCACCATATAGACCCTGCTTGACTTTCAAGTAATTGTGTTTGAAACACTAGTCCAAATTGCATTCCTAACATGGAGTGGTACACAGTGGTGAAAACAGTGACAAGCATGGGATGGCCTCATAGGGGCAGTAGCCATGGAGATGTTGTTTTGTCCCCGGTGAAGTTGAAGTTAGTGGTGATGATATTGCTGGTATTAGGATGGTGAACATGATCATAGTAAAAGATGTACCTTGTTGTAGTAGTGGAGCAGATGGTAGTGATAATGGTGATAGTGGTGATGTTCGTGTTGGTAGTGGTGCTCATAATGAGTCATAGTCATGGTGGTAATGATGTGGTAGTAGGAGGTGATGGTAGCATTATTGGTGATGGTGGGGTGATGGTAACGCTGCTGGTGGTAATGGTGATGACAGTGTTAGTGTTGGTTGTGGTGGCAGTGGTGATAGTGATGGTGATGCTGGTAAGGGTGGTAATGGTGATAGTAGTTGTAGTGTTAGTGATAGTGAGGGTGATAGCACTGTTGGAGATGATGGTGGTGGTGGTGGTGATGATAGTAGTAGATGATAATGGTGGTGATAATGGTAGTGGTGGTGATGGTGGTACTTGTATTGATAGTGGAGGTGATAATGGCAGTGGTGGCGATGGTGAGGTGATGGTAACGATGGTGTTGGTGTTCATAATAGTGATATTGATGGTGATGATAGTGGGAATGACGGTGGGAGTGATGGAGGTGGTACTGATGATCGTGGTGTAGTACTGATTATAGAAGTGGCCCTGGGTTCATGAATGATAGATGTGATTTCCCCATCTCAGTCAAGACCTCTTTTGGAAGTTTTGAAAAAGGAGTCCATTGTTTACTCTCTGCCTGCAAGATCTGGCTAACCTTTTTTTTTTTTTCCTTCAGAGTCCAGAAGGAAGGAGTTGGCCTTTCATCCCTCTGCTTCTATTCTCTTTTGCTCTGCTGACAGGCTCTGTGGGTGTCCAGAGCCAGCAGAAGAGAGACAGATCCCGTGACTATTTCTCTGAAGGTGGCCTTTGGCCACTCTGTACTGAAACACATGACCCACCTGCCTCACCCCTGCCACATTAGCCTGGTGACTGGGCCCTGCCAGAGCCCAGCCCAGTCCAAAGGGATTTGGGATTCATGTCCCAAACAAGGCACTGATTAGCTGGTAATCAGGCAGTGATTAGCAGGTCAGGTCACCTGCAGTTCAGTGCTCATTGTCCCCTGCAAAGTCCAGGGATGTTTGCCACAACGCCCCCTGGCCAGTCTCCATGTCTCAGGATCCCCATGCCTGTGGTCCTGTTCAGAAGACTATTTCTGGGTCAAATCCTCTGCTTCCCTGAACTTATTCTCTGTCTACTCACATACAAAGGACAGAGGAGAAGAATGCCCCATTAAACGCCCACAGCGACAGGGGTGAGGTTCAACAGATACAGTGCAAAGCAAGCCACTTACCAGCACAAACACCGATGCAAGTTGTCTGCAGCTTGAGCTGCAGAACCCAGGAAACCTGGGTCTGGACTGGGATTTAACTACAGTCTCAAACTGTGACCTTGGACAAGATATGTAACCTCTGAGCCTTGGTGGTCCCATTTGTAGAAGATGTTAATATCAATGCTTGCTGTTGATTGGACATTTATGTTTCAGAGAACGAATTGTAAAGCAGTTTAAACTGTCTCTGGAATAGAGGAAATGAACAATAAGAGTCATCATGCATGGTACTAGTCCTTGAAGGACCATTATACGAAAAACATGTTTACTTTAAATGCTGATATATACATATATACACATATACATATGTATGTGTGTATGTACACACACACAGAGATAGATAGATAGACAGACAGACAGACAGACAGACAGACAGATAGATAGATAGATAGATAGATAGATAGATAGATAGATAAATTTATATTGTGGTTGCAATACAACTGATTGTTTAAAGTTCCTGTCTGGACTGTAAGCTGGAATTGTAAGCTGAAATAAAAGCCATTATTTCCTAAATTGCTTTATGCCAGGGTATTTTATCACAAGGACAGAAATAAAACAGGGTAAGTTGTGACCATTAAATACTGAGTTAGTTACTTTGATGTTAGTATGACATAATTCTTGACAGTGACAACTTTAGGGAGGAAGGACTTGTTTTCACTGTTCCAGTCCATTAGAGAATGGAGGTGCAATTGAATGACTCAGTCACAATGTGGGGACATGAGGCTGCCACTGTTCACCTGGAAGCTTCCCAGAAAGAAGAACAAGCAACATTGGACAACACGTAGGTATTGCATGGCCCATCCCTAGGGACCTGCACCCTCCAGCCAGGCTCTACCTTCCAAAGGCTTCACAACCATCCAGACAGTGGCTGAAGCTGGAGACTGAGCATCCAAAGATAGAGTCTATGGAGTTCATTTCAGTGTCAAATAATAACCATTGTCCCAGGCTTTACAATCCACACTCCTCAGATCACAAGGCAGCTCTACTAAAGCCACAAATATAGTTACATTTGGTGTGAGATTTTGCTTTCTCATGAATTCCATGGTGGTTCCTGAGCTTATGGTGCATTCTGGTTATGATAACGTGTGTACATTTAAATGCAAATACAGAAGATGCTCCCAGATCATTCTGAAGATGCAGACTATGTTTCTCTTCCTTTCCTAAACATTTATTTCTCAAAATTCCAATAATGAACATGTAAAGAAAACATTGAAAAATGTAATAAGTTGTGTTGATATGGAAAGTCCCTCCTTTCTGTTAAGTCTTGCCACAAGGCCAGATTTTCCAGAATATTCCTTGTCCTGTGTGCCCGAAGCCCTGATTTTCTCCTGCAAGCACACTAGGCCTTTGCCTAACCACAATGAAATTACTTTATGCAAGCTCATTTTGGAGGTTTTAGCTCTTTGAGGAGCAGGTGGGCCCTAGCTCAGATATAGCAGCTGGCTGGAGTTCAGAGCCCAGAGGCACACACACTGGCCAGGTGCAAGATGGACAGCTATTAACTTGGAGGAGGCTGGAGAGTTATGAAGCCTGGTTCTGGCTCCGTATGGAGAAGTTGTTTTAGCTAATGAAGAGCAGAGGAGATTTCTGGATTAGAAAAGAGATTAAGAAAATCCATCAAAGGGTAGGCCACAGGGAGGACCCCAAAGTGTGTAAAGGTGTACCAGTATCTGATACTTTTCCTATACTTAAAAAAGACTTGCGTGTTTGAAGCCTAGATTGTTCCTGAGAGGTTGATTGAAGTCCAAATATGCATACAGAAATAGAATTAGAATCTGAGTTGCATTCTGACCCTGTCATTTAGTAGGAAAGCTGCCCGATGCTACAACCGTGGCTCTATTTTCTTCTATGGAAATGGGATGATCTTTTTAGAATTGGGAATTTGCAGAGCTAGCAATTCCAGTTTCTGGTCAGACACAAGGCAGATTTTGTTAATGCCAATTAATAGTAATTATGCCTTTGTAACCAGGGTTTATACTTCTCCTCACCTTAACGCACAGTTCTCCTCTGTCTACAGTGGTGCTCCTGCCTTCTGGAGGCCCCTACTCCTGCTCTCTGCCACCTCCACATTCCTCTACAGACAAGTCGACGGCTACAGAGAAACAGACATGAACTTGAACTGGCAGCCAGAGGGAGGGTGTGATGGTTAATTTTGGTGGTCAACCTGATTCCATTAAGAAACACTTTAGGCTTCAGTGAGATATATTTTAGAGAGGATTAACCGGGGAAGAGACTCATTTAGAAAAGACTCATTTATGCTGCATCTCATGGTTTGAGATCACAGAGTAAATAAAAGTGTGTGTGTGTGTGTGTGTGTGTGTGTGTGTGTGTTAGAGAGAGAGAGAGATAGAGAGATAGATAGATAGATAGAGAGAGAGAGAGAGAGAGAGAGAGAGAGAGAACACTGAGTGCTAGCCTTTCCCTCTCACTGCCTCCTAACTACACAGATGTGAGCATGCTCCCCCCTACCATGTCTCCTCCACTGCAGAGGACCTTATCCTCTCAAACCATGAACTACGATTGGTTCTTGTTAGGCATTTGGTTGCAGCAATAGAAGCAACTAACACGAGGATCTTCTCTGCCAGGACTTCTAACCTTTGGTAGAGGAAGAGCTAAGCCACAGGAAGAGGTAAGTCAGGGAACCAGTGGCCAAACCATCTCTTCTCACCCTCCTCAGCCCTGGACGTACCCTTGTCAAGATCTACACTTGGCATCTCCTCTAACTATTCTCAGCAAGCTTCCCCGCCTCCCTCTCACCAGGCAGTTTTCCTACACACACTTCTCCATGATCGGGGTGCAGGTGTACTTCCAATAGTCATACCTTTCCCTTAAAACATGTAATACAACACACAATGTCCATGAAGCTCACTTTAAAAGAACTCAAGTTATTGGATGTGGTGATATACACCTGTAATCCCAGCATTCAGGAGGTGAAGGCAGGGTGTTCATTGCAATTTTTAAGCTAATCCTAGCTTCATATTTCATTCCAGGACAGTCAGGGCTCAATAGCAAGAAACCTTCTTAGGAAACTGAAGCCAAATCTAACAGGGACACTCACCCTGGAAAGTGTCACTTCAGGCTCCTATCACTGAAATCCAAGGTGTCATTCACTCTCTTATATACCCTTTCTTCCCCCAGGATTCTGACATTCTATTCATGAAGTAACTCATGAATAGGAAGATATCATATGAGGACATCCTGATCCATTGGTGATCTGACCATGAAACTCGCATAGAAACTTGGAGAAGGACATGAGTTCTGGAAAGAGAGGACTTCTCAAGGTTCCGTGGTACAAGAAGATAACATCTCGATGGTTGGATTTAAACAGAAGCTAGGCAGTGACAGGGGCTGTTGCTTTTACCTATAAATGTCACCTCCTGGAAACCCATTGAAAGGTACAGAAGGGACAGTGAATGCAAAGGGACAGATGGAACATTCTAGAAGTCCTGCCAATCTAAATATGACCTGCATGGACCTCTCAGACAACCCACCCTGATAGATACTCTTCTTCCCTGGAGATCACACACAGCTTAATTTTAGCACCTGGCATTCATAAACTCATATTAACTGTTTATAGACCTGACTCATTCTTGAGTTGCTTGCCAGGTCCTTGTGGGCAAGCAAAGAAACATGGAAGAGTGGATTATATCCTGCAACTTCAAATAGTTACGAACAGTAGAAGAAGAATCCACGGGACATCTTTGAGACACTAGGCACTCACAGACAATGGTGAATAAATAAATACTGAAACATTGTTAATCCTCCGTTCTTCATGTTTTCCCCAACGTGTCAAATGCACTCCAACAGAATCACCACCAAAAGGAAATACAGCATTTCACATTTCCTGTACAAGTTTGGTGAACCATTTCCATACAGAACTTCATGTACATGACTGGACTTCCTCAACTTCATTATTAACTGAATTCACTTGGACCAGTGGCTTATTCTTTTATGTATGTTATTATTTAAATATGTGGAAGATAGCTATCAGTTTTTCCACTATACATTATCATTAAAATGAGAATGGCAAAATGAATTGTTTGACAGCTTATGACACTGTTGGCAGGTGGTAGAATCATTAGGAGGTGATTATTATTAGGATTAGGATCTGGTGGTAGGAAGTTAGGTCATTAGGAGATTATTTGAGGACTCTGAGCCCTCCCTCTCCCGCTTTTCTTTCTCTCTTTTTCATCATCTAGTGTGATGCGAACACCTTACGGTGTCCTTTACTACCCCTCATCACAGTGCTCTGTCTCATCTCAGGCTCAAATCAAGGAGGCAAGTTGATCTCGGGCAGAAACTTCTGTGAGCATGAGGCAAAAAAGATCCTTCCTCTTCAGGAGCTGTTTGCCTCGGGTATTTTGTTACAGTGATGGAAATCTGATGAACATAAGAACATAATGTCTAATAGAAAAAGCCATCCTCCTCCTCCTCCTCCTCCTCCTCCTCCTCATCCCTGGAACAGAGTCATGACAGCAATATACCAGTGTGGGCAATATGGATGTTGCTATTCATATTTTTTATAAGAGGACACTGAAGCACATGAGGGCTGTGGTTCAAGCTTTTCCCTATGTTTATTCACCTGATGATTGACAGAGGGAGATCAAATAAGGATGTGTCTTTATATCGAGCAGTCTTTAGACCGTCAGGGCTCATCTTTATAACACTATACTGATACTGATTAGAGGTGAAAGGTGGACATGACATTAAGGAAGAGAAAGAATGACTAGGGCATGAAATAACACTGGGTAGAGACTGTAACATAAATCCAGTCCAGGGGGCTTTGTTGTCTTGGCTTCTATGCAGATCAGATCTAGATTAGTGGGAAATTGAGAGAGGTGTGGAAGCTGGCTGGCCACAAAGGAAAGGCCATTCTTGGCATTTCAACATTGGGTTTATCAACCACCAAGCCTTGATAAATTAAAATGCACCGAAGGAAATGCCAAGTTGTTCCTCATCACTCCATTCATGCCCCTGGTCACTAGCATTTTTTTGTTCTTGCCTTTAATCTGGACAACAAATTTCTCCTCAGATTCCTTTGTGTCAGTCCTTTGGCATGAATGGTGACACTCAGTTCACATCACCTTCCACAGGGACTTTGTAAATGGAAGCCCTTTGTGGAAATGTTGCCAATCAGTTATGCCCTTTCAGGGATCCATAAGAAAGTGCTGCCCATCCTTCAACTCAAGAAGTGACAAAAAATAATGACTGAGGTGACTCACAGCCAAGTGTTGCCAACTGCCACTCACTAGGAACCCAGAGATGACTTCTGCAGGATACTTCTTCGTGGCGAATGTTTCTGGGTAGCACAGGCCTGTCTCTTACTAAAATCCCACTTTGCCTCTATTAGAGTTAGCTTTCTGCCACTTTGGAATGGCACATTGAGTCATGTGACTGCTCAGGAACTGCATGTACAAACACATTCTCTCTCTCTCTCTCTCTCTCTCTCTCTCTCTCTCTCTCTCTCTCACACACACACACACACACACACACACACACACACACACACACGCTCCTGTGCTTCAGGTGATGTCATAACAAAAGCCCTTTTTGCTTTCCTAATATTTGGAAGACAATAAAACCATTCAGTCACTGCCCTAAGTGATAATTATCTTCTTGGACACATGACCTCATAGTCCCAATCTATTAAGCACACAAAATCTGCAAATAAGTGGCATTAGTGATTCGATTGAAATGGATACAGGAGAATTGAAACAAGATAAAGCCTAAAGCAGGCTTTAGCACTATAATCCCCAGAGGAGTAAGTGCTAAGAGGATGGGTGACTTGGGATGTTCAGAAGAGGAAAAATGACCACAGGAAAATAAAGTAGTGGGTGTGCATGGCTTTGTCCTTGCTAGATGAATGACCTATTTCAGGTTACAGCTGCTTGTGGTAGAATGGAGATGCGTGTGCGTGTGTGTGTGTGTGTGTAACATGTGATTAACAACTGAAATGACCGATGACCAAATTCAAGGTTAAAGTTTCCTGGTCCCCCTCTTTCTTCCTCTCTTTCTTTCCACATGTGTGTGTAGGCAGCCTTTCTTCTCTTTCTTTTCCTCTTTCTCTCCACCTCTTTCTCCCCCACTTTCTCCTTCTCTCCTTCTTATTCCTTTCCCCCTCTTCCTCTCTCTTTCCTCCCTTCCCTTCAGGTCTCTATCTCTATTTCTTTCCCTTCTTTCTTCTCCCTTTCCTCTTCTCTCTCTTTTTACTTTCTTCTTTTCATCCTCCATCCTTCCTTCTCTCCCTCCTTTCCTGTTTCTGTTCCTTCCTCCTCTTCTCCATCCCTGACCCTTCCCTCAACTGGCACTACCAGAAGTAGGAGTCTTCAAAGAACTGTGGTGATACCATAAGGGCGGAAGGGGCTGTGCATGAACACACTCAGCATCAGTCCTGCTTCTGAGCCTCTTTGCTAGGATCCTCCACAGCCATTAGCGTTCTTTTGCCTCAATCTGTTCACCAGGGCCTCCAGTGGGTACTCCTCTGTCCTAAGGGCAATCTTACTCAGATTTCTGTACAGTCAGGTGCCACTTACAGCAAAGTGGGATGTCTTTAAAATGTGTGACCTACAGGAAATCGCTTCCATACTTTCTTCAGGACACAGACCCATTGTGATATATACAACATCAGAGGTTCTTGTCAAATCTCTAGTTCAGGGTTAGCTCCCCCTTTTCTGGAGTGTTCTCCATGGGGAAGAAAGGAAATAGATTACATCTGCTGTTAACATGAATTTTACCCTGACAGTTCATGGCCTGCAAAGTCATTGAGCTGACCTCCCTATGAAGAATCCAAAGTGGACTCTCAGGCAAATTGAAACCTTGGGCAGGCCCCCAGCAGCTCCAAAGTGGGATTGCTGACCAAGTGTCTCCATGCCATCCTCTGCCCCTCTTATGCCCCCTACTCTGGCCCCCTGGAGATCCATGTTTAAAAATGCTTCGGAGCAGGAAACGGGGCTGATGGGTTAATCAATCAACCAACAAGTATTTATTGAGAGCACCTAATTTTTACCTAGTAAATGCTGACCAGAGCAGATGATAGAGTGACAGGTAATGGAGCACCTTTCAAAGTCAGACAGAGGACTCACAAGGGACTCAGAAGAGACCTCCCTTTGTTCAACAGATAGCTGTGGGGACCCTTTGTGAACCGTGTGCTGTGCTGGGACATGGGGGAAAGGAGACTTACTGATCTCCCGTCACATGGAGCTTCTAGTTTCTCTTAGCTGTGACTTCTTCAGGATGCTTAAAATAAAAGCAAGAAATAGAAATTAGGCTGCTGATGGTGGTTAGGGTGGTGAAATGTTAAACGCGCTTTAGAGTTGGAAGGCCTGGAAGGATGTAATTAGGAGGATTTGGGGGAATCTGTACACAGAGAGACAGAGGGATGTACAAGGTTGAATGGAGTGACCCATCCAATTCATCTCTTCTCAGAGCCACATAATGTGGAGATAGGGCCTTTGCAGATGTAAGGAAGTTGAGACAAATGTCCTGGTTTAGGGTGTGCCCTCAGTGGGATGACTGGTTCACTTGAGACAACACAGATGCAAACAGACATATGAAGGACACGGGAAGATGAAGGCAGAGATTGAAATGATGCTGCTACAAGCTGAGACCCCATGATCTTTGACCATCTCCAAAACTGCCAGACAAGTGAGGGGCAGATGGTTCCCTGGGTTTTCCTGAGACCTATTAGAAGCTTAACTTCAGACTTTCAGTTTCTGGAAGTACAAATGGAATAAATTTCACATTTAATTTTTTTAATCTCTCTCTCTCTCTCTCTCTCTCTCTCTCTCTCTCTCTCTCTCTCTCTGTGTGTGTGTGTGTGTGTGTGTGTGTGTGTGTGTGTGTGTGTGTGTGTGAGAGAGAGAGAGAGAGAGAGAGAGAGAGAGAGAGAGAGAGAGTAGCAGTACATATGTTGGCACTGATAAACGTGTGTATGTGTTTGGGAGTCAGAGGACCACCTGGCATGCCATCCTCAGGAACACCATCTACCTTATTTTAAACAGTGTCACTCATTGATCTAGAGCTTATATATAAGTTAGCTTGGCTTTCCAGTCAGCCCCAGCAATCCTCCTGTATCTACCAAGCCCTTCTTTTTACATGGATTCTGGAACTGGAGCTCAGATCTTCATGCTTGCAAGGCAGTCACTTTACTGACTGAACAACCCTCGCCCTCGGCTTGCTTCAGTTTTAAGCCTCCTACTGTTACTTATACCAGTCACAAACAATGCATATGCAGGTAACAGTAGCTGGTAAAGCCAAGGACTTCTGGAGGCTGGGTGACATGCAGATCTTGAGCTAGAGGAATGAGGGCTCCAGTGAGAAAAACGATCCTTCATTTTGTATAACTGTGTGTAGAGGGGTGTTTCATTACCATAGCATCAGAGACAGGGCATATCTTTCCAACTTGAAATGTGGAGAACTGGGTACCACTGTAAGCAGGGAAAAACACAGAGCCCTGTAGATATGCCTCTGTTTTGTGCAACAGGATGAACAGGCAAGAGAAAATGCTCAAAGTTATAGAAAAGACAATATTCAGCTCAACAGATAGTTTTTGAACCTGTAGTGCTACTTGCTCCTCCCAAGGCCACAGTGCCAGTCACGCACAAAACATACAAACAAGAGCATTAACCCAAGAGGAGACTGGCAAAGACAGAAGTAGACCAAATAAATGGGAATGGGAGAGATAAAAAGGTAAAAAAATTGTCTCTGGCTAAGTGCTTTTCGGGAAGGAAGGCTAATTGATTGGTGTTGGATCATGGACACAGATGAGATAGAAGACATCTGGAGTACCTTGTCATGTGTCATATCCTTCCACAGAGCCTTGTCTGACCCTGTTGCCTCCTGCAATGCACAAAGCCATGTGGAAACTCTTGGTTGAGTGAATGAATGAACTAGTAAAATGACCCAGAAGTCAGAGCAGGAGAGCCCTTTGGTGCTGAAGACTCAACAATTATGAAAGGTCAGGGAGAAGCTGAGGGAGACAAGCAGAATACAAAGCCACAAGCACGTTGATGAAGCTGGGACAGATGAGAAGTCAGAAGAAGTGAGAAGACAGATCCTAGGACCAAGGAAGAGTGATCTTTGATGGCCAAAGACAAATGTTGAGGAAGGTCTAAGGGGATTGGAGGAAACATCTTGGAGAAGGGCCAGTTGGTAATATCTCAGAGGAAGATCAAAGATAAAGGACGTCTGAAGAAGCTGGAGGTGGTTAGATTATTAGTCTCAGGAGCTAGAGATGAATGGAAGAGCAGTGCCAGTCACTATGAGAACCGTTTTACAGTACATGTTCTTACCAACTGGAATTTACAGTGACATGAAGCATTAGCTTTTTATAGAAGAAATGGGTTTATCTTTAATAATGGGGGGCAGAACTAGATGCATAGAGATCATCAAGAGGTAAATTGATAGGAAGAGACTTGCCCTCCATTGTTATTGGGTATTTCCTCTGTACTGCATACCTTACTAAGGGCCCCAGATCCATCACCTGACAGAACCATGCAATAATCCAGAATGTTCTTGTATGGGCTTCATTCTTGTGTTGAGGAAACTGAATGTCTAGGGAAGCACCAGACAATTATTTTAGAGGACCGGGGAGATGGCTCAAATGGCCAAGGGCTTACTGTGAAAGCATGAGGACCTGGGTTCAGGTCTTTAGCACCATGTTAGACAGTTAGGTGTGTCTGCAATCCCAGCACTGAGGGAATGTGATGGAGACAGGAGGTTTGGGGGACTTCTTGGCCAGCCAGCCTAGCCAAACCAATGAGCTCCATGTTCACTATTTGCTCCCCACCCCTAGGTTAGGAGCAATCAGAGGAGACAGTTGACGTGATGTTGACCTCAAAGTTCCACATAACACACACTTATGTGCATGTGCACACTCATTCACCCACACCTATATCACACACACACACACACACACACACACACACATACACACACACACACCAATATGCAATATGAGTAAAACCAGAATTTAGAGATGAGTTTGTTCAGACAAATAATTAAGTATTTCTCAGTCTTAGTTTGTTCACCTGTGTATTTTTCCTTCCCATGCTTGTCTTGCAGTTGAGGACCAAGAAAGTGCTCAATAAATGGCAGTTCTTGCTTTGCTGGTACTTTCCCTCTTTGGAATAAGGCCACTGGGTCCTTGCTAGACCCTCACCCGTCTTCCAACATTCTCCGTTGTTCTTTCACATTGAAAACTTCCTGGAACTCCCAGGCAAGTGTTCTAAAGTATCAGCAAGTCAGATCCATCTTCAGCCTTGGGCCCAGGATGTCTGCTGCCTGCTCCCAGAAAAGAAGCCATGTTTGGTGTATAAACTAAATACAGAACATGACCAAAAGGCAAAGGATGTTTCCAAAAGAGAAACTGCAAACTGAGACAATAGTTTTGCAGATCAATAGGAAACCTTTAAAGGCCCACTGATGAGCTCAACTACAGGGATGCTAGTCTTCTGTAAGAGGAAGAGAAAACGAATCAATAAGAGGCGAAAACTGATATTAAATGGCTGTGATTCACTCCTAGGCACTGCTTCCCAAGCTAATTCTCTGGTCAGACTTACTCCCTGCTTATCCCCCTGTGATGGGATATTAGCACCCTGAAATCTGAGCAATAGGACTTCATATTGTCCCTGGGAAGACTTCAAGTCACCCTTGGGAAGATGTCAGTAAAGCCCCAGGGCCCGTCTAGCTGCTGTGGGAATGGTTAGTGCCATAAGGGTAATGTTCCTCAAGCAGTAAGCTGATTATCAAGGAAATGTCTTCTCTTTTATTTTTGGTGTATGTGTGCAGAGCTGCAGTGTGTGTGTGTGTGTGTGTGTGTGTGTGTACATGCATGTGCACGTGTGCAGGCAGACTCCTCTGTCAGTGAACATGTGGAGGCCACAGGTTGACTTCAAATATTTTCCTTAATAGTTCACTTACATACCATTTTTGTTATTGCATTTACTCGTTTATTTATTCATTTAGATAGATAGACAGACAAATGGGCAGATGGATGGACAGATGGATGGATAGACAGACAGATAGATAAATAATATATGCATTTGTGGAGGTCAGAGGACAACTTACAGGAGTTAGTCTTCTTCTTTCCCTGTGTGGGTCACTTGGGTTGTAATCAGAGCAGTGGGTGTTGTGGCAAGCATTCTTACCCACTGGGACATCTTGCTGGCCTTTACCTTATCATCATTGTCATTGTCGTGGTCATCACCATCAGCATTAACGAGACAGGTCCCTCCCCTAACTGAAACTCAAGCTCACCGTTTCATTTAGTCTGACTGGCCAGCAGGCTTCTGAAAATTCCTGTCATCATGTTTCCAATGCTGGGGTTATCGGCATGTGCCCCTACACTTGGCTTTTATGGGGTTTCTGGGGACCTGAACACAGGTCACCTTGTTTGTGCAGCAAGTACTTCACTCTCTCAGCTATCTCTCCAGCCCCCATTTCCTCACACTTACCCTAGCACCCTTCACCTCCTAATCCCTGTGAGCCTCCATTTCAGCAGTGTAGTGTATATTATTTGAGCGTTCTGCTGTTTTTTTGTGGACTCATCAACAACAAACTGTATGACTTTGGGAGAATCATTCAACATCCTCGGATCTCAATGTCTTTAGAAACGTGCTAGTATTGTGACAAAATAGTGTAACTGGTCATTGTTATCTTCCTCATCACCAGTACTGCCACCACCATGATCACCACTCCAAATCTAACGCCACTATGGCTGACTGTCCACACGGCTTTACAGAGCAAGGTGCAAGACTGGGAGAACTATAATTCATCAGCTGTTTGGTCTGGAGCATGTTGTGAATCTCTTGATTGACATATAGTTCCTTATGGACCCAAGAGAACATCTCTTCCAGAATCTATAGGGTTTGGAAGAAGCTGGAGATGACCTTTTCACAGGGTCTTATCTACATTAGTACCCAGCTAAGGTATCTTCTATCCCCCACCTCAGTAGCAAGTGCAAGCCTACATCTAGTGAGGCCAAACTGATAACTCAGAGTACTGCTCTAGAAAAATGGGTATTTGGGGTTAGGGAAAGAAGATGGTATGCGTGTTGGCTAGTGAGAAGCCTGAGCCATTAGGCCATGCAGTTTGTAAATAATACAAGCCTCTGTGTGTTTACTTGGATCCAAGAGGCTGCTGGACCTCAGGTGAGAGAGATTTGTCTGGACCACGGGGGGCCAGGTGGGTCCCAGGAAACTGCTACAAGATGGAAATTTGCATCGTCTGTCTCAGCAGCAGGATGAAGAATACCGAGGAAGGCTTGGGACTCTTTGAGAGAATTTCCCACCACCATTCTGGCCCTGTTTCTCCTGCCCCAATTCAGAGTACACAGCTTCTCCCCTGAGTCCTTCTATGCTGTTATATCAAGGGTTAAAATAACTCTCACCCTGGGCCTTCCTCTCCTTCTAGCATGCAGAGCTAGGGTGCTGGGCTTTCCTGTCTACCCACCAACCTCTCTTCTAACACCTTGTTGCTCAAGTGTTGAGACCCTGTGTGATACAGGAGAGCAAGATACAAGGATCAAGGTGACCACCCTTCTGCCATAGGTGGTGACTTATTCATCTGATATTAACTAAGTTCTCACCAGGGGCCAGCATGATACTGGGTAGTATGGACCAGGAAATCAGCAAAACCCAGTCCTTACCCTGGGTGCATGGGTCCTGTCTTTTTCCTCACCACCCTTGAGTTCTCTGCTTCTCCACTCCTCCCTCTTGCTCTCTCATTCTGCCACATCTCTTGCCTCATGTCACACTTGGATTCCATCTCTGAATCTTGTCTCTGCTGTTCAGTGACCCATGTCCCCAGAGGAGGGTGGAGACAATCCCTTTTTACATGTCTATTTATCTGGATTCCAGATACTTGGATATGTAGGAGCCCTAGTGTCCAACTCATCACTGTGGGGGAAGGATTTCCCATAAGGCCAATGGTCTAAAACGCTTTTTGTGGGTGGCCTGCAGTGTGTTCTGGGTGAGGCATATGCAGACTGTAAAAAAAATAAAATAAAAAATGTACTAGATTTCCCCTTTCACTCTGCGACAAGGACTCACACTGGAGCACTGACTCTATCATCTTTGTGTTTTCTATCACACACATTGCCTTGTCTCACCGCAATGAGTTCTCACATAGCTCCTTCTGGGATTCCTCCTTAGCAAATGTGTCTTCGCTAAGAGCTTCCTTCAGGATTGCAAAGGAAACCCCTGCGTGTTCCTTTCTTTCCCTTCAACCTCTTCTCCTTGGAAAGGGGACAGGGACTGAGATTGCTGAAAGCCTCAAAGAGTTGGATGTTATAAAACAGCCCCATGGGATGACTCATGTAAGTGATTGACTTGTTTTATCAGCAAGAAATCTGAGGCACAGAAGGCTAAAGCCATGTGTTGTAAATCATGGGTAACTACATGACAGGTATCCAAGGTTCTGTGCTCTCTGTCTTTGGAAACACACGCATGAACGACACATGGGCGTGAGCACAGTCAGTTGAGCCTGGGTGTCATTCATGCTCTACTTACCTGTCATTCTTGATTCACACTGAAGAACTCAGTGCTAGCTTCGGTATTGTTTTTTCTAATGATGGCGTGTGCAAAGTTATACCATGAGAAGAAACCTTACTGAGATGAATCTAGGGCAGTAAGAGGAGCCACAGTGCCTGGGTTCAAACCCCGGATCTTTCTATCTGGGCTCTCTCAATTCTGAGGATCATGGGAGATTCTCATGGGAGTTATGATGGCTTGTTCACCTTCTTGCTGTCCCTCCTGGGAACACAGGGGGAGAGCTGTGTGGATTAGCTTGTGTATACCAAATAGATCTTTGTTCAACCTGTGGGAGTGTCATATAAATGCATACCATTATTTCACTAGCTGGGATATTCTTGCTCCTACCACTTGTTAGTGATAAGACTTGGGGATGAATCTCTTGTTATCTCCAATCTTCATCTCTCCTGTAGATAACTGAGGTAACACTGTTCATGTTGAGGCATTACTGAGTCCCTCATGAAAGTCCCTAATGTGGAGACCTAACTTACCATGTGCTTTCTTGATTAAAGTACCAGCATTCACTTAAGAATCAAAGAACTATGGAGAAGGAAACAGAAGAAGCAGAGTTTGAGGCTGGATCTAGTGAAGAAGAGCATCATGGGGACAGTTCCCAAGAAGGGGTAGTCTAGTTTGAGTAATCAACAGGAGTCTACCCCACCCATTTCCCAAGTGGTCCTCCGAGCTGCTGGGTAAGTGTCCTCTTTACAGACAATAGTAGGAGAGAAACGATGATTCATGTCTGCATCGGGCTCTCTGAGTCACTCTAGGGCCCAGTGGTGACTGGAAGAAAACACCCCTGATCAATACCACACTTCCAGATTTCATTAAGGCTTTTAATAGCTCCATGCTCTTTTGGAAGGCAGCATCAGGCTTGTATCCACTTATTGGAGGCAGAGGAAATGCAATAGGCCACCCTTTGAGTTTGGACCCAAGAACATTCCAGGTCCTCTGAAGGATCTCTCTTCTTCCAGTGTGCAAGCAGTTCTGTTGCTGCCCAGACATGAGACCTTTTCCCTCTGTTCCCCTAGAGACTTTCTCAATGTTTTGTTCAGTGGACTTTTCTGGGGACACCAGGAGCTTGGTCCCCAAATCTTTCCCAAATAGTCATCAAGTCCTGGCAGTGTCACTGCTCAGATGTCTAGTTGTGTCTTTCCTGACCACCATCCTCTTCTTTAAATCCAGCTCCTCCGTCCAGGGAAGATCACCTATGGTGATCGCCAAACTGCTGGTGGCCAGAATAACCCTGTGAAACATAGTATGAGATACAATTCTTGTCAAGCCCCTTCACTAGCTCCCCATTCTTGCGGGTTAGCTTTTATTTTTATTCTTGTCAACTTGACACAAGCTAAAGTTATCTGCAAAGAGGAAACTTTACTTTGTAAGGATTGTCTGCACCAGATTACCTGAAAGCAAGACTATGAGGCGTTTTCTTGATTAACAGTTGACATAGGAAGGCCAAGCCACTTATGGGTAGTGCCACCCCTGGACTGGTGGTCCTGATTTATACAAGAAAGCAGACTGAGCAAGCGACTGGTAGAATGCTAGTAAGCAGTACCCCTCCATGGTCTCTGCTTGCAGGTTCCTACCTTGAGTTCCTACCCTGACTTCCTTCACAAAGTATTGTAAAGATGTAATCTGAAATAAATCCTTATCCTCATAAGTTGCTTTTGTTTATGGTATTTACCACAGCAACAGAAAGCAAAATGGGATACCATTTTGGCTTGCTGTGTATGGCCAGCACCATTAGGTCCATGCCCACAGTACAAGGCCATCATTTGCCTGTTTTTTCCTGTTACTTAACCTTCCAAGTTCCTTTTTCTCATTTACCTAACAAGACACTTGTGACATTCTCATAGCCTAAACAACTCTTGTCAAACCCTTTAGAGACCGATAACTCTTCCTTGTTCATGTCTTGGCTGAACCTGTTTAAGGATGGTGCTCTTCTGATGTTCTCATAGTTCACTCCAATTCTTTGTACATCTTGATTGTGAATGAACTAGTTCATTGTTTTCAGTAACTTCCCCCCACACCTTTGAGAGAGCCATGATGTTCTGTTGATGTCCTCTACCCAGTATAAACACTGTGTCTGGCAAATAATAGGTGTTTTATAAACAAAGTGTGTTGAATGAATGAATATATGAATTTGTATGAGGAAGTGAATCTTCTGGAAGGCTGACTTTTTTATTTTGTTCATGCTGAGGCTAGAGTATGTATACTGATGCATGCAAATATAGAAACAGAAAGAATGTTCTAGAGCTTGGGTCATGTTAAAGAAAATTTCCAGAAGAACCTGCACCTTCTATTGAACCTTCTGCAAAGCTGATTCACCCATTAGAACTTCAGGGGTTGGGGAGAGATTGGATGCTGTTGGTCTCCTTTGTTGGCTCTTTATGGCCCATTGGACAGAGCCTGAACTTAGTTGTGTGTAGGACTTTGCACAAACTGTTCAGCTTTCTCTCTTCCTTTGCTTTTTTTTTCTCAGCTCCTGGACCCCATCTCTATTGGAATGGAATAAGTGTGCATGTCCTTGAACAGGATCCTCTTTCCTCATTTGAACTGCCCCACTGACATCTGGGTCATCTCACATGACACCTTCCTCATGGATCCTTTTCTGACCTGCATTCCATCTCTGGAGCTGGGTACCATCATGATACTTTGTGTGCCCTTCCACCTCAATCAAGTGTCCCAAGGGGAAACATATGGCCTCCTCTTGGACAATGGGAAAATATTAGTATATTAATTTTCTTAATGTTTAGATTTTGTGCTTTGGACAATGCATAAAACCTTAGTATATTGTTGTACATATATAGCTTTTATAAGAGAAATTATAAATGTCGGCCGGGCGGTGGTGGTGCACACCTTTAATCCCAGCACTCGGGAGGCAGAGCCAGGCGGATCTCTGTGAGTTCGAGGCCAGCCTGGACTACCAAGTGAGTTCCAGGAAAAAGGCACAAAGCTACACAGAGAAACCCTGTCTTAAAAAACCAAAAAAAAAATGTAGTTAAGGATTATAGACTCAAAATTTATAATGATGCATGTTTGGAGGTCGTAATAACCTGCAAGACTCATGGTTCTTCATTGTATGTAGCTGGGTTTTACGTGCTTTTTCAAAGACCTGCCTAGAGGGAATTCATGAAGGAAGAAGCTCCGTACACAACTGAGTCACCCAAAGGTGGAGATGGGGTAGTGTTGGCGATTATGTGAAAGGAAGAGCCCTGGTTCCTGTGCAGAACTTTCTGTCTCTCCAATTCTCTTTCATTATTATTTGTGTAGAAGAACTTCTCAGCCAGATGTCAATGTTTCCCAAACTGGTGAACAGTAATTGTTTCTTCTTCCACCTCAGGTCCTAGGAAGAAACCTCCTTGTTAGTCACAATCCAACAAAGAGATTTTGTTTTTATGACCCTTTCCCTGATTGGTGCCAAGTAATACAGATTTTTCTTTCTCATAATGTCTCAAAATTGTGTATAAAGAGTAAATAACATTTTAAAGAGTTAAGCAGACTGCAATGCATGTGGAGCTTTAGTAAGGGGAATTTCCTGTACATATGGAAATGTTAGGTTAGTCATGCTAATGAGATCTTTAAAATATGATAATTTATAGGATGGGGTGGTCAAATGGTTAAAGCGACAGACTGCTAAACCATGAGGACATAGCTGGGTGTGGCCATGGAGGCCTGCCATCTTATCACTCAGGAAGTAGAAGCAGAAGGGTCAGTAGTTCAATGCCAGCCTCAGTTACACATACAATTAAAGACCAATCTGACCTAGAGGAGAAGCTGTCTCAAAACCTAAAATAAGTAAAATAAAATAAGAAGGCCTTGCTGGTTTTTGTTTGTTTGTTTTCTATTTGTTTCTATCAGTGACTACATGTCTTTGAATCTGATGGTAGTAGAAGAAACAGACTTAATTTTGCAGGTTTGTTGAAGATGGGTATTAATGTGTTTAAAGCTATGTGTTTTGAAAGGCGTGTACCTGGTCAGTATTAGGCATCTGTGCAACGAATGAATGGATGAGTGTAAATGGAGTCAACATGTCAGGGAGCCTGAGTATCCTTAGATATCCCATTCTTCTTAGCCGGAATGAACTGACTGTGGAGTAGCTCATTCTCATCCACGAGGGTCCCATTTCACACCCTACTGACATTTACCCAGGAGACCTAGGGGAGTTAACGAGCCCAACTAGTCTCTTAACTGTGTGATTAGTGTGAGACAGAGTGGAATGTGGGTGAGACCTGGACTAATTTGGTGGCTCTGCAGGAGTCTGCTGAAAATTTATTGCATAATGTGCATGGTGGCTAAATGCAATATCTGTATCCCAAGTAAATGTATCCCCCACACTATGAAGTGTTCAAACAGAAGCACAGAGCACCCGACTCAGGGCCTGGTTTCATGATGCTCTATAAAACAACATGTTCTCACCCTGAAAACAGAGACATTTTGAAAGTTTCCTGAACCTATTCTCCAGAGGGTGTTTCTGGAAGGTGTGCATCAAGCACAGATATGACTCCATGGGCAGTGTCTCCCCTCTCCAGCACACCACACACACACAGTTGTTCCACCCTGACTGCAGAACAAAGGTCTGCCTTTCCTAGGAGGCCAAACCACACAACACACCTTTTCAAAATAAACCCAAGTGCTTCTCTTATTGACCATGCTTCTCATATGTAGTAGTCTAACCCGAGACTTCTTCAGTGAGGGCTGGCTTCCGAAATGGTGAAGATGGAAGTTCTCACAGGCTTCCCAAGGCCCAGTATCATTTCCGCTGCTAAAAATGAGCTCTAAGGATACTTGAGATTCAAAAGAAATAGGTCTGGGAATGTGGCTTAGTGTGTAGAGTGTTTACTTTGTAAGCATGAAGACCTGCGTGAGGATCTCAGAACCCAAGAAGAAAGGCCGAGTTTGTAAGCTCAGTCAGTGGCTGGCCAGCCTTGCCTCCTCAGCAAGCTCCAGGTCAATGAGAAATGCTGTCTCAGAAACAACACCTGAGTGTGTACTCTTGCCTTTACATGCATGTGTACACATGTACAACTTCACTAGCACATATATATGTACCCCTATACACAAGCACATACATATATCTGTGCACACATATGCACATGTGTGTATACACACACTGGGAGAGCTTCCTCTTGATAAAAGTAGTGACATTTATGTATATAGACAGAAGAGATTATTGATAACTCTATACAGACAACCATACACACACACACACACACACACACACACACACACACACACACACACACACACATACACCCATTTAAGGAACGGAGGACTCACGTCTGATAAACTCACTTAATCTGAGCATTAGTCATAGCTGAATTTTTGTGGTGAGGTGTCCATAAAGCCTCCTGGGCATCAACGATATTGGCCCCAGATCTTTCCATTTTGCTTTCATTTCATTTCAATGGGAGGAGAATAAATGAGAAAATGGAAGAGTCAAGTGTGTTGCTCTGCTTGTGTGGGGGGGAAAAAAAGGAGAAGCCCTGGACGTCTGTGTATGTCCCATGCTTGTACAAACATGAATGTACATCTGAAGGGAAAGTGGAGGTCACTTTAGACTTGCCATTCCGACACTCTGCTGTTCTGTGATGTCCTGCTTTGAGTCCAAGCTCTTGCTACCCAACCTTTGCCCAGACCATCATTCATGCGTGACTGACTTGCCTTGTGCACAAGACCATGTCTTTGTTCTTCTTTAATTAGCAGATCAAGGTCCAACCACTTCTACTTGTCCTAATGATCCTTTGGAAGAAAACAAGTCTAGCATTTCTGATCCTTCCCTGTTCTCAGGGACAGGGGAGACGGGGAAAGAATTTTCTAGATGGTAGGACAGGCCCTGAAAGAAGAGGCAACATCCAGCTGGAGATTCACATAGCTGTTCTCTTTCCCGGTCTGGGAATCTCCAGTAGTTTCTTTCCTGGTTTTACTTAACAACAGGAGGGCTTCTTCAGGGTGGCAGGGTGAGAGGAGCCTTACAAGGAAGGAGTGCTTGTGTACACAGAGCACAAGATGTTAGGAAAGCGTTAGAGACGAAGGTGACAACAGAAAGAATATGTTTACATTAGAAGATTTACAATTGGTTTAAGTTGGTTTTGGCAGGAGGGAGGAATGCTAAGATGATTGTAACACATTTTAGTCTTAGCAACAATTTCTCCTTGCCACCTGCTCGGGGCTGCTTCTGTCAGAATGTAGCCAGTGCCATGAAACCAAGGAGCAGAGGGAATTTTCTGCCACAGTCAATGTCTGCTTAACTCCACTCACCCAATCAAGGGCCATTGCTTTCAAACCACTGCATCTCAGACGCTTGTAAACCTCCACGTGCAGAAACTAGGCTTAAAACAAGCTACTCTTTTTTTTTTTTTTTTTTTTTTTTTTTTGGTTTTTCAAGACAGGGTTTCTCTGTGTAGCTTTGTGCCTTTCCTGGATCTTGCTCTGTAGCCCAGGCTGGCCTCGAACTCACAGAGATCCGCCTGGCTCTGCCTCCCGAGTGCTGGGATTAAAGGTGTGCGCCACCACCGCCTGGCTAAACAAGCTACTCTTGACTCTCCACACACAAACAGGCAAGCTGACTCTAAAAGCCAGACAGAAATACAGAAGACCTTGAATCAACAAAATCTTGGCAAAGAATAGCAAAGTTTGAGTGCACGCACATCTGATACTGTGTGGTACTGATAGACAGACAGGTCAATGGAATAGAATTGATACTCCAGGAGTGAAATGGTACATCCACGATAAATCAGTTTTCAACAAAACTAGTCAGATTAATAAATGGAAAACAGAATTTCAAAAACTGATGAGGAGACAATCAGATATTTACATAAATAATGGTGACTGGCAAGTCTCTCAGTGGATAAACATGCTTGTCACCAAACTAGATAATCTGAGTTTAATCCCAGGGAATCTACATGGTAGAAGGAGAGATCAGACTCTCACAAGTTCCACATACATGCCATAGCACACACACATGGGTATACACCCACAATTTTTAAAATGCAATTTAATTTTTCTTCTATATTTTAATTACTAGTAAAAGATCTCCTATATAGAAAATCATTTTTCAAATGATAGCTCTGCAGGCACCAATTCTGCAAAATTTTGAAGGCAAAATTGGCATTGTCAGATTATATTATAAAACTCTAAAATAATGATATTTCAACCTTGTCCCTGGAATCCCTAGGATAAATGTCCACTTGTTTGGAAACAAAGAGGAGACACATGGAGTGTTCAAAATAGATCAACACCTTGACTCTTGTGTCCAGCCTTTGAGCTGTTTCTTTCAGGGGTGGATGAACAGGGGCTGGTTTTCCTAGCTGAGTTTGTGAGTTCCAGAGTGTACCAGGAGGAGCCTATTAGATTCTGTCCAGCTCACTCTTCCTCACATTCCATAGACCAGGCTTCATTTCTGTTATTCTGCTGCTAGCTAAATTAATTATATGCTTAGACACCAGGAGAATTCGCTTAAAGACCAGTAGGAGTTCACGATGACCTAACCTTGGTGTGCCACTGTTGAAATGGGAATGAACATCCGAGGATGTGCACTGCATTACATTGCCACTTC
Source organism: Peromyscus eremicus (assembly GCF_949786415.1). Taxonomy (NCBI): domain Eukaryota; kingdom Metazoa; phylum Chordata; class Mammalia; order Rodentia; family Cricetidae; genus Peromyscus; species Peromyscus eremicus. The sequence goes on along the minus strand of NC_081420.1, from coordinate 92,070,302 downwards.
TTAGATAAATACACCAATCTTTGTAGCCAGAAGGCTGCAAAGAGCTCAGGCCAGGACTCAGTCTTCCAAGATTTAAATGTATGTTTATTTGGAATTTGGAAAAATTAATAGATCTCTAAGGCCCTCTTTGTATGTGTGTGTGTGTGTGTGTGTGTGTGTGTGTATGTGTGTGTGTGTGTGTGTGTCCTTAATAGGATAGATGAACCCAGTGTTACACACACCATAAACAGCTTTATTGTTTTAAGTACTTACACTTGCATTGTCTAACTCTATAGAAATATACACTTCACAATAAGAGTGGACTGGCTTTCCTCTTTCAAAATGGCTGCATCCTTTTGCTACACCAAATGATGCCAAGTATAAATTCAGCACTAACTAAAGCTTTTGAATGTATGGTGTCATTTATTTGATCATTTTTAACAAGAAAGGATTCAATGGGCCTGTTTAACTGAATTTCATGAGCTGGCCATCTTTGTCTGACTTCTTTAAGCTCCCAGGCAACAGGGTTTTCTGAGTTTGTATTTTATTTTCCCCCGACTCTCTTGGTTCTAGATACTCCAGCTTAGAGTTACAAACCCTTCTGTTGCATGTTAATAAAACCAAGGAAATTGCCTCCCAACAGCCAGAAATACATTGTTGTAAAATGAGACACTTAAGAAATAAGGATTTGAGTTTTCAACGTTTATGTTTGCTTTCACTCCTAATAAATATTTAAGTTAAATTGAATTTAACTTAACTTGATGACTATTTAACTTTAATAGTCGTCTGTTTATAGCAGTACTTTCAGCAAATTTTTAGTTAAGAATCTTTGGCTCGTAACCAAAGGCATTATAAGAAAACCACCTTTCTCCTCCTGCTCAAGACTCTTGTGTCTACATTCTCTCTTGGAAATGTTGCATGAAGAGGCTTCAGCTGTTTTTCTTTGTGGAAAAACAAAAGGCAAAGGACGCATTCACATTTGCTACAGACTTCACCTGACTGGTTTCACAGGGTAGATTTGAAATACCTTTGATAGAATAGTATTCATCCAAAAATGTCTGTGCCCTAAGCCCTGGACCCTGTGACTGTGTTGCCTCACATGGCAAAGGAGTATTAAACTTTCAGGTATAATTACAGCTGTTAATCAGCTGGACTAAACATAGAGAGATTATCCTCAATTATCCAGTGAGTCCAACAGAATCACAGCCTTCATTGACAGTGGGAGGGGGGAGCAGAAGGTGACATCAGAATGACGTGTCTGAGAAGGACTGCTGCCACCACTGTTATGTGTGGAGATGGAGGGAGCGGCAGTGTGCCAGGGATCCAATTGGCCCCTACAGTTTGAAGAAATATTTTTTCCTCTAGAGCCTTCTAAGGAATACAGTCCTACTGTAGCTTTGGCCTTAGCCCAGTGAGACCCATGGCAAACGTCTGGTCTCCAGGACTCTGCTATGAAGCAGTTGTGTGGTCTTAAGGCTTAAAGTTTGTACTCACTTGTGACAGTGGCAGGAGACAGCATTCCCTCTCTGGATGGGTGGCTATTTTTGTCATTGTTGTTTCTTTCGCTTTTTGGTTATGTATACAATTTCAACCACACTGAACTGTGTAGGGAGCCATTGGTTCTGTCTTTACATTGTCATGACAGTATTGTTTAATATGTATCTAACAGATTCCAAGTACTCCCATCAAGATGAGAGGTGCTCATAAATTAGAGTAAAGCTAATCTTTCAATCTCCAGCTCCTTTGCAGGAACCAGGAAGAGAAAACCCCAGTCACCTGAGTGATGTGTTCCATGTTGAAAGAACACAAGGGTTTCGCTCTTGCCTATCTCACCTGGCAGAGCTGTTGACCTCCCCTAAAAGCCACAAATAGGAATTGACATGAATTGTGAGGGGAACTGTGGATCCTCAGAGCAGTGTATTCTTTTAAAATTGCTTTTTTTTCCCCTGCTTCTTGGTCTCTTGTTTCCATGTGTGAAGGGAACTTGTGTTTCTTGACAAGTTCCAGCTAGCGGAGACGCTCAGAGAGAGCCAAATGACTCAGCCCCTGGACCACTACCAATGTTTTCAGGACTGAATCCTGCTCTTATTTTCTAAGGAACAATGTTTAACTGGGCTCTGTGGCATTGTGTCAACTGACATCACCCTTTAATTGCAGATATGTCACGTTAGACTACCCCTGACATGAAGGGAAGGCTCCCAAGGTGCGTTAAACAGTGGGATGGAGGCTGTTGGAGTGTTTTTCATAGCCCTGGCTACACAATGGAAGGCCCATGCCGTGGCAGTGTGCACACTGGAGTCCTTTCCTTTGACCTCAGGAATGCTACAGAAGGTTAAGTCACATTTATTAACAGGCAAGTCCAGCAACAAGTTGGAAGATCTCTCTGGAGGGTGCATGACTCTCTTTTCATCCAGTGTATGTAACTGTCATGAATCAGAGCTCAAAGCACACCAAACCCAGTTCACACCAAAAGTGTTTTGTTATCTTTCTCTTGATTACAAATGTAAGGGTAGTATGTGCAATGAATTATGAGATGATAAATCAGTGTCCTCATGATGTTCCTTGGGATTTTGAAAATTAATACTACATGGAACATGATGACATCATCAGCACAGTGGCCTCTGAGTTAGCCAGATCCTGTAGAACAGATCCTGCCCAAGCTTGTTTTTAGTACCAGCAAACCCAGCTATGGATACAAAGAGGATTGACCTTTGCATAAGACCTTTATAGAACTTTCTGCTCAGATCTGATCTCATGAAATAGCATTATTTGGACTCAAAGAAGACATTAAACTTTTGCTTTATGTGAAGAACAATGCATACCTTTATTAGCTTAAATAAGTGAATGTCTTACAAGATTCTTGATTGACTTGCATGGACCTTGAAAGAAATGAGAGTGTGGGAGCAAAATCATGGACAAATGGCCACATTTTACAATGGCCACATGATTAGAAGCCTCAGATTTCCCTGAGAAGAATTTAATTTTCTGACTGTAAGATTTTCTCATTTAGTGGAAAAATATTTAGAAGAGTCTGGGATAGTTAATTGTCAGCTCTAATAAATAATCAAGAGTAGAAAGACAAGGATTGGAGACTGGAAGGTATTGTTGGCAGACCCCTTCCCTAGCATGTAGGATGTCTTGGGTTGGTTTGTAGTATCAGGTAAACTGAGCACAGTGGTACAGGTCTGGAATCCCAGAACTCAGGAGGCAGAGGCAAGAGGATCAGGAGTTCAAGATCATTTTCAGCTACATAGTGAGTTTGAGTCTAATCTAGCACATTGATACAAGGTACTATTGAAGGATTGGGGTGGGGATACCAACCAAGACATCAAGGGACTAGTTTATAAGAAAGACATGGAATCAGAGTCTGCTCTGAGTCAGGCAGCAACACGGTAGACCAGGACCCATCAATTTCAAGAGGCTCTTCAAGCCATGCATGATGTATACTGGACTGCTTTCATGCATGCTTTCTCTGTTTCTTTTTCAGTCATGTTCAGCTGCTCATATGCTTACTCTAAGATTTATGAGTACAGTCCCTATTCTTAGGATAAGACCAGTGAGCTCTGGCTGCTTTCAAGATCTGCTCCAGCTGGGCACTGTTCTAAAATGTTCTAAAGCAAGCAAGTAGAGGAAGGGGGATGATTGACTGAATGACACTCAGAAGGAAGGAACAGAAGTGAACCCTGGGTCATGAGCCATACTTGTGACAGTGGCTTTATGAACAGCTGAGGTTGGCTTGATCAGTGTCATCCTGTTTGCTGGCCTTTGCCTCCTGCCTCACCCCTGGATTAGATGCTCTCTTCATAGGTAAGGTATTTCTGGAATACATTGGACATCACATGATGAGGTGCTTGTTCCATGACTCCAACTGATAAGCTGTTATCCTTTTTTTTGGCCCCAAGCAAAGTACTAAGAATTCTCCAACATTGTATCATTTACAACATCTTTCAAAGACACCTAGCTACTGTCTCAGTAACACAGCCAATGCTCTCTTGCATGAGATATTGGGCAACATAGTTTGTATGTTATTTACAAATTTAGGTTGGCTTTGAAAAGAACCTTGGTATTCTAATGCTACTATCCAATACTGGTGTTACTTCAGATGACCTCAGATTCTTGAGCCAAATGAGCTACTCAAACTGACAGAATGGTCCCAATGTAGTTTATATAAACTGATTTGTATATGATCAGTTGCATATGACATTATCAACTCCCCCAAGCTTAGGTATGTCCTGGAAGAGTTTTCAAAGTGAGATTGTAATGGATCCTAACAGATCAAGGACATGGGTACAAAGTGTAACTTTATTGGTCATTTCAGGTCAGGGCCTTTAGATGAAAAACTCCACAATGTCAGCTTTCCAAAGACATGCGCAAGAGCATCTGCTCCTAGGAAAGTTTAAAAACAGTTTCAGAGGATAAGACCTAAATTCTGTAAATAAGAGTTTCTTCCATCCTCCTTTCTCCCTCCCCCTCCCCCTACACCATGCTTCACCTTTATGCTTTTGTTTATTTCTTTCTCCCATCTTCTCCATCAAAGAATATTGTGCCCACCAAGATAAGTGCAATTAAATCAAAAGTAATTAGGTTTAATTCCATAATGGAAAAGGAATTCACCAGACTGTCTCTCGAGGAAGAAGACACATAGAAAACGCCCTCACAGGATTCTCCGATGCAGACTGGGGTCCCAAGGGCCTGAAAGGAATATCACACTTTGTAGGGAGCCTAGAGAAGAATGTGTTTATTGTCTCAGAGGAAAGGGGGCGGGAGATAAGGAGGATTGGGCGAGGGAGGGAAGAAGGAATGGAATGAACAAGATGGAGCAGAGCTTACAAATCAATGTAGTCATTCCCAGTCCACACCCAAAATAAAATTATACCAAAATGATTATAAGGTTCCATGTGGTGGAGTCTGCGTCAAGCAGTAAAAGCCCCATTCTGTATCCAGGCTGACGGCAGACAGAAAACATGGAACCCAGAATCCATAGAGAAGCATGAGGACACAGAACCTCAAAGCTTACAGATTTTTGAGGTTTTCCAGGAAGGGGGTATTCATATTGCCTATCAGAAGCCATAACGTTATTTAAGTCAAGCTGAAAAGTTTCTTAAGAACACATAGTATAGAACTTACCAGAAGAACCAGGAGGTTTTCTAGATTTTTAAGGGGACTTTTGATATGATTAGGCAAGGATAGCAATCATCCAACAAAGAGAATGATCATTCTCCTTAACAAGGCCTTTGATATTAGGAGTTCTTAAGAAAGGGGGGCAATATCCTGGAGATGGTCCAGGTTTTCTCCCGCAGAGGCTCAGGCCATTAGGAATGGAAAGGAAATGTGTCTCCAAGAGCAGATGGAGAAAGAAGATACTTAGAGAAGAACCTCAGAGTTCTTAGTGCTGGGTGAGGACTAATATTTGTGTGCTTAGGTAAGCAGTGATGGTACACTCAGTTTGATGAGATCAAAGTGATTCCCAGATGAGCTAAAGACATGTAAGAAAAAAAGAAAGAAAGAAGAGTGGAAAGAGAGGAAAGAAGGAAGGGAGGGAGGGAAGGAGAGAAGGAGAGGGAAGGAAGTGAAAGGAGGGAGGAAAGGAAAGAGGGAGGGGAATGAGGGAGGAAGGGAAAATGAGGGAGGGAGACAGTAAGAAAGGAAGGAAGAGATGGGGTAAGGAGGTAAAGAATAGAATGAAAGAGGGGGAAGAAAGAAGAGAGACAAGGAGGAAGGGAGAGAGGGATGGAGGGAGGAAGGGATGGAGGGTGGGAAGAAGGGAGGCAGAGAGGAAGTGAGGAAGGGAGGAGGTTTGTTTGAGGCTATTGATCTCAGCTGCCTGTCTAGGTGAATTGACTATAGCATTCAGAGCTGCCCCTGGCAATGCATGGCAGAACCAGGGTTTGGATGTCTGGCATCTACTAGCAGAAGATGAGGCAGAATGGTGCCAAAGGAAGAACTGAGGCCCCAAAATCAGACAGGCCTTCCCAGCCACCCCAGAGAAGGAAGACAGTCAGACAACAGGGCTGACAGCCTGGCAGAGCATCTCAGGGAGAGTTGGAGTTTCTAACAACAGTCTCTCCACTTGTGGTCAACCAGAAATCTATTTTTCAAAATTCCCATCTATCTCTCTTTTATTACATGGTGTAAAAGATTACCAAATGTCACCACAAAGTGTACAAGTTTTTTTTTTTTTTTTTTTTTTTTTAATGCTCTCTGTCTAAGTTTCACAGCACATATGGAGTTAACTATTGGGGGTAGCAGTAGTTTCCAAGAAGTGGATGGTCACCCCCAAAGCATCAGAAACCAGAGTTCAAGGGAAGGTCCTTATGACCTCTTATTGGGAGAGATGCCATAGATACTGGTGTCGTAAACAGACAAGACAAACCACAGCATTAAAACTCTCAGCAGATTTGAACTGGAAAGCCGGATCAAGTGTCCCATGAGAGAATGCTGCAGCCTTGCTAGGTGGATCTGAGATTGGGCTTCTTCTCTCATGGGGCCAGCTGAGCTAGCACAGTGCACTCAGGGCTGTGTTTATCTGGAGCAGCAGAAGGAAGGCAGCTGGTCTGAATTAAGTCACGCCTGCTGAGGCCCTTGTGTATAGAGTGGGAGTCGGGGGTGGGGACAGCATGGGCGGCAAGCCCAGGACTTGTGGAGATGGGGCATATGGCCACAGTGCGTCATTACAGAGCAGGGTCACAATGTGTTGGCTAAGCCACTGAACTTAAACAGCAATAGTGTGACACCCATCAGGACTATGACTTAGGCCTAGGGAACCTTGGTGAGTCTTGAAAAATATGGAAAAATCAAATCTTTGAGTATTTTCATGACTTTGAAGCATGGAATGCTATCATCCTGTCTGATGAAAACATCCAGCATGACCCTCTATATGCTTCTATAGACCAAGATGGTTCCTTGGGGAACTGCTTGGGAGGATCCATGAAATGGATTATAAGTCTTAAAAATTTGTTAACTTTAATAGTGGTTTTGTCTGAGCCACAGTCATTTCTGTAATTAATCATTTTAGAAAGCAGGGACTGACGCTTTCCCTTCTGTCCAGTGACACTGTGATACTGTGCCTGTGAGCCAGCTTTTACTCTTGTTAATGTGGGCAAATGTCTATTTAAAGGTCTGAAGCAGAAGGAAAGAGACTGGTGAGTGTAGATCTCACCTTGGGGACAAAGTTATAGAAAATAGGACATGTATTATCCTGGGCAAGACCTACTCTAAACCCGTATGTTGCTAATCTTCAGAAAGAACATGTGGTAGCTCAGACCCAGAGGATAACCGGGTGACAGACAATGGCATTCCAGCTACCTATTAGGAGTGATGTGTGCAAGAAAGTTAAAGATGACGAAAGACAACTATCTGTCATCCTGGGACAGGGACAATGACAGAGATGGGAAGTTGACCTTGAACTTTGATGCAGAGAATATAGCTTAATCCATTGGTCACCATAATTGTGGACTCTGGGACTAAGACCATTCCCTGGAGAGAGAGGCTATTCTACCCACAGTGAGGAGCATACATCCAGGGTGCTCTGTGATGACCTCACAAGAGAGAGGTTGGACCTGTTGATCCAAATCGGGTCAGTTTAGCTGCAAATGATAGATTCCCCAACATAACCATATACTTCTAAAACACAAACTAAACCAAACAAACAACATCAATAACAAATGTCAAGTATGTGAAGAAGTGTGTTCATGTGTGGGCATTCACCTGTGTGTATATGTCTCTCTGGGTGTGTCCATGTATGTGTGTAGAGGCCAGAGGTCAACCTTGGATGTCTGACCTCTGGAGCTGTCCACCTTGCTTTTTGAGATAACATCTCTCACTGAATTGGGGAGACCAGCTTGGAGAGGGGACTTTGATGGGCAGGAGGCCATCACTCAAACTTGACTCAAGCATCCAGCCTTATTATGTTAATATCAATCTAAAACAGGTAGACCAGGTCCTTGAGAAAGGCATAAGAGAATGGGGCTGAAGCAATAGCCAGGGAAGATGCTGTAGAATTCATCATACACTATGCAACAGAGGGGACTTGAGGTTGTGCAGCCAGAGAAGAGCATTCTTCCTGCTCAGACAGTAGCTTGGAGTCTCAGATAGATTTGTATGTTCAGTGCAACAATGATGTTGCTATAAATAACAATACAGTAATGGCAGTATCTCTACTACTCTCTATAACAACAATGAGAGGGGGGGGGAGAAACAATGAGGTAGAGATAGATAGATAGATAGATAGATAGATAGATAGATAGATAGATAGATAGACATCACACACAACAATGAGGGAGAGAGAGAGAGACAGAGAGAGAGAGAGAGAGAGAGAGAGACAGAGAGAGAGAGAGAGAGAGAGAGAGAGAGAGAGAGAGAGAAGAGAGAAGAGAGAGAGAGGAGAGAGAGGAGAGAGAGAGAGAGAGAGAGAGAGAGAGAGAGAGAAGCCTGCAGGTCACAATCTTCTCAATCCACACTGCCTTTCTCTAGCATCCCCTCCTGGGCTTCTGCACTGACTTTTGAGCCAATGAGTCATTTCAATAGGAATGTTAATGTGTTTGACATGTGTCAACATCACTGAGAGAGAGAGAGAGAGAGAGGAGAGGAGAGAGAGAGAGAGAGAGAGAGAGAGAGAGAGAGAGAGAGGTTGAATTGTTTGATTGGCACACACAGCACAAAGGGACTTGACAATGCACGTGTTTGTCTGGGCCTTACATTTACAACCCACATTCAAATCCGGCAGCTCGCACAATCCTTTACATCAGCCTAGTGAAGTAGCATTCACCACCTACATGCCTGCTGCCCTCCCTTCAGCTGGAAGTAGGTCTTTAGTAGACATAGCCTTCTTTTCTTCTTGAATCAGAAAACATTTACAGAAACTTTAGTACAGGGCAAGAGTCACTAATCTGAAGTGTCTGGGATCAGAAGTACTTTGGATTATTTCCAGATTTTTTTTTTCTTATGCTTGCTTAAGAATAAGAAAATGCCTTAAGGAAGAGGAACCAAGAAAGTGTAAAGATGAGACTCACCAATGTTTCATAAACAACTTTGAGACATCCCTCTTGGAAGGAACTTTGGGCAGTGTTTTTAACATACATGTATTTTCACTGCAAGGTATCCTAAGTGGCCAGTACAGGATGGGAGTTCCCCCCTTGAGGCATCATGTCAGGGTTCAGAAAGTTTCAGATACTGAAATGTTTCAGACTGGGGAGTTTTAGGTTATTAGTACTAATTTTGCATATGCACTGGACATCAGTAGGATTATAAAGCACCCACAACTACAGGGCTGGTGTGGAGACTGCATGATAATGTGCCTGAGATGTGAGCATCAGCATTAATGACACACTAGCCCTTGGTGACTTTCTCTTGGACTCATTTTCAGAGAAATCCTGATAAAAACGGGCTTCTGAAAATTACATTTCCTGATGATACTCTCCCTATAAAAAATTTAAGGGTACCTGAGGAACAAGACCCAAGATTATTCTATGGCCTCCAACACGTGCACAAACAGACACATACATGATGAGTTTACAAAGAGAAGAAGAGGGGAGAGAAGGAGAACAAAGGGGAGGGGAGGGGAGGGGAGGGGAGGGGAAGAGAAACTGGACACTAGGTCGATTAAGCTAATGGGATGTTCTTTGCCTGCTGTGACTATTCTAAAACATTCTACACAGCACATAAATGTTGTATAGAATTTTCAAGGTGCTATTGCCTAACTGGCTTGTGTCTTTCAGTTCACGACTGTTGGTTTAAGAGACATTCTGAAAATTCCTCTGGTTCATAAACATGGCCCCAGCATCAGGTTTCCGACGTGAGTTTTCTAATGGACCTGTTGGCATACATGTCTAATGATTCTTCATATAGCAAATAAATAAATTTGGAAATTGTCAGTCTAAAGGTTTGAAGTCATCGAGGGAATGTTTCCAGGATGATTTGAATACTAGTGTAAAAGGGCCTTGTTCAACCCCCCTGAAAGATGGCAAGGCGTCTGCTTCCCATTCGGGTTGCCCAACAGGCAACATTTTTATTTCCAGTGCTGGAGTTTGATTCTAGGGCCTCAGACATGCCAGGCTAGCTTGGACATTTTTTTCTCTTCTTTCACAAGACAAGTCTGTCTCATTTCCAGTTCACACGGAAGATTGGCAAGGTGCTTGGGTGAGGTGTTGCCTTGTTCGTCAGAGTTATTATGTTTGAGAGAGAATTTGGTCCCAGCCTTGGGGACTTGGCTAAGGAAACCGAGAGTCCTGGGTTTTCTAGAACTCCGAGATGGATTGTCCAAGAACCATGGCTCCTGTGCTGAACTAAGAAGTAAGAAGAGGCTGTAGGGCTGTCCATGTCTACACTGTGTGCCTTGGACACTCTCGATTGCTGACATCGGGCAAAGTGTTGCAGTCAGGTCACACTGCAGCATCCCAGGGAAGTCTTGGCTTTCTCAGGTGCTCACAGCAAGGCACAGAAAAACTTGGCCAAAGAAATTAGCAATGGGCGTACCTCATAAAACATTTAAGCTCAGGCTCATTTCAATTAAGCCTCCCATCAGCCTCAGGTGTTTTGTCCAAAGCTTATCTGAGCTGAACTCCTGAAATCAGGATAGTCTGCTGAGGCTTGCAAGAACATGCTTCCCCAAGTGAAGCTTGGCAATGGGAACCCCTCCCTTACCCCCAATCTACGTAGAGCCACCCCAAAACTGGAAAGCAGGTTTCAAACACTTACAAACTGTGGAAAAGGTGGATCTGATTTTAACCAGTTGTGTCCTCATCTCAAGCAAGAACTCACAGATTCACCATGCTACTGAAGGTGGACAGGCCACATACCATGGAACTACAGTATCCATTAGGCTAAACTGCAGTGAAGAGCATAGCATACAGTGCTCTCTCTTTCTCATCCTTAGCCGAAAGCTGTGGTTTGGTCTGATTTGAGGGTCAGTTCAGGCCAAGTGGAGTTGGCTTCCTCTCACTTCCTGTCGTCATTAAATGCCTTTATCTAATATATTTAATAGCAGTGATAATGATGGGAGTAATTGACAGTAATGTAACCCTTACTCGATGTTGGGCCATGCTAAGCATTTTATTCGTGATTATATCCTTTCATCCTCACATCTGCATTCTGGGTGGGTGCTGTGATTATCTAGTTCAGTGCACAGAAAAGAGAAACAGTATCGGGGTATCTATCTGGCATGCACATCACTTGACTGAGTTTAGAACTTGGGTCTGAATTGAACTTGTATGTCTCTATTATTAGAGCCCATACACTTATTTATTTTCTCATTCATCCATGTATTCATTCATTCTTTCTTTCATTCATCCATACTTGGTGTTGAACTGAAGGCTTCATATATGATATCCAAACCCTCTATCAACCTAGCTTTTATGCCCAGCTACTTTTTAATTTTTTTTTTTATTTTGAGACAGAGTCCCACTAGGTGGCCTAGGCTGGCCTTGAACTCACTCTGTCATCCAGGCAGGCCATGAGCATGTGATCCTCCTGCTTCAGTCTCCTGGGCAGTTGGAACTTCAGGCCCATGCCTAACACTCCTCTGGATGAGTCTCAACTGAGATACTTTTTGTAAGAAAGAACAGAGTTACCATCTAAACAATGACCTGGTTTCGTTAATAAGTTAGCAAGCATGAAAACGTCCGGCTGCAGAGCCTCATAGAATGGTTGAGAATTAATTTTTACAAAGAAATTCTGTAATATGGGAGGAAGAGCAGAAAAAGAAACTAGGGAAGGAAATTGATCGCGGAACAACTCTCTCTGGAGCATATCAATATAACGATTATGAATTTGTAAAACTTAAGTATCCAAGGCCCAGAAGGGAGAAATATAGCAAAATGGGGAGAGAGATTAGTTTGAGGGGAGGTTTGAGAATAGAGTGGGATCTTTCTTTTTCTGATTATCATTCCCATTGCATCGCTTGTACAGACTTTAAAAAGGAAACTAAGGACTTCTTGAGTCTGTACCGCACTGGGTACTTGAGGCGTTTGCATGATTCACTGCAGCCTTCTGAGATCAGGCCCCGCACATCAAGTCCACTGCCCAGCTTTTGGAGGGAGGGTAAGCACCATGTGGCAAATTCCTATAAATGTTTGCACACTTTCCATAAAGCCACATTATTAGACACTTAAGACACCCCTGCTCCCAAAAGGGAAGATCCAAGCTTGTAAAAGGATGACAAGTGTGCATTTGGTGCTGTGACCTAAAAAAATTCATCTTGGAAGATTAGTATTATTTTTGCAGGTAATGGAATTGAACATTAGGAGTATTTAACTGCCTTGTGTGAGGTTAACAGGGCTAAAACAAATTAAAATTAAGGTTCGAAATCATTGTATGCACTTGCCCATGGCTCTAATTCCTCCGGAAGTATCCTCCAAAGGCCCTGAGGGGAAGGCTTGCTTGTCATCTAGGGCACCACTCAGAGGTGGTAGTAACACTCACAGGTAGGGTCTAGTGGAAGGAACTGAGTCTGTGTGAGCCCTGTCCTTGAAGTGGGTACCGGGGCTTGGACTTTTCCCTGTTCTTTGCTTTGCTTCCCAGCTGCCAAAAGGCGACAGGCTTTGTTTCCGTGTGTATCTACTTCTTTGTTCCACCTCATCCCATCTACAAGTCGCTGGAGCCAGCTGACCATGTACAGTGGGGCAACACAAATCTGTGCTCTGTTTGAAACTGATTTTGTCACAGCGGTAGAATATGACTCGCACCAGACTTCCTAGTACACCGTGCTGCTTCTAACCTTCTATCAGCTGGAGAGTGCTGTGGACCAAATGTGATCAGGAGAACCCTCATGTGCAGCAAAACTTGAGCATTATGAATGAACTGACCAGATTTCTGTAGTCAAAGCCAGTCTTTAGTCTTACTGGTCCCGTTAGTACTCTTAGCTATGAGGATGTAGTCTTCACCTGGTGGAATTCCAGGGTTCAGGACTTCTACCCTGGGGCAAGCAGCACTGTCCTCCCACTGAAGGGAAAGCCTCTTGCTGTCCTCCCCACCTGGGGTCAGTAAGGCCTGGCAATGAGCAACTGCCAAGACAGAGTGTAAGCCAGAGGCTCCTGTGGTCTGGGCTTGGTCTCATCATGTTTCTGAAAATTCAGGAAAGCCTGACTTTCTATACAGTTATGATCTTTCTTTTTTGTATTCTAACAGTATTTAATTTTTATAACAAAAAAGGTCGTGATAGATAAAAATATTTAATAAAATAAATGGTTGCATAAATGTGTTTATATATGTATTTGAGCATAACACCTATCTATTTATACATAGAAAATAAATGGTTATATACATTGAATGTTAGATGATTGACATAAATAAATGAAGACAAAAAAGAACTAACTCTCTCTCTCTCTCTCTCTCTCTCACACACACACACACACACTCACACACACTACATGTTCCGATGTACATATACACATAACACACACCTCTTTATACATGTATAAAATACATACTAGTAGATAGATACTTCAGAAAACATTGAAAACTATTCAGAATATAAGCCATCATCTACAATCCTGACAGGTAGATAAAACCACTATGACCAGTTGTATCTATTCCTGTTTGAGCTTTTTGCTCTGTATTGAATTGGAATTGCATCCTATCTGTTTTCATAATGTAACCTGCATTTTTTACTTAGCATGCCATAATCATTCTCCCATGTCATTAACTTTGTTTGGAAAACATGATTTTGTATTTAAAGGTTTACTAAGTACCATGGTAGGAATACACAATTGATTTTGCCATTTCCTCTGTTAGTAAATGTTTAAAGTACCCTCTGTATTTTTTTTTACCAGCATACACACACACACACACACACACACACACACACACACACACACAAACACACACACCACAAAGAGAGACTTTCTCATATATACATAAAATATTTCCTCAAAATACAAATTTGCATGCTTTTGTATGAGGTTCTGTGTGTTTGTGCGCGTGTTTGTGTGTTGTATATTTGTGTGTGCTATGTGTGTACACCCATGCAGAGGCCAGAGAAGGATACAGGATGTCTTTCTCTATTGCTCTCCTTATTACCATGAGACAGGGACTCTCACTGAATCAGAAGCCCTCCTTTGGCTATACTGCTGGCCAGTGATCTTTGAGATATGTTTGTCTGTTTCCAAGGGCTGGAGTTTAATTTTCAGCATTTTTTTTTTACTGCTAGGTATTTAAACTCAGGTCTTCTTGCTTAGAAAACAAGCACTCTTACCTACTAAGATATCTCTCCAACTTCATGTTTGCATGCTTTTACAGAATTTTCTTAGGTTCTTGATAGATGTTGCCAAACTGTACCCCAGAAATAAAATACTCAGCTATCTTGCCATACTAGAGAACAACAAATGTTTCATTGAATATTCCAAACATCTCAATTCTGGGCTTTCATATAATTGATCCCAATCAGTACAGGTCTCGCAGTTCTAAGTGTGTGTAAGTATTGCTATTTTCCAGTGTGGCATTCAAAAACGGCACTTCTTGAAAATGTGGGAAGTAAAATATCTCTTCTCACATGGGTGTCTTCCCAAAGTCTGAAGGGGAGACTTTCATCCCTTCCCCCCAGCTTTGCTTGAGTGAGTTTTAATCTATCCCTGGCCTCTTAGGGACCCCCTTCAGGATGCTGTAATCACAGCACTAACCTGTGTTCACATTTCCCATTATCGAGCAGAAATCCCCCTGTGTGTCAATGCAGCCCTGGCCATTTCATAATGGCCCCAGCTCCCAACTTTTAATGGCCCCATCCTCCTTTCTCCCAAGAGCCAGCTCTTTTTGCTAGTGTTTTAAGAATCCTGGTCCAGACGAAATTTCCTCCATGATGTCCATCTGGCCAAATTGAAGGTGATGTAAACAATGAGACAGAGAGACGAGTTTGTCTGCATCGATAGGACAGAGGAACCTCCCAGGGCTATCCATCTTCTGTCTCCTCCAGTGACATCCAACTGCCCCCACCTTGTCTACGATTTGGGGATGAGAGATGACATCCTTAATTGCCAGGGCCATTGCACAGAGATGTGGTGGGGGTGGGGTCCTGGTATGTTAAACTCAGTCTTCCCTTCTGACCCTGACAACAACTTCTTGGGGATGCTGCATTTCTCTTGGTGGGGAAAACCCACCCAGAATACAAATGCTCCCCTCTACACTGGGGAGCATTAGCAGGCACAGCAAAGACTCTTATGAATGTTCACCCACTCCAGGGCTTAGTCTTGTCTCAAGTAGGAGGTCCTTGGACACTCTTGACCTCAACTGCAGCTTTTTCAAAATGGATAAAAGACCATGCTGATGTAGGTAATGATGGTCAGAAGTGATTACAAAGCATGCTGTGAGCACAAAAATAATGATTGTTTTATAAAAGGAAAATGTTATCAGCACTGGACAATGTCAGCAGCTCCATTTATTTTTTTTTTTTCAGTTCCCATGAAGCCACCTGGGGATTAAGTTTTCCATTTCGCTCTTCCTTGATCAAGGTGAGAGATTATTCATGCACTTTTATAGCCAGCTACTAAGTACATGGGTTTTATGCTAGACACCTATTTCTGGGAAGAGAGCTGATGAGTGGGGGTTGGTGGTGGGGTGGGGGGAATATTTAGTTGCAAAATCATCATGTTAGCCCTGCACTTGGATTTAATTGTTAACTAGTGATTAAATTATTAAAACGAAGAAGACTTCTCTCCCAAACCTAAGGATTATCTAGGTAGTAGACGGGCATTTAGAATGATTACAACACAAAGTAAGAGCAACACTCCCTGAGTGGATGCTGGCGAGCAAAGCCTGAGCTCAAATTTAGTCTAGTGTTCCTGCCCTCATAAGATTTGTGGGGGACAGTCATTCATTGGCTCAGCAAATATGTGGTGCTCCCCTCTGCACTGGAGGAGTATTGATTCCAAGGACTTTGTTTTGTATTAAGAGTTCAGGGGTAGACAGCCTAGACACTGATCCTCTCTTTACAGAGCCTCCACCCTCATGGAGCAAGGGAAGATCATCAGCTGGTAAACAAGAAAACAAACACAGTGATCTCAGGACATGATAGAAACTTGAAGGAAATTACTAGGGGAGATGATTACAGGTTAGCCAGACCAAAGCAGCTGACAACAATGTCTACTTCCCTCTCTTCCCTCCCATTCTCTATTGGGAGATTGAGGGAATATTTTGAGGGGACAAAACTGATTGTATAAGATTATCAGAATTTGGCATTTCTTTGCTGGAGAGTTATACTGTCTTTTCCCCTCTACTAACATAAACACTGCAACATCAGAGGCATGGTTACCTTATGGACTCCATCCCTCCAGTGTATCAGATAGTGGGAGTCTGATAAATATACCTGAGTCAATGGATGGATGAGTGGGTGGCTGAATGGACAGATGGACAGATGGATGGATGGATGGTAGATGAGAAGGTAGATGGATTAATAGATGAGTGAATGTGTATATGAAGAGAGGCTCCATTGGGTAGTGGTGAGGGTGCTGGGATTTATGATGAAGATGGGTGCAAGCTAGTTGGTGTTCACTAAGAAAGTAGCCATGCGGAGAAACAACATGAAACACACTGTAATTTGTCTGTGGAGAAGGGGAGATGACTCTCAGTATTCATCACTGTCTCTGATATGTCAAGCCCAGCATCCTTCATCATGAATTCATGCATAGAAGTCTAGAAGGTGACATGCAAGTCTAAAAAGTTTGCCAGTGGAAGACGACTGAGAAGAAAGTTAACTCAACATCTCAAGGTCATAGTTCAGGCTACTAAGACTAGAGGATGGTCAATAGAGAATGTGGAAGATGAGTGTAGCTCTTTGGAGTTCTAAGACACTTAGACCGGGTTTCTGAAGGTATTTGGGGTTTCTTCCTTTGTTTGCATGATTGGCATCTTCACCAAGTAACAAGCTTGGCTGTTAGTTGACACGACTTTGTTTAAATATTTGACCCAGAACATTTCTTTTAAAAAGTAGTTTTTGCTTTTTAGGCCAATTACAAGTCTTGAGACTGAAAGCTTTTTTGAATACTAAAAGATTTGAGAGTTAAACCAGTGAATTCCCTGATAGAGAAGCAATTCAGACTGATGCTGCTCACATCAGTCAATGACGTTACCGATCAAATAGCAGCTAAGCATTAGAAAAGGAAAAACAAGTACTCAGAAATGCTGTTAAAACTCGATGTTCTGTGAACATGTGACATACCATGCCTGTTCTGTGAGCTGTCAAAGAATGCTTTATCCTATTTCACATCCTTGACATGTACTTGGATTCAGGATCCAGGGGACTTGGGAGCCCTTGGCTTTCTCATCTACAAAGAAAGGTTGAAAAGCCCTGTCTTCCACTACTGTTGTCGGAGTCCCCGAGGGGTGAGATGTAGGAAATATTAGGTCCCTTCTCAGCACTTCATAAATCTTGGTTGCATTTGATTATGAAGTCTTTCAATTTAGGGGAACCAAGAGTTTAACATTTGTTAATAATGTAAGCTATACTGGGCCAAGTAAAAAATCAGGACTTCAATGTTCCCACACCCTGATTATGGGAGCAATGAAAAAAATGTGTTGATTTTATTCCTTTGCTAAGCTATACACCCACCTAAACAGGACCAGGCCTGAACATATGGTCTCAATTTCTCACCTCTAGGGAAAGAACAATATTCCTTGAGCAGCTGATTTTTACCAGTTTCAATAAAATATAGTTTCCCATCCATGGAAAGTGGATTGGAGTGTTCAGAACTCTGCTTACTATTCTCATGGTGCAGTGGAGGCTAGGTCCTGCACAGGACTCTATCCCTGCTAGTTTCTCCCTGTCCATACACATCCCAAACCTCCACTGTCAGCCTATTTGTGAGCTCTTCCTCCCGAAGGCTTGTTTTTATTGTTCCAGATGAAGCCCCCCATTATCCCATGTCACCAGGGCACACACATGAACACACACGTCTTCTGTAGCATGGCCAGTGGTGTAAGGCTCGTTTAGTGGGACTTGGGGTCACAGTGCATCTCCTACTTAGCTGAGAGAAGCTTTGTTTACGTCTGATTGACAAACCTCTAGCATAGAAGCAGAACATGCCCCAAGCCAGGAGAAGCAGACAGGAAAAAGGACATTTGCCACAGCTGATCAAGGCCCCCAAAGAATACAGGAAACAGGAAGACATGGCACTGTGCAGGCAGGCTACTTACTCACTGGGGAAAGCTTAGGAGGGCTCAGAGGTTGCAGCAGGAGGGATGACAAGTTGGGAAGAGAGCTGCCTTACCCACATGCCTCCACATTCATTCAGGGCCTCCAAGAGAGTTCCTAGGGAAAACAGCCAGCCAAAGTATCAGCCTCCACAAACACGACAATCTGCTTTGCTGCAACCCCAGTTTTTTATTTTGTATATATTTAGATGAAAAACCTGTAGAAGATAAATTTCATGGCAAAAGATCATAAGGAGCACTTTGGCAGGGCTGTATAAGCTGGGGGATTTAAGGAGAGGAGACAGCACTATCTTTTTGGGACCCAGTGAGTCTCTGGAGATGGGGAGAGCTGCAAAGGTTCTGCCCTGCTTCGGGATTCTGTTCTGCAAGGAACTGCAGCACGTCTCCGGTGAGTCATGAGAACAGCACCTTCCATGTCTTGTTCCATGTCAGATGGGAGACACGCATGCTCAGGCCACTGCTGCACAGTGAAGGGTAACTGAGACCTTTGTTCTCAACCTACTAGGCAACCACAGACAGAGTACTGAATGCTTTCTTCTTGCCAGACTCAAAGCTGGGACTAGGGGCAAGTAGAAGGCTGCCAGGTAGGAACAAGCCAGGCCAGCCCAGCCTCTTCACTGGCCAAGCCTGCTTCTGGCTGAGGGCCACAGCTCAGGCAGCTTGTAAAGAAAAAGTAGAATAGATTTCATTTCTCACCCGCACACTTTGTGTGTGTGTATGTGTGTGTGTACACGTGCGTTTCAAACTCATGCATTTTAAAAACATGGTGCTTTACACAGAAAGCTTGAAAGCCATTTGTGAGAAGTGGAGAGTATGGTACTGACTAAGGAGTAGGAAGGAGGCAGGATATGTATATAATTTAAAACCGGGACAGCCACCCTATTACTGTGTGACTTTAGGACAGAGGTATACATCTCTGTGCTTCAGTGGGCTCCCAGTAAGTTAGCATAATTTTGCATCTCATATTAAGCACCATGATGTTTAAGCTGAACACAATGGATTGGAAGAAAATCCCTTGAAGAACAGAGAAAAGGAAAGCTTTAGGCTGAAAACGAACATATTTGCTTGGGTATGCTCCTTTGGACAACTCACACGGCTGGAATAGGGCTCCGAGTATCACATCAAGTTTGCATGAAGTCTGAAGTTCCGTGTTATAGAACTGCATTGACAGTCACGTGGGAAGGACAAGATCATGCAGCCTTGGTCTCTATGAGAGCTGCCTGCAGTGACTGTGTATTGTAAAATGGAAATAAAGCTTTCCCCCAAGAAGCACAAGCCCCTCTGTTCTCCACAGATTCCTGGGGAAGACACATGTAACACGGATTTTCAACAGGCACCCCTACTGGAGATGGTTAGACTAGGTGAAGGGTGACAACAACTGTACTCCTGCTGTCTGTGCCTGGGACTTCCTGGAGAGGGGCAGCCAGCAACAGACTCTACTGAGGTCCATCCCCACATAGGAGACTTAGGAAACCCCTTAGCATGTGGCCTACGGCAGAACTGTTGAACAGAAAAGTGAAATTCTAGGTTCTGGAGATAGTATCAGATACGAGCCCTGCTTTAGCCTTGCCATCTGGTGAGGCCGTTTCACTGCTGTGCCTCAGTTTACTCCTCTACGTAACAAGCTTCAAGTAGGATGGAGCATACCAATTGCTTAGCACAGTATCTACCACATTGTATGTCCTCAAACAATGATCACTTATTAATATTGCCACAATTATTATTATTCAAGACACTCAATGCGCCGGGCGGTGGTGGCGCACGCCTTTAATCCCAGCACTCGGGAGGCAGAGCCAGGCGGATCTCTGTGAGTTCGAGGCCAGCCTGGGCTACCAAGTGAGTTCCAGGAAAGGCGCAAAGCTACACAGAGAAACCCTGTCTCGAAAAACCAAAAAAAAAAAAAAAAAAAAGACACTCAATGCTGTCCATATACATGGGATCTCTCCAGTCTAAAGTTTCGTTTTATAAACTAAGGCCCTGCTTGGAGGCAAGGAAATTATCCTTCCATGCCAAATACCACCCACCCCCACCTCCCACACCCTGCCCCGTGTGTGTGTGTGTGTGTGTGTGTGTGTGTGTGTGTGTATTTCTGTCTTTCTGGTTGCAGTGTAAAGATTCAAGTTTTGTGAGTCTTTAAGACAGAAGGGTAGGAGATGTTTAGTGGGTTCTCTCGTGAGAGTTCATATAATAAATAAATTTATTAAAATGTAAAACACACACTTGCACAACAAAGTCGAGGATAAAACGAGAAAACAAAACCCCAAATCCCCAGAGCCAGAACCCTCCAGGCCCTGTAAAGGTGACAGAAGTTAAGGAAGAAAAAGAAGAGCTGTTACCAGCCTGACAGGCGAGGCCTCTGTCCCAACCTCCCCTTCAAACCAGCAGCAGAAGGGTTGGACAGTGACTGCCTAGGCTTCTCTGCAGGATTCTGCACCCAGAGCCCTGCGGGCCTAGCGGGGAGGAGCCCCGATGTCCCCGCACATCATTGGTCCATCCGCTTAGCAACAGCCACAGGCAGACCAATGAGAGCAGTAGAGCCTCCCGCCTAGCTCCAGGATCTTACTGCCAAAAGTTGTCTGTGTCAGCCTGGAGAAGCAGCCAGGGAACTCTCCAAACCCAAGCTAGGCCTTTTCTTCTCCTCCTTTCTGTCCCCTCCCCTCCACTCCCTTTTCTTCCCCTTCCCCTTCCCCCTTCTTCTGCCCCTACGCTTCCAGTCTTCACTCCCCGCTGATGCATCCAAAACCTGGCACCAAGGGAGTTTCTAACCAAGGCTCTTTCCCACTTAAGGAAAGAACCCTATTGCAGGTAAAAGAACAGATTGGGAACCACTTGTCAGGCCATGAAGGCTCATGTGCACCCTAGGAAAAACAGCTTCTTGCTTAAGATATAGTGACTTTAGGTTTGGACACAGTTTTGTAAATACTTCTGCCCAAGTACGTGCAGATGACCCTCCAAGACTCTGTCCTGGGCATGCCCAGGTTAGTAAGTGAGAATTGAAATTCGAAATGGTGGAGTGTGGTGATATATTTGTAATCTAAGAAATAAAGCTTGCCTGAAGATCAGAGGACAGAACCAGCCACAGAGTTAGCCACAGAGATCAGGCAGTGGTGGCACACACCTTTAATCCTAACACTCAGGAGGCAGAGGCAGAGATCTGTCTGGATTTCTGAGAGCTCAAGGCTACACTGGGCTACTTGAGATTAATCCAGTCTAAAAGAGAAACAGCCAGGCAGTGGTGGCACACATCTCTAATTCCAGCATTTGGGATCACACGCCTTAGATCCCAGCACTAGGAAGGTTGAGACAGGAAGTGATATGGCTGGGCAGAGAAAGGAATATAAGGCAGGAGGAGACAGAAATCAGGTCCTTTCGGCTGAGAACTCAGGGGCACTCAGTCAGAGGATTTGTGGAGTTGACCAGGTGAGAACTGGCTGTGGCTTGTTCCTTTGTCTCTCTGATCTTTCAGCATTTATCCCAATATCTGTCTCTGGGTTTTTATTAGAAGACCATTTAGGATTCATGCAACAGTGGAGTGGTGGTGATATATGGTCCAGCCGAAGCAACCCCATCAAGCCAATCTAACACCAAAGATACCCCGATGTCTTGATGAAAGGCACCTCCATCAACACTTATCAGGACATTGAGTCCCCCCAAAATGGTACAAGTACCATTCAGGACCTGTTTTCATGGCTGCAGACTGGTATCATGGGGTCTGCCAGCTTGCATGCACAAGTCACACTCCTGTGAATGCTTTGCCCTTGTAGTTCCGAAACGGTTACATTTTGGAGAAGGGGCCCCTACTTTCATAGGCCAGTAACTGGGCCTGCAAAATACGTATCTGGCCTATGAAGACAGTTTGTTTACTTGTCCCAGAATCTATCATTTCTTCACATTTTAAGGATTTAGAACCCTAAGGAAAGAGTCTAAAATTTATTTTGAACACACACACACACACACACACACTGAACATAGCTTTACTATGCTGTAACTGTAATTTGATCCCTTAGTATATTAGACGTCAGTGTATATATGTACGGCTGTGTTTATGTGAGTGTGTGTGTGCGTGCATGCACATGTGCATATCCGAGCTGGGAATGGAGAATTAACAACACACAGGCACAGCCTGATTACTGACTCTGTTCTTTCCCTTTGGAGACATTGCAGGGGATTTGGACAAACCGTGCTTTTGTGAAATACATGCTTGGGAGGTTTTAGAGTGGCTGTAAACATTGGACCTTGTGAGAGTGGACTTGGTATCATGCCAGGAGCTCTTCAAAGAGAGAGGCCTTAAATCCTCTTTTTACTGGGCACGGGGGCGGGGGGGGGGGGGGCTCATACATTCTTCTGTCTGTCTCACCTTCAAATCTGGATCTTCCTTCCTGGCGAATGTAGACTTCACTTTTAGTCTCTGGAGTGTGTTCATTCTACTCCCTCGGCTAAGAGATTTTGGTGAGGTTCTAGAATACATGAGGAGAACATCCGAAGGTTTCCCTGGCATTCCATTGTTATCATGCACATTCATTTAAAGATGCTCCAAGATGTTAAAAAACTGTGGCATGGTATGTTTTCTGTTTAAGGAGACAGAAGCCTAGAGAAGCAAGCTGTGTTACTGCAGGCCATGTGACTGGGTAACAGGAAATCCCCTTCTCCTGACTTCTCTACTAGGTAGGACTCTTTCTCTCTTTCATTCTCATACGGACAGAAAAATAACTCAAAGCACTGCTAGCCTTCCACGTGGGAAATGACTACTGGTTTAATGACCATTGAGATGGTGTCACGGGGGTGATGGTTCAGTTGATAAAGCACACAGCAATGTGTGCCTATAATCCTGGCAGTAGGGAGGCTGAGACAGGGGAATGACTAGGGCTGGCTGACCATTGGGTCTAATCAAATTAAGTGAGTTCCAGATCCAGTGAAAGACCATGCTTCAAAAAATAGGATAGAGAGTGACTGAAGAGGAGAACTGATGTTGATCTCTGGTCTCCATATGCTTGTATACGTGCACTCCTTCACACACACACACACACACACACACACACACACACACACACACACACACACACATGAGCGGCATCACAGGGGGAGGTTATTGACACTTATTAAAGTGTATTTTCCCTGCATGCCCACGTTTCCACACTTAATTGACTCTTCAGGACAACACCGACAGACTGTAAGGAGCATTATTTCTATTTAGCAGATGGGAAAACTGAGGCAGAGACATGGATGCTTTTGCTGCTCGAATCCTAAAAACGAGTGGACTGGCGGAGAAGTAAGCACAGGTCTTAATTTTTGAATATCAGGATTAAGCTATGCACATCATTGTGGTACCATAGTGGCTCACTTCCATGACAACAGATAGACAAACAAACAATAAACAAACAAATCAAAAAGAGTCTGTGCCCACCACACAGAAATGGATGGCTATGCTTACTAGTAAGTTGACTTTGGGTCATTAATTACTCCTGCCTGAGTTTTGCCTCAGTTTTTTGTGGGCTTTATGTTGGTGATCTTGCCACTTTACTCTGAGATCACAGATCAATCTCAAGTTCATTTGAGGTGGATTGAAAACATCTCAGGCCAGTCCATGGGGTGTCAGAACAAGTATTAGCAAACGGCTTCATTGATTAAGCCACAATGTTTCAGGAGAGCTTACAAAACTGTCAGGCACCCATCATGATGACAAACAACTCCCCTGGGCCTCAGGTCATGGGTTAGGGGGATCCAAGATACATACTCATAAACACAATGTGCTGTGTGTGACCTGTTTAACATGGATTGGTGGTATTACAGGCCACATTCAAAATATAACACACACACACACACACACACACACACACACACACACACACACAAATCCATAAACCACACATATATGGTTTGTATCCACTTAATCCTAAGCCTCAGACACCACAAAGGTGACTTTATTAAGAAGGAATGTAGCAGATGATACTGGCACTCTCAGGGGGAGTGGGTCTTGGGTTGAGAGTAGACTCTAACACTACTACAAGGTGCTTTTGTTAGACAAGGAGAAGGTCTAGAGACAGAGGGGACAATCAGGAGCAGATGGAGGCAGAGGTTAGTGTGATGCTGTCTGTCACAAACCAAGCACACCAAGGACCACTGTCAACAGCTGAGAGAAAGGTAGAGTTTCTCCTCTGGGAGCCTCTGAACTCTGCCCACATCTCAACAGTGGACTGTTCTCTAAGACTTTGAGAGGTTGGATATCTTATTTTAGACTGCTTGGCTCATGCAATCTATTATAGAAGTCTGTAAAAGATAAAACAGTTGCCACATTATTTTTCTGTATTTTGAAAAGTTAAACAGAAGTATTAGAATACAACAGAAGAATTCTAAACTGAAACTGTCTGCCTGGAAATAGAAGGTACCATCATGAATGAGATTTGTGTGTTTACACATGTGTCTACAAATAGTTCACCTGGTTCAGTCAGTCAATACTTAAATACCCACGTAAGGTGGTAAGCTTAATATTTTATTCGAGGGGCTAGCTGAAAATTCAGCTAGGCTATTGATCTGGGCTATGTTCTATAGCCATCTGAAAGGGAAAGAGATATTTGCTAGAAGCTTGGAGCCTTTGTGTCAAGAGGAAGTTTCGAATCCATCATGATATAGGGGACTATTTTACCCTGACAGGTACGGTAATGAACTAAAAATCTTAACTGTCCTTGAACCCATATGACAGTTGGGAGTCCAGAAAAACCAAGTGACCCAAGTAAAGAGAGTTTTTTGTTTGTTTTTACAAGGAGACCCAAGATGGAATCCCAGGATCCTCAGGAAGGAATGAACCACTTTCAAATCAGTAACACATTGCTAAAGACCGAATATTAGCTCACATGAGAGTATGTAATCACAGGAGGGCAAAGACATCAGGAGCTCTCCTCTCTGAGGTTTTTCATCCAGAACCTCCTCCACATGTCCACAGGTAAGACTGTGTTCAAGAATGCCAGAAAGCCTCCCTCCATTAGGGACTGAAGCCACTGACATATAGAAATGGAAGACATTCGTTCTCCTTGGGACCTTCTTGCCTTACAAAATCGTAAAGCTGCTTAGAGGGCATCATCATGCTCATTAATAATTAGACAAAAATGAGGACACATTAAGGCTGAGGCAATCTGAAAGGTACAACCCTACTGTAAATGGAGGACCAAAATGAAGGAGTCCATAACCTATCCCAGCTCCAACAGAGATTTCTCACTTCTTGGGGAGAGGCAAGAGGGTACCCCTCCACAACCTCCACTGTGGACTCAGGTCAGAATGTGGCTTTTCTTGGTAAGCAGGACAGAGCTTCCAAAAGAGCTCTGTTTCAGGAACCCAGGAAGAGAGGGCATATCTTGGAGGGATGCTGGAAGTTTACATTGTAAGGGGCTTTCTTATCCACATAGGGTTAATGTGTTATTTGCAGGTTGAATGCAAAAACTTTTAAAAGTATGCTTCAGCCCTGGGGCAGCAGCTAAAAATAACTAAGGAAATAGGACTGTACATTATGAGTCAATCATGGAAATAATCTTTGCCACAAATGGTGCTGGAATAATTGGGCATTCCTGTGCAAAATAAATATACCTTACACCACATGCAAGAAGGCACTGAAACTGGATGATGGGCCACTGCGTATAAACACACAAAACTTCTCAAGGATACTAGACAGCTTTGGCTTGAACAAAAATTTTTCTTTTCAGTTCAACACAACAGGCACAGTGCATTTTGGAAAAAAAATTGACAAATTGAACCTCATGAAAATTACAAATTCCTTCCCTTCAGAGGGCACTGTTAAGATGAATAAGCCAGCCACGAGCTATGAGAAAATATTTGCAAAATTCATATCTGATGAAGGATTAGTATAGATAATCTATAAAGAATGCTCAAAACTCAATAATAAGAAAACAACATAATACAAATGGGCAAAGGATTTGAATAGATACTTCATCAAGGAAGATACAGAGATGATGGATGTGGACATGAAAAGATGCAGAGTGTCATTAGTCATCGGTAAACTCTAGTTAAAAACCACACTGAGACGCCACTACCTATGCAATAGGACATCAAAAATAACTTTCAGAAATTTAATTGGCAACTCGAAAGGCAAAGAATGGGAACATTTGCAGCCTTCATCCTTGCCTGGAGTGTACACAAAGCTGTATAGCCACTTGGAAAGCAGTCTGGCACTTGAATAAAATAAACAATCTCTTTATATATGATCCAGTAATTTCATCCCCCAGTGTTTACTTAAGAGGATTGAAAATTGTGCTTACGCACACAAACACACACACACACACAAATAAACACTCGCATATGCATACAATCTCACACATGCACACACTTATACACATACGCACACCAAAAAATACAATACAAATGTTTAGAGTATATTTCTTTATTATTGCTAGAGAATATGCCATCCAACTAATGGGTGGATATACAAATTATTATTATGATCAATCCACATGAATTAAAATAATAACAGAATTTATTAAGATATAAATTGAGGAAATACACTCTTGATTACAGAACGGAGTAGACAACAGAAGTCATCCTTTGATCTGACCAGGTGCAAATCTACCTCACAAGCAGGGGCAGGGAGCAGGGAGAAGGGACCTGTGACCCTTCTCCAACTCCTTATAAGCGGTCACATACAATGGCAGGAAGCACCACCTCCTTTGGGCCGTATAGCCCAAGGTCATGAGTGGAGCAAATACCACTACAAATTTTGGTACACACATTCAGTGAAATACAACTGAGGAATAAGAAGGGACACATGTCAGATATGTGAGCATTGTAAATGGGTCTCAGATGCATCACAGGAAGTGGAGGAAGCCAGACTCAAGTGAATATTACTGCGGGATTCCGATCACTTGACTGTCTGGAAATGAATCCGGGAAGCTGAAACTATAGGAACAAAAGCCATGAGTAGTTTCCAGAGGCTGAGGTGGAAAGCAGTCCAGAGTGTGCAGGGAGTTCTTTAGGGTAGGAAGTACTCTGTGTCATCTACAGTCACCGTGCTCTCTTCACAACTCCCCACATTGGACAAAAGTCACATCACCAAGCACAAAATGGTCCATTTATTTCATTGGCTATCCATTTTGACACAATAAGCCCAAAGTCAAAAAGAGGTAAATTTTGTGATGAGAAAAGATGGACTGTGGGTTGAAGCACGATCCTAATTAGTCTTAGCAACAAAAACCCTGAGTCGGATATGGAGGGTGAAAGCTGAAAGATCAGAGAAGCAGAGCAGCAACTTCTAGAGATGTCTTACCGCTATGAAATCTCAGACCAAGTGGGCGCTCCTGTCTCTATGAGTCCTCAGACTGAATTGGCACAAGATCCTGTCTCCATCCACCTTATAGTCCTGTCTCCACTTCCCTAGTGCTGAGATTAATGGCACAAGCCTCTTGTGTGCTGGAATCAAAGGCGTGTATTACCACCACTGCCAGACTCTGTTTCTCTTTTAGACTGGTTCAATCTTATGTAGCCCAGGGTGGCCTTCAACTCTTGATCTTCCTGCTTCTTTCTCCCAAGTGCTGGGATTAAAGGTGTGTGCCACCATTACTGCCTGTCCTCTATGGTTAACTAGTGGCTAGCTCTGCCCTCTGATCTCTAGACCAGCTTTATTTGTCAGAACACAAACAAAACATCATACATCAGTGGGTCGTACAAGGAAGTTTATTGTGGAATAGATCCTAGAAACATCACACAGGATTTCACAAGCTCTGATGAAGGTCAATTCTTTTTTCTTAAATGTTTTTTTTCTTTTCATTCCATTTACTTTACATTATTTTTAGTGGGATGTGTGTGTGTGTGTGTGTGTGTGTGTGTGTGTGTGTGTGTGTGTATGTGAGTACATGCATGTGAGTGCCCAAGAAGACCAGAAGAGGGTCTCCCTGAAGATCCCCTGAAGCTGGACTTAGAGTCAGTTATGAGCTACCTGATGTGATGTGGGTGCTGGGAACCAAACTCAGGTCCCTGGACACCAGCAAGTGCTCTTAACTGCTGAGTGGTGTCTTCAGTCCTCATTCCGTTTTGTAAGACGTTGGTTCCTCATATGGGGTTGGAGAGACGGCCTACATCCAGTGGAATTTAAGCACTTTATGGAAGTTGGCCATCACCATCACCATTTCCCACTACATGGATAACAGAAAATCACAGTTTCACGGAGACAGCCCAGGCTCTGTTCTTTAGAGTGCCAGACCCTCAGATAGGAAGGAAGCAGTCCATGGCAACTCCCCCTATTGAATTCTTGATTTGGAAACTCAAAATACCCATCTGTGTTTAAAACTCTGAAAAGGACTGCAGGAGAGAAACGTGTTTTGAGGTCCTCCTGGTTCATTTTAGTACTATTATTAAACCTATGAATTTGCAGGCTCATCTCTAGGAAACAGTGTTTCTCCCTTGCCTTATTTAGAAGGGCCCAGAGGAGCATGCAGTCTCTAAAGATTGGAACTGGCAATGGACAAAAGGCTTTGGAAAATGCAACAATCTCTCCCCTTCTTACTTTCTCCCTATCCATGTCTTCCTGTGGCCTCTGCGGGTCTCCTTCATAGTTTGTCTTCCTTGCTTTCTAACTTCACCATGTAAGGTGACAAACACACCCATCTCAACCTTTATGTGTTCTTAGGAAAGACACCACCTGCGACCAAGGGATACCCATTTCATTCCCCCAAGTGATGGCATAGGATCAGAGGAACCCCTAGCCTATGCTCAGGACAGTGAGTTTTGATTAGCCAGTCTGGGAAGACATGTTACCTACCTTTCAGACATAGTGTTGGCCTGAGCCCTGATGTGATGTTCATTAGTTTGAGCATTCTCAATTCTACAAGTTCAAAATCCCCAATCTTCTGATATTTATAACTTTCTGTGTGCTGGAATCATGCCAAGTATGGACAATCTCATATAGTGAAATCAGACGTTATGCAAGAAATTATTTTAAAATGTTGTCTAAAATCACCCTCATACTATGGTACTCAGTTGTTTATAAAATAAAAGTGAGTACCATCTTCAGACTTGGGTCTCATCCCCAATATATCTCATTATGTATTGATAAATATTCCAAATCTGGAAAAAATAATCCCCAATCCAATAAATGTCTGGTCGCAAACATTTTGGCTATATAATCTGTATTTCAGAGATTGCTTCATGAGTGTAAGATTTTCCTAGAGAGCTTGTGGCTCGTGTCCCCTCAGAGGTCCTTAAAAAGACTGCTGAATCATAGCTTCCACAGTAGTATTCAAACTTGGCTGCATGCATGAGCCACCTGGGGAGTGTTAGAGCTACTGATGCTTGGAGCCCATGCCCCAAGTTTCTGATGGAACTGGTCTGGAAACAGCTTGGTCATCAGGAGTTCTAAAAGCTCCCTAGTTGAATCTAATGCTCAGTTGAAGTAGAGATCCAAAGGAAGGTATGTTCACTAAGCATCACAGGTGATTGTCAGGACCAGCCAGATTTGGGAACACTGCTACAACCTACATCCTCTGCAAGAATAAGGGATAACTCTGACAGGTTATTTAAGAAGATGTGAGACAGAAGCTGGAGATAGCCCAAAGGTCTCCTGGACCCAGTTCCCGTGATGTAGCTTGCCCAATTTCTAGGTAATATCATCTTGTTTATTGGGTTGAAGAAAGAAATAGCTGGAGAGCATGAAGAATGGCTTAGTCAGTAAAGTGCTTGCCTTGCAAGCTGAAGGACCTGAGTTCGATCCCCAGAGCCCATGTTAAAATGCTAGGTGTGGTGGCACACTGTTGTAATCTCAGCAAGGAAAGGTGGAGACAGTAAGGTCTTAGGTACACAGGTATGAATACTAAAGACACACTGGTATTCTACAACATTTAAAATGCCTTTGGACTGCTTAAAGCTCTGGGGAAAGAATTCCAACAAAACAAACAAAATAGTATGTTTGCATCCTGGTCCTTTTTGCCCCACTTACTCCCTTCCAGAGAAAGTTCACATTTAATGACAGTAAATCCATTGAAATCCTGATTTAGAAACACTTAGACACCCTGATCAACAATAAACGCCATGGTATTTTTAGTCTGTCATCAGAGTTTTTTTTTTAAATAAACAAACAAATAAGCAAAGCAAAAATCTCTACACAATGCAGCAATCTTCAAGAGGGAAAATTATAGCTTACTGACCACGTTTTTATGGATGGATTTCTAACCATTAACCATTGGCTGCAAAAATGCGTGAATTCCAGTCACTTCTGGGCAAAGCAAATTGGACTGGTCTTGGAAGGCAGTGTTCCATCCCAAATCCAGGAAGCCAGCACCCCTTTCTCCCTTCAGCCCCACTCGCCTCTCTTTCTCCATAAGGTTCAAGTTCATAATCTTGTTAAATCAGACTGCAGCACGTCCCAGGCTCAAATTCTTCCTGCTGGTGCTTTTACAATGAGGACATGGAAGATGGGAGGCAACAGGGGTGGGGTGGGGGCTTCCCAAATCAGTTTCTATTTACCCAACAACTTCCAGGCA
Source organism: Peromyscus eremicus (assembly GCF_949786415.1). Taxonomy (NCBI): domain Eukaryota; kingdom Metazoa; phylum Chordata; class Mammalia; order Rodentia; family Cricetidae; genus Peromyscus; species Peromyscus eremicus. The sequence continues at coordinate 92,039,712 of NC_081420.1, read as the reverse complement.
CTTGGTTTTACCTTCACTTTTCTAATTTTCTCCCTTGCCATCATCCAGACCTCAACACCAACAATTTCCCCAGCTGCCAGACTATACACCATGAAGAAGAGAATGGGATAGAAGCTGCACAGCCTAAGAAGAGGACAGGGAGGGGAAACCCAGTGCCAGGAGGTGTCTTGCAAACCTCCCTCTGCCTAGTGCACTGTCACTTTATAGGGGGAAAAATCGAACCTTTGAGGGCTTTAATCACAGGGCTTAGAAGACATTCTGGAGGCAGAAGGCACATAATCAAAATTGCTCATTTTATTTATGTTTATACAGGAACTTCTGGGCTTCATGTCTGTGTGCTGTGTGTGGAAGCTAGAAAACAAAATAAATTGTGCTCCAATCAGACCCCCACACCTCTGCTATTCAGAATGGCTTGGAATAGGACAGCTATGAAAGATGTGTTCCATCACAGAGCTTTGCCTTTTCCTTTGACAGACATGTCTTGTAGAAACAGATCTGTCTGCTGGGCCTGATGTGCTATGCAGCTGTGAACAAGTCTGGTGGCTCCAGGGTATTGCTAAGTGTGCAAGACTCTGTCACAATGAAAGGCTGAAGAAAACATCAAAGCTTTTTATTAGTTACTTTTCTGTTGTTGTGATAAAGCACTGTGGTCAAAGAAGAAAGAGTTTATTTTGGCATATGCTTCAAGAAGAAAACTCCACAAGGACAGGGAGGGTGTGACAATGTGCGGCAGGAGCAGGAAGCTGGGAAGCTGGGAGGTCACATCTTTAGCCACAATCACAAGGCAGAGAGTTTACTGGGAGTGGGGTGAGGCTGTAAACTCTCAAAGCACGGTCCTACCTCCATAACTACCCATATCGTGTCACCAGTTGGGGACCCAGAGGTCAAATCCAGGAGCCTATGGGGGACACTTCTCACTCAGAGCCTTTTCAGTGTTTGGGGTATTGTATTCAGCAGCCATTGTCCCAATGTCTGAAAGGGATTTCCATTGATGAGGCATCTCTAACACACATTATTTCTCCTAGTGTCTTTGTGCTACTGCTCAAATGCAGCCAGAGTTACAGGTAAAGCTTGAGAGCTGGATTTTTGTTGTAGGCTTGTAGCCAGGGAAGTTTTAAAGTTAAACAGGGACATATTCGATGGAAACACTAGAAAGTTCCTCATTGACACTGTTCCTTCTAACTGAAAAAAAAAGAAAAAGAAAAAAGGAAAAAAACTTGTTCTATTCATTGTTCTCTGTTTCCGTCTTTCTATTTATTTATGTGTATATGTGTATGTTTGTGTGCAAGTGTGTATAAGCTGGAGATGAACGTTACATGCTTTCCTTAACCCCTCTCAACCTTACTTTTTGAGGCAGACTCTTTTGTGAACCTGGTGCTCACCCACTCTGCTAAACTGTTTGGTCAACAGGCTCCAAGGATCTTTGGGTCTCTGCTTTACCCTGGCTGTGATAATAAGTTTGTGTCACCCTGCCTGGCTTTTTATGTGGGTGCTGGGAACCTGAACCCAGGTCCTCTGCTTGCACAGCATGCACTTAACTGTCTGAACCATCTGCCCAGCCTCTCACAGTAATTCCTTTATAAGGAAATCATTTCATCTTTAAGAGAACTAGAGCATGGAGAATTTTTCTTTAATTACCACTAAAGCATGCTTTCCAGTTTTTTTTCATTTTATAAATGCAAGTGTACATTTCCATATATACATACATGCATATATATGAGAATGAATCCATATGTTTAATATTCATATACATAAAAATGAATTCACTCTCTGTTTTTTTCCATACCTGAAATGAGTAAATTAAAATTTGCAAAATAATACTAATCATAATAAATTGAATTTTAGCATTTGGCAAATCCCTTGCCTGGTCTCATTTCTTCCTGGCTAGCCCTCGCTCTTACTCCTTTCACCCTGGTCTGCTCCCCACCTCCTCTCTCACCCTTCCCTGCCTCTCTCTGCCCACATGCACTTGAAGAACCAGTTTCTCTTCTTTCCTTCCCTCTCACACCATAAACTTAAAACAAAACACATGGCCTGGGACAGGGTGCCTTCTTCAGTGTCCCATTTCCCTTTTCTGATGCGTTCTTGTTGGTTTTGGATTCTGCCCTCCAAACCCCAAGAGCACACTTTCTAGGTATGGAGCAAACGAAGGCACCCCCCCTTCCACCCCAACTCAGCAGAATCTTGCTGAATGTGTAGGATGCACCAACTCAGTGGTGCAAGATTTGATTGGAAGCAGCTGACAGTCCCAGCCATCTGGTAAGTGCACTCACCAAACAGCCTGTCCCCTGTGGTCGCTTAAGAAAGGCATTTATAGTCTTTGGTCACAACTGCTTCTCCTTTGTTCTCCTGAATGCTGAATTGGGACTTGCCTTTCCTCTAGTGTGCCTGGGATAGGAGAACCAAAAGGGTTCATGGGAGGGACCCCAGTGCTGTCTACTGCTGTGACTTTACATGTGAGTCTGAACCTTCTAGATCATTCCCCTTGTTTCTCATGGGGGCTGCTGATCCTTTTATTGCATGTCACAGACTGTTCTCTTGGTGAATTTTGGCATTTCTTTGCAGCAGAATGACACCCCCCTGGCAGTCAGGAGACTGTAATTATGCTGAAGGCGGGTGCCTACTCTGAACCTGGAAGCAAGCATAGCACAGCCACTTAGTAAATCACTCTGGGTGTTTTCATACCTAAGGATGTGCAGCCTTCTTTTCTCAGCTTCTTTAACTCAGTTATGAGTGGGAGGTGTGGTCCAAGGACAAGGACTTTGAAAAAAAAATGATCCACCCTAGAAGCCGTGGATTCACTGAGTCTTTGACATGGCCACAGGAGGGACATGCTCTTCGGATAGCTCTAGGGCCATCCAGTATCACAAGCACTCTTAGGTAATAGATATTCCTACTGGTCAGATGGGCTCCAATGGAAGACTATAAACATCCCCGAGGAGAAAATCATCCCCCCAAATGCTAATCATAATGCATTTACCCTGTTGGAGACCTCCTTAACCTGAGCGTGGCACAGGGAGCTTGGCATGCAGTCAGTGAGCAAATAGTACAAAGTCCTCATATTCCTCTTCCCCTAACCCTCCACGAGTTCCTCTTATTCACCTCTTACTTAGTGTGCTGGGCTTGTGGAAATCAATGAACTAATGTCAATGCATCATTATTAACTAAAGTCCATAATTTATTCAAATTCCCTTCGTTCTTTTTTTAACCTAATGTCCTTTTTCTTTTCCAGGACCTCGTCCAGGACATAGCATTGGTCATCGTGTCTCTCAAGGCTCCGACTGGCTGTGACAGGTTTTCAAACTTCCCTTGGTTCTGATGACATCAACAGTTTTGAAAAGTGTAACGTCTTCCCTGGTGCCATCTATTGAGTTGCTTTGGAAGGTGGAGGAGAGGGAGAACATGGAATTATGGACTCAGAAACTCAGGCTCTTATGACCTCATCTTACTAGATTTTCCAATAAGGTTAGGCCTGGAACCATGAACCTCCTTTAACAGTTATTATTATTATTATTATTATTATTATTAGTAGTAGTAGTAGTAGTATTTTGGTCTTTGCTTCTATGTGTTTATCTTTCCCTTTGTTCTGGGAAATACTCTTAGAAGCCAACTTTAAGCGTCCTTTACTTTAACTACTCCCCACCCACCCCAGCAACAGATCTTTCTAGAGCACATAGCTCTTTCCTCTCTTGTTCTGAGAATTGCTGATCAACTCTGGAAGAACCTACCATCCTACCATCCTACCATCCTTGAAGTATCTAATTGGTAGAACAGCAAACACTGACTATGGAACTGAGTAAATACATTTTGACATTGGAAGAATCAATAGCCCCACCCCCTACCCCAAGGTTTCCTAGTGAATTGGCACTGTTCCTGTCTAGTATGTGGAGTCATCAATTGACTTATTTCATGTCTTCCAAACTCCCTGTGGGAGGACTCTTTCTCTTTGTCTGATCAATGGGACTATAGCAAAGGAAAGGTTTCTTGAGCAGTCAACTGAAAGGAACATACTCTCTCTCACACACACACACACATATATATTTACATATTATATATTTCACAATACATTACATAAATATATATACAAATATATAATAATTATATATTTTATGGGCCCATCTCCTTTTGTGTGGACTCAAGGTGGCTTGAGTTTGAAATAACTAATTTTAACTGGGCTGAGCCAACAGTAGAACTGGCCAAAGACTTTTATTTCCTCCAACCAAGGGAAAGAAAATGAAGATACGGTCAGGAGTGCTTAATCAGCAGGCGAAGTCAAGCCTCTTATTCTTTGTATACTGCAGTCAACAGAAAGTTATTGCTTAATTAACCCCTCTGAATGAATACCTGATAATTAATAAACCCGTGAAGTATACCCTAAGGCTTTAAGTTGAAGAAGGCTCCTCTCTTCAAGTGGAAAAGAGAAAGAAAGAAAAAAAAACATGCTGAACTAATGGGAAAAAATACCAGTAGAAAGCAAAGCAATTAGGATTAGTGAATTCCATTTCATTTACAGTTTCAAGCTACAGAATCCATTTATCTAACAAATTAATAATGGGAGTGACTTGCCTGCTATATAGTAACAAGTCTTTATACTTTATTAGTAGAAATCTAAAATGAATAATTTAATGATCGACATGCAGAAATATATGTATATAATTTTTGTTAGGCCTTTTTAAAAAAAACGGACTCCACTCAGTTTTAAATTTATGATTTTTTTCTCCTAAATTAGTCCCTACTTCAATTTGGAATGATACGTTAAGTATTATGGCTCTGTAGAAAAATCAATATTTTTTTAGTGTTTTCTTCCATGTTAAAGAGCTTCGTCATCTGGCTAATTATGTTGCTATAAGAAAATAAAAGGGTTGATGAGGTGGTTCATATTTCACAGGTGTTATTAAGGTCACTGTAGATTGTAAATGGGACAATTGGGAGCCTGGTGAATGGGACACAGGGGAGGTAGACAGTAGAACAAAACAGGAAGGTAGTCACCGAGGTCCACAAACTAATCTCTCTCTCTCTCTAAAGTGAGAGGAGATGATGGGTGGTATGTCATTAAAAGGTCTCTGATGGGGGAATTGTGACCAAGATCATCTGTGGATCCAGTTCTCAGGGATCCAGGCTTTTGTCTTGTGGCCAAGGCAGCCGAGGAAGCTCTGAGAACATCATACCTGTGATCTTCTCTTGTCTGATCTTTTCATCGTTGATAGATGTTTGCTTAGTCCCAGCTATCAGTCTCTGCTCTATGCTCAGTCCACTGCGCAGCAACTGGAGTGGTCGTAATACTCAGGAATCACTCTTTCGTGTATCCCTAAGGAATGCCGTAGCCCAGAGAGGGAGGAACCGTAGCACCTCGCTGGGTCATGCTAAGTCTGAAAAATACCCCACAACTTTAGAGAAGAGTAGAGTGGTGCCAAGTTCCACCAGTCATGAACTTGTCTTATTCTATGTCTCAGTTTCCACAAGCCAAATAGGAACTTCGAGGTTATCACCTGCATGAGCTAGTTGTGCTGTACAAAAACCCTATACACACAATGACACCCCAATGTCCTCTCTCATTTTCTACAGATATTTGATTCTTAGAAAGGTCTTAAATCTTTAAAATAATAGTAATGATTAATAATGATGATAATGCATAGTAATGATTCAGCAATATTAAGCATAAATACAATGTCAGGCATGCCACACAGATTTCTATAAAATTCCTTCAACAACTTTAAGAGAGAAATATTATTTATAATATTTTAGGTATAAGACAAAAGGCTCCATTTTTCTGATATAATCCTTTTGTTAATACTATTATTGCTAATAAGTACATTTATTATATATGTACTAGGTGCTGGCCATGCTTGTTTATTCATTTGGTAAGTATTTACCCAATGTTAGTTACCATGGTGATCCAGTCAATACATTCTGGTAAATAGGGAAGACTACAGTCCCAGGCAGGAGATAACATAAGGCTACTTCACCCCAGAAGATAGAAACTGCCAGTCTCTTCAGTCTATATCTAGGAAAAGCAAGGAGCCATGCTACAACCTGTGGATGACCACGACTACATTCTAATCCAGGTATTGCTCTTTCAACCACGGATTCAGGGGAACCAAGACACTGAAGATGGAGTAGCTGATGTGGCCTGTGGTCTTAGTTTTTGTCAGCTTTTATAAGCTAGAGTCACTGTGGAAAAGGGAATATCAGTTGAGGAAATGCTACGCCGGATTGCCTTGAGGTCAAGCCTCTAGGGCATATTTTTGACTAATGATTCATATGGGAGAGCTTAGCCCACTGTGGGTGGTCCCACTCTTGGACAGGTTGTCCCAGGAGATACAAGAAAGCAGGCTGAGTATGCTGCAAAGCAAAACCAATAAGGAGCATTCCTCCATGACCTCTGCATCAGCTCCTCCCCCTAGGTTCCTGCCTTGAGTTTCTGCCCTGACTTTCTTTCATAATCCACTTTGTTGTGGAACTGTAAGCTGAAATAAAACCACTACACCTCAAGTTGCTTTTGGCTTTCATGTTTTGTCACATTAATAGAAACTGTAACTAAGATACCCATCTTCTTTCAAGGCTGAGAGATATTCCAGGGGACCACTGGTCATTGCTTTTCTGTAGCTGGATGTAGCTTTCCAGTTGTGGAACTGAAGTTCTCAAGTGAGCAACCCCAGGCCTGGTTTTTGCCACTAGTCACTGAATGTTCTTGACAATCTCTCAAAGTTTCAGCTGTGAGGAGATAGCCACACTTTACCTAGGAATCCTGATGAATAAAATGGAACCTTAGTGACAATATGCTTTGGAAGTCAAAAAGTATCATATCCATTTAAGAGGTCATCAGTTCAGCTAATTCTGAGATGATTTTATGGCATGAAAAGAAGTTTGAATTCATCCATATACTTGTTAATTACTGTTCTAATGTTTCCCTTTTGTGACTTTTGCCAAATGGTAATTGATGACAAATACATAGAGGAAAAGTATCCAATGCAATGGAAACTATTAAGTTAAGTCACCCATCCTCAGAAACAAAAAAGTTAAATTCTCCTTCATATGTGGATCTTAGCCTAAGTATATGCATGTATGTAAGTAAACAAATGTCCATGGAGGTATAGAATAACATGTACAAAGGAGAAGAAGGAAGGGTGATATCAGGTAATGAAGAAGACAGAATGGAGGCAAAGGACACACAAGTCTGAAAGAGATATGAAGTTCATTGCTTGTCTAGTTTTAACTTCACCGTGTGTGTGTGTGTGTGTGTGTGTGTGTGTGTGTGTATGTGTGTGTGTGTGTATGTGTGTGTGTGTGTGTGTGTGTGTGTGTATGTGTGTGTGTGTGTGTGTGTGTGTGTGTGTATAAATGCATAAAATGTAGTTGGCAGTAAAAGTGTAAAACCCTAGGGGAAGCTCCAGGGCTTCAGAGTGGCCACTCTAACTACATAGAAGTTCATGAGCTGTATAGTGTTTGGGACTGAGTGACTGTTTTAATCTAGCTGCATGATACTTCTATTTGTGAGTTCAATTCAGCAAAGAGATTCTCAAAAAATGGAAAAAGGAGCTAGAGCCTGGCTCCACGTGCCAGTTCAGGTGGATTTCAATGTTTACCTGTTTTCATTAGCGGTAGCCAGTCGTCCCCCACCCCCTCCACTCAACACACCCTGCTAGACTAGTAGCCACAATCATTCCAGCAATCCCCTTCTATGGCTGCTTAATCCACAGACTTTGTGTATAGACATCTGTGGTAACTGGCGGCACACAACGAATGTCATTTACCATGCACAGATACTCAAAGATCAACTGGATTCAATAACATAATGAGCATGTTTTCATCTTCAAAATTCCTACAAGAGCAGTTATTGTCTCAGAGTGGAATTTGCAGAGTAGGGAGGGATGAAGTCAGTAGTCACTGGTTCAGATCAGGTTTGGGAACACGTTATAGACAGATCATGACCTTGGGTACTGCTAATATGCAAAGATAAATCTTTCCTCATAAAGCGAGTATTAGTAGCCATCTGCAGCAATACATTTAATTTTTCATATCCTTATAAATCTTCAGAGCCCCAATGAAGTACTGACTTCCTATTACCCAATAACATCAGAAGATTCAGAATCATTCTTTAAAAAGAATTTTATTTTGCAAGTGTGCTTTGTTTCATTCTAGAAAACTGTATTGTCAACATCCAACAGAACTAGTTAATTTTTAAGAAAATTAAAGGTGCTACCAAGTCTAGACATCCTTAAAAAGA